>NC_040903.2:89493537-89807718 GCF_004126475.2 Phyllostomus discolor
AGCAGACCCAGAACTGCACACAGGGATTTAGGCTTCACTGCAGTTAGGAAATTTGTTCTGAAGCTGTGTTTGAGTAGCAATCACAGTGTATTTGTGTCTAATAAAGAATGCATGCATAATATATGTAATGTATATATGATGTATTATAATGCAAATTAAATGTAACCAGATTTTCTTAAAATGCTTTTGCTCACAGTCAACAAAAAAAAAAAATGACAGCTGTCCATGTCAAAGTAGGTGAAAACTAATGGTGATTTTACAGGAATATAATGCAACTTGACCCCACACCTTACCACAACTAATGGGTTGGATTTTTTTGTTGTTGTTCAGGCAGGTGTTGTGTAGAGATAAGCTTTCCAATATTCTGTTCCTTTTTTTGCTTTCTCTTTTCTAATCTCTTTTCTACCATCTTTTCTCTCTCTCACTTCCATTTCTCACCTCTTTTTCTCCTCTCCAGCTCTTCCTCTCTTCTCTTTTCTTTCACTTTAACTTATCTACCTTTCCCTTATTTCCCATTTAAGTCTCCCATCCTCCTTTTTTCTCTTTCTTTCTCCCTTTCCTCTCACCCTATCTTTACCTCAATCACGTGGTTTAAACTTTTACCTCAACCTACTAATCCAATCCCATTTCCTACTGAGCCTTTCTTCCCAGTCTACCTGGATTTTCCCAGAGCCTTCCCTGCTGGCACAGCCTGACTAGCTTCCTATAAGCAGGACGTTGTTTAACTGGAGCCACGATAAAATCCGCTATCCAAATTCTCACCATGTTGCCCCATCTCACACAACACATCAGACTTCTTCTCCCCAACATTGGCGTGAACCACCTCTGCCCACCTCACCTCTGGGACATAGAGCACTGGTCAGCCTCAGTCTCCCCAAGAAACCAACCTCTATGGACAGGTCAACTTCACCCTGTCCATCTCTGATCTGGTCCTATAATTCCTGCTCCCCCCCAAGCCTGAGATGGGATGTGTTACTGAAGTGTCCACATGTTCTAAACTTAGGTATCCCCAAGATAAAACACCCAAGCTTGAGAAGTTTATAACCCAATTGAGAAAACAGGATAGGTTTGTAGGAAAAAACCTGGTGAATTGAGAGAAAGAGAAGGGCTAATTTGGGAGTCTAAATACTAAGAGGAATGCAAATGAGAAGAGATTAATGTGGGCTAGGGTGTTTAGAGAAACTTCACGAAGAAGATAGAACTTGAAATAAAATTTGAATGAGGAGGGTTTAATTAAGCTGAGAAGTCAGCAGGGAGAATTCAGGAAGACACAACATAAAAATGAGTACAAAGATGGGAACATCTATGGCATTTGGAGGGAGTAGCTTGTGTTATAATTTATATGTCTATGACTTCAAGTCTGCTGAGCAGTCAACAATGGGCCTGTGAAGCAAGGAGTCATCCAAGAATAAATGGGTCCAAGTGACAGCGACCAGCCAAAGGGGAGTCTCTCAGCTGCCCCACCCCCCAAAGGGCCTGGTATATCATAATATTCATGAGGAAATGGTAAAACTGGAGCTTCTCTAAGCTGGCACCATTCTTCATAGTCTGATTTTCATAGTCTGGCCGCAGGAAGGAAGGGGTAAGTCCATGGTAAGGACTCCTAACCAATGAGTAAGAATTATTGTTCCAAAAAAGATTTTCCAGGTTGATAAAGACCTTGGCTTGTGACCAGAGAGTCAGGGAGCAGCCAGTCATTTGAGGGACATTTATTGAGATGCTAATGCTATCTTAGAGTGTTAGGCATGCAAAGATGAATTCATTAGTCCTTATCTTCAGGAACTTCACAGGCTAGTAGAGTAAGGATGGGAGGGGCAGATGTAGTATCTTACTATAAAATGTATACATAAACAGAAAAGTACAATTCAGTTTACTATGGAAAAATAAAGGATGAAATTTTACCTAGCCTGTGAACTAGAGAAGTGTTTCTGGAGGAATTGGCATCTGACCCAGGTTTTCAAAGATGTGAAAGTATTATTGGCTAAGATACTCCAGGCTGAAGCACAATACGAGCAAAGTTCTAGAGACAAGAAACTGTATACATAAGAAGCTGTATGTTGCTACAAGATAAATTTTGAAGAAGGAAATTGACAAAGATTATCAGGACAACTCATAAGTAGCTTTGCATACTAAAAAGGAGCAAGGTCCAAAGATCAGGAAGAAGAGCTATTCCAGAAGGACAATATTCCTCGTGTACCTGCCAGACTTCGTGCTGATTGGTGGAGGGCAAGAGTAATGCGGAGCCCACAGCTTTTTGGTAAAACCTGCCAATCTGCCAAACTGGGGCCTGCAGAATTCATAATAAATATACTTTAATGGCTAAAGAAAAATATTGTATTTTCTACAATAGTAGAAAAATAAGACTGAAAATGTAGGTGGTGTCCAGATTCTAAGAAGTCTTGTTGATCAACCTTAAGATCTTCCATTTCTTCCTACAGGCAAATGGAAGTTGCTTCGGCACCAACACTTAACAAAATCCAGGACAAAGAGCCCTGGACTGCAGCTTCTACTGACAATTCCGGTCCAAAATATGTAGTTTAGGCACATCATATTTCCTTAGGCCAAGCATTTATAAAGCTGATTTTTAATAAAATATACAGCAAGAAATAGTATGATTTATAAGTACTTTCACTATAGAATTTCTGTACTTTGAAAGCTATATGACCACTGTCACCTGCTTGATTTGCAAGCATTCAGCTTAGCTACCATATTTTTTAGTAATAGAGCTGTAACATTAAGTTAAGTACCCTATGCTCAGGTTGCTCCAGGTAGTAGGCAAAAAAAATGTACCACTATATGCATGTGAAGTCTATAAATTTTAAGAGTGTCTCCCTTTCTGCAGCCTAACAGCTGGCACAGAGGGAAAAGTGGCTAGACTCAAGTCAGGGTCACTCTGGGCAGCAGTGTGATCATGTGACTGAAGGTTCCAGATATTCTTGTTTGAAGGGCAAGAATGCAGATGTTCCACCGTCGACATAAATATCACCATGACAAATGAAAGCAGCAGTCATGCAAGTTGTGTTGAGCTCACTCCCACAGGGATGCTGACCAAGAATGAGATGCTGTTGCAAGAGCCTTATCACAAGTGGTGAAGGGAACATTCTCAGTATTGGAACCTGGCCTGTAGCCAGTAACTAGTTCACAGAATTGTTCTAACCTGCCAAAATAACAGAAGTACTTGCATTATTTTTGTTTACTCATGTAAAGTATTATGTGTTTAGAAGTTTAATCTTTCTGCAAGAATGCCATCCACATGACAGCAGGACTTCAGAGTCCTCAGCATTATATTTTACTTTTCAGTATAATAACTGGGCACATAATAGGCTGTCAATGAATACTGGTTCAATGGCACCTTAATGATCTGCAAAATCATTACATCCTCATTCAAGAATTAATAAATTAACAAAATCACAGACTTAAAACTTATGTATTATATTAAAAATCATGTTAATTGTTAGATCTCACTCTGGGACCCAGTAATACCTAGAACATTGCAGGCACCAATACAAGTTTAATGGTTCATCTTCTCCGCTTGACTATAAACTCCATGAGATCAGCATTCATCTTTTGCTTACAACACCCAGCATGGCTCCCAGGATATGGTAAATGCTCTCTATCTCTCCTATCGACTGTCAAAATTTGTGGGCCTCTAGGGGACTTGTGGCCAAGATGGAGGCACAGGTAGATACAGTGTAGCTCCTTGAACAACCAAAATTTGTGGGCCTCCAAAAGATTCAGAGGCAGTGTAGTTTGGTAGAAATAATACCCAAGTAAGAATTATGACTCCTGGGTTAGATTTCGATCCTAGCGCCATGAACACAGGCATGAATTGAAACTTGCTGGACCCCACTCTTCTGCACCAGCTCAGAATAGAATCTGAATTCCCATTCTCCCTTTCGCCTCTTGAAATGCTCCTATTAGTCAGAATTTGTTTAGGTATGTAGTAGAGAGTATGACAAACAGACAGAGAGAAAGAGATATTGTGTTTAAGTACCTTCTTTGCTTCATATCGAAGAATTTATGTTTTAAACAATGGTCACCCTTGTGCTCATGAAGAACAAAGGGGAGCAGTGTGGAACAAGCCCCTCCTCCCTGGTGTTTTACAGAGACAGGCTTGCCTCTCCTCTTTAGGTACCTTCTGTGTTTTAATCCAATAGACCCCTGAAACCAGAGTGACCCAGGGCCACATAGATGGCAAATATTTCACCACAGTCGGGACCTATCTTATTGGGTTGAACAATATTATATCAGCCTCCAAGCCTTGCAGGAAATGTACCAAAAGACTAGTGCCACCCCTTCTCTCCAACTCCTCACTGGGGCCACACTTGTAAAAGCCTTGAGATCTGCAGAAAGGGTCCAGTTTAATTAAAGTCATTGACTTCACCAGTATCAAAGGGGATACTAGCAGTCCATGGTAGGCATAGCTCTTAGTCTTTCAGCTAGTCAATGCATCCAAGCTTTTGTGTCACCAGAGGTGTCTGGCAGCTTGGTGGTGGAAAAACAGGGGACTCCCTGTAACCCACTAGACTCTTTGTGCAACCAAGGGGGGAGGCTCTAGGGGGCCCAGGAGTTTCACTCTTTGTTTTCTTTTCCTAGGTGGGCCACAGATCAGATGGGAAGTACACCCTCTATGCCCCCAGGATCCCCACTGGAATGCATTCTTAGGAATTAGGATAAGTTTGATCCTGAAAATCTCAAGAAAAAGAAGCTAATTTTTTTGTAATATAGCCTGGCTTCAATGTAAGTTAGGAGACGGAGATATATGGCCCCAGAATGGGAGCAACAGGTACAATGCCATACTCCATTAGATCTATCCTGTTGGAGGCTAGTCAAGGGGTAGAAGGTTCCCTATGCACAAGCCATTATGGTATTATGTCATATTCCATCTCTGTGTTCTGGGTCAAAGGAAACATCTATTTGGGGACCTACCAATGATATTCTAGATAACCCCTTTGTAAGTTCCCCACCTGTCTCCCAGAGAGAGGAAAGGGAGTCTCTCCCACCTATCTCTCAGGGAGAAGCTAGGAGGGCTCAGGGCCCCAAGGACAACACCTGAGTTGACAGCTACAACCTCTCCTCCATCCTACTCTTCAATATACCCAAAATTACCAGAGGAAGACAAGTCTAGTCCAGCAGGGCATACTTCCAGTGAAGCCTCATATCTCCCTCTACCTTCCAGTCTGCTACCCCTGAGGGAAGTAGCAGGTGCAGAAGGCCCTAGTCGGGTACATGCACCTTGCTCAATAGCTGACCTGCAGCAGTGCAAGGAAGGGCTAGAAAAATCTCCTCACAATTCACTAGTAACTTCCATATCTTAATCCTTGCCTTTGCTATGGCCTGGAGAGACCTTTATATAGACCTGACTGCATGTTACTCTCCAGAAGAAAAGCAACACATTTGTAATGGGACCCACAAACATGAGGACCAATTACACACTGAAGACCCTGATAATGCAAGACCTGCAGCTGAGGCTGTCCCAGATCGTTACCCTGACTGGGACTATAATACACCAAGGATGGATAGAAGTAAATACTTTATGATATAGTGCTTATTGGCTGGAATGAGGAGCTGTGTCAAAAGGTCCAGTGAATCATGATAAAGTTAAAGAAATAACACGAGGAAAAAAGAGAACCTTACGTTCTTCTGCAACATACTAGTGGAGGCATTTCAGAAACACATGTAACTTTGTATAGTCAGTGCTATTTATTGTTTCAGACTGCCAAGAACCTGCACCTGTATCCGTCAGTATCAACTGTAATATAAAGATTTCTCAGCCTAGATATTACCTTTCCATAGAGGCCTTCTATGACCATCTTATTTAAAAGAGGCTTCCTACTTTGTGCACTGCTCCATCCCCAGAACCTAGAACAATGTCTGGCCAGTAGATGATACTCAACAAACACATGTTGAATGAGAGGAAGCAAGAAAGGTATAGGCGACGGAGGGAGAGAGAAAGAGAGAAATCTTTTTGGTTTAGGTCAGAAAACCAGCAGAGAAGCAAAATGAAGTATATAAATGCGACTTAAACTATACACTGAAAATATTATTTGGATAATATACACTGAAAATATTGGATTTTTAAAAAGCTTTTATACATCATTTGCTTTGCTGACAGTTAATTGTTAAGAAGGCTGAGGATGTGATAAAAGGCTGGTTTCAGGTATGAAGGAAACCATTGCTAGATATCGTTTCAAGACAAATTTATTAAGGTGGTAGTTAAATTATACAATTGTACCCAGTGAATTTTTATGGCAAGTCCAACTGAAAAATCATATAGTACCCTGAGGCTAGAAAAACTAAAATCTCTCTTGTTTCTTAGTAGAAAATCATCCCAACAGCACTTGTGTAATGCCTCCTGTGAGCTGCATGGTATTTAGCTCTAATCTTAGAAGGTAATTATTATTGCCTTCAACTTACAAGTAAAAAAATAAAGCTCAAGATGACTTGTCTCAGGTCACTCAGCTAAGGGCAGCATGAGACTAAAGTCCAAAACTACATATTTTAAAGCATTTCTTGATGCCTCCCTTTATGAAATTAGACGTTTACTACCTCTATGGAATATAAAGAATTTTCTCTCAAACATTTAAACTACCTTATGAAATATCAAAAGTCTAAAAACTTTATCAAGTCCTTATGTATAGCATTATTGAAAAGTTGCTTTCAAATGAAATGTTTCTATTCAATCCTATTTTTAGTAGACTTCTATTATAACATTGAAAGCACATTTCATAGGAAAATGAGGCCTCGCGCACAATAAACATTCTTACTCAAACAGAACTCTTTTAAACAATCATGTGCCAGATAAAGTTAATGTATAATGACAAAATATTCATGTAAACAGAGTCTCCCAATTCAAACAAAACACAGAAATTACATTTGTGCCTCATAATGGTTCAATGGTCCAAAAAAAAAAAAAGAAAGAAAGAAAGAAAACAAAAAACAGAAGTTCACTGCCTTAAAACCTAGTCTTCTATGAAACCCCCTTACAGAAATCCCACACACAACCCTCAGTGGCTGACACAGCTTTGTTTCGAAGCACAGAAAGAGGCTGCTGGTTTCTAGAAATACACAAGTGAAACTGGGCTGCAGTGGGAAGGAGACAAAAAAATCAAAAAGCTGAATTGCAAAATAAGTTGAAAGAGTGCTAATGAGGAAACTGACTTCTAGAAACACACAGCCAAGAGCATCTGAAATGTAACTCCTAGGAGTCCTCAGGCAACACACCAAGCGAACTCTTTATTTTATGGATTCATAGTCCTTGCATTTTATTGCCCAGAGGCAAGTGGAAGCTTCCACCCTTTATTTATTTTTTTTTTACGTAAAATAGAGGTCTGGAAAGGTCTAGTAGCTTGCCGAATGAGGCACAGCCAGTTAGAAAAAAAGCTTTTTGAGACATTCTATTCAGGTATCTCTTGATAAGATTTACTTTTTCAAATTAAAACCTATAAAAATATTCAACTAGCCTAACCACAGGTAGGTGACATTAACAAATTAGCAACTCACTATGAATTCTTTAACAATTATCTTTTTGTTAAAAGGAAACATTAGTAAAAATAACTTTGAAAAACGTTGGAAGTTCTTGGAAAGGAAATGTTTGGTGAATCTACAGGTAAACAAATTGAACATAAAACTAAGGGGTCAAGCTTATCTTCCTAAGATTCAACAGCGGGATTTAGATCAACATTATACCCAGATGGGATGAAAGAAACTGTGGAGGAGAATTCAGAACAGCTAGGATATTATAAGCAAAATATTTCTTTAATAGAAATGTGCCAATTGGCACAGGATGTGCAGGGACGAATTTGGAGTGGAAAATGAGAAAGGATCAAAGTGCCATGGAAAACAGGAGCCAATGAAAATGACTGGGGTGAATTTATGCAACCGAACACACTTCCCCACCTTGGCTGCCGTGCAGGACCAGACGAATGTGGTTCTGTCAATGGACGTGTCCTGCAAGGGTTCAAGAAATAAAACACTTCTACAGCCTTGGCCCAGCTACATTTAAAAAAAATTTTTTTTTGAAAACCACTCTGACAATACTCTTGGGGGATGCAAGTCTCCAAGAGTCAAGAGAGCACAGAGCTGAGGTTTGTGCTTCCACCTTCTTGCCTTGTCTGTGTTTCCGCCTCAGACCAGACACAGAAATATAGCCAGGAGGTCTCAGAGTAAACTAATACACTTTACAGTATGTTCCTCAAATTTTGAAAAGTTTTTTTTAAAAAATACCATTGGCAGTATTACTTTTATTATTATTTTAATCATGTGAAATTTCACGTTGGACTTTAACATAAGGCCATTTTCCATTTCCGTTGCCAGCAGCAGAAATTGGTCAGCTGCCACTCGGAAATAATTCCATACTACCTCTCCTTGAGACAGGATAGTGAGAAGCTAATAACATTTCTTCGCAAGTGGAACAGGGAAACCAAGGCAGGCCCCTGAACACAAGGGCCGAGGAATTTTCAGCCAGGTGCAGATGGTCACCAAGGCAGGAAGGCCCCCAGTGCCTGGCAGGGGGCAGAACTGAGAAAGCAAGAACCTCACCCCCAGGGCAACCTCTCTTCTCCCTGGTCTTCCCTCCCTGGAGAGAACATCTGGGCCTCAGGTACACCTCCAGGCCCAGAAAAGCAGCAAAACTAGGTGGTGACACCAGGACCAGCTGCAGTGACTAAAGGCCCTCTGCCCTGCCACTGACAGATCAGTGGAGACCACGACCCTGAAGGGGCCCACCTGGAGAACTGATGAGTATTCTACAGAGACCCTCCTCTGAGGCCGCCCCCTAAGATTCCCTCCTGCAAGAGAGAGAGAAAAGCTTCAAGACAAAGGACCCAGTGCACGTGCTCTCCCTCTGGGGAGCAGCACACACCATTCCCTTCTTCTTCTCCTGCTTCTTTCTTCACAGGCACGTGTCTCCTAAACTCTAAGGCAATGGGCAGCTGGCAGCTTGCCCCAGGCTAATCCCCTGAAACCTGCCCGAAAGGCCCCGCTTTCCTCTGACTTCCCAGTAAGACAAGACAGCCTAGCCTAGGCTCTCCTGTTGCTTCTTCTCTGCTAAGCCCTTCCCTGTTTCACTGTCCCCAGCTTTACTAAATGTATCCTCGTAGTCACTGGGACTCACGTTGTGAAATCTTTCCTCCACAAAGTTGAGAACCCACACACTACAACGGACCCTAGGCAGACCCTGTCAGGGCCAGGCCCCTGTCCAGTGACATCCTTACTGTCTGTAATGTGATCCAGTTTTGAGAAAAGAAAAGGGTTCCTGACCCTTACCTACAGTAGTTTGGGGAAGCTCTCTTCCAGACATAGGAAGTTCCTAACCCTCACATTGTAGGTCAGTGCCCAGTCCATAGAGTGAGTAGCAAAATGTTGAACACAGGAAAAGATCTCTTGGAAGGTCAACTTGAAAGGAGAGCACTGCATCTGCTGACTAGTGCATTAGACTGGGACCCCACCCCACACTGCCCAGACACGGCTTCCTGTGCCTCTGCGCGGTGGGCGGGGGGGGGGGGGGGGGGGGGGGCGGGGGGGGAGCCAGCGCGATGGAGGGACGGCTGCAAACACAGCGGGACTGCACATGGGGCCCACCAACACCACTCGCCTGCCTCATGAACGTGAGGGAGTTCATCTCACGGAGCCTGGATTGTAAGCAGTAGACATTAACATTTTGAAGGCTGCTGTTTGATGGAAAGTGCCCATAAAAAATTCTTTGTAAACTATAAAATGACTTATGGAAATTAGTTACTGATGTTATCAAGCAAAATCATTTCCTTTATGTACACACAGGCACACATACATGATACAGAAGGAATAATTTCAATTCATTCATTATTTCAATATAGTTTTATTTCTTTAGCTCGTGTAGCTTGAAAGTATTTTTATATGACTGTTATATATTCTATCAGTCTGATAAGATGTGAAATAAATTTGTCTTGGATGAAGTTAACCAAGACATAATAGAAGCCCTTATGCATTTCCTTCCATTTTCCATCAGCTGGTAACAAATTTGTTGGAAACCGAAGGTAAATGGGAGAGCGATTTTAGGGGTCCAAGTTAATTTCTTAATGCTGCAATATTCATTTAAAAAGGAAATTTAACACAAAAGGACAAATATGGTATGATTCTATTTATATGAGGTACCCAGAAGAGTGAAATTGATAGAGACAGAGAGTAAATTAGTGGTAAGCAGAGGCTGGGCTGGGGAGATGAGGAGATATTATTTAATTGGTACAGAGTTCCCGTTTGGGATGATGAAAAAGTTCTGGAGATGGGAGGTGGCGATGGCTGCACAACACTGTGACCATGTCTAATGCCACTGAACTGTACGCTGAAATGGTTTAAATGGTAAATGTTATGTTATGTATATTTTACCACAATAAAAGAAAAACGGAAAATGTATTTCGGATATTTGGGTTACTTTATATTAAGTAATCAGCTTGGTTGAGGTTTTTGAGAAATTGTTAAACACACAGAACTAAAAGATACATATTAAGTTCTATCATAAGTCAGAAAAGAAAGGAGAAGAGTTATTGATGAAGATTTTTCATTCCATGTTTACTTCTGGACTGGCGTACAGCCAAAGCAAATTAGAGGGAGAGAGAGAGAGCTTCACACTGATCAAATTGTCTATATTTTACTAAAACATGGCATTGCTACATCTAAGTACACTCTGTATAATGGAGTTTCAAATACTATAAAACCCATGGAGGAAAAAATAAATGAAACGAGATGGTGCCTGGGGGAGGGGGAGCCTATACCACATTGCTTGTATTCAAGATAAACATATGCACAAATCACAGCAGGCTGAATCCATTGTGGAAAAGTTTGATATTTACAGTAAAGAAGAAAAGGGATTTTTAAAGATAGATATAAGGAAGCAAATATGAAACAAATTGCAAAACCATATACAGAAAATGATTACTTTCCTATCGTCGTCACTGGAACTGAGGAGACGTATAAAACAGAAGGCATCTTTCTCCTATTTGAAGTGCTATGGCAGTTGAACTGAATTAATACAGTCTGTTTCAAAACAGGATTTGGTGAAATCATAGGTGTGATATTTGGACTGGAAGAGAAAAAAAACAAAATTAACTCAGATTAAGTCAATTCTATAAAAAGGAGTCACTCACTGTCGAGCAGTAAAGATCTAAGGCTGTAAAGAAAATTAAAAGTTTATTTGGTGTCTTAAAGGATTTGAATCCAGGAGACACAAATTCAGGGGAACACCGGAAACTTGCTCCAGAGAAGACAAAGACAGCTTATAAATGCAAAACCACAAGATGTTAAAAAGAAACTTTCCTATTGGCTGTCTGATCTGGTGTGGTGACTAGTTCAAAAAGGATTGGTCAGGTCCCTGGTGGGGAGACTCCGAGGTAAGCAAGTTCCAGGAGGTGCTTCTATGACAAGCACGAAAGTCTAAGACTTCAAACCTCACTCAGGCCCTCTGTGCACAGGAAGGAAGGTGGCTGGAAAAAGGATTGGCTCCTTTCAAGGTGGAGTGTGCAGGTGGTCTGGTGGCCATGGTGAGAAGGCAGTAATGTCCAGGATGTGGTTTCATGGTTGGTTCAAGAGTTCAGAAGTTCATGGGTGGGACGAGCACAAGGCAAACCTCTTCATAGCCTCCCAGCTCCATTTTAGTTTTTTTTGTTTTTGTTTTTTTTACAAAGCTGACTCTATCATGGCAATTTCCACTCACACACTAACTATGTTCATAAAAACAAACAGATTCCCAAACTAACAGTCATCACAGTGGTGTATGTGAAATATAGGCGCTCTGCAGTGCCTTCACTAAAAAAATAAAAATGGAAGAAGCATCAGAACGTTTCCTTTTTCAAAACAAAGACTGTGATTTTATAATAGCATAATTTTAATATAAGTACGTTGCTTATTTCAACGTTGATCACTGCCTTGAGGTCTATTCTTTTTAATAAACAATACCTGCTCCAAATAACTCCAATTTTTTCTCTCCAAACTAGGCCACAGGTTATAAATATTTTCAACCAAGCCCCACTTGTTAAACTCTGAAAAAGCTGTGGCAGCACAGGAGGGAAAATTGTATCTTGGAGCCCTCGGAGGGCTCAACAAGCGCCCTGGAGCACCAGACTGAGAGGCACCAGGACTCAGCAGATGTGAGTGCTTCCATGTGAGTGCTTCCGGGCATTCTCCTGCGGAGCAGGTGAGGTTCCTCTCCTCTTCACAACAGGCACCTCTCTGTGACATTTAAATATGTTTCCCTTGTTTCTTTTCACTTTTGCTGTGCAAACATGGTAGCTGGGTCTCAGAGGAGCAAAATTTCATTTCCTTCCTAATCTGCTTTCCCCCATTTCCATTCTTCCACTTCGTTATTAAGGTAGCTATGCCAATTCTAGTCCTTTGGTTGTTTTCTTGTTTGTTACCTTACTCTGGGAATTGGATTTATTGATCCAGTGCCTACCCAACGAGTCAGACAGAAAAAGCAAAAGTTCCCATGGTTTTTTTATTTTAATTTCATATACCTACAGATAGCTTTTACTTCCACTGAGAATTTAAAATTCAAAAATCATTCCACCTTATTTATTATCTTACCAGAATAACATTAACTCTGAAATGCTTTCTATGTATTTATTTATTTTAGTTTTCTCAATTGATGATTATTTCACTTGGTCAAAATGGGGTCCACGTTGTTATGTTCTCTCTGAGATACACACACCCTCACATGTACCAGCACAAAAGCACAGGGCCCTGTGCCCATGCATTACACACCCATCTTGGTCTGAGTCCTTACTACGCTCTCAAGAAATTCTAACAAGACACTCCCCTTAATATAACTCTAGGAACTTATACCTAACAAAAGACAATGTGTTGATGTAAATAACTACACCTCTACAAAGTGTGATGAACTCACATATGTGACATTCTCAATCATAAATAACCATATTGTGTTTTAGTATTTTTTGCTGAAATGTACAATGAGAGCAGGCACAACACACAAAAGCCTAAAGGAATAGAACATTTGGCTCGTGTAAAAAGTAAACAGATTTTTTGAATATATTATTTTTCAAAGAAATAACCTGCAATGTGAGAAATGAACGGAAAGAGGCATGGTTATTAATGCATTTTCTTTCTCAAAACCCTGAAAGCCTGCCATATGCTCTACATTATGAATATGCAGATGGTCTCAATGCAGTTATTTTTTCTCTAATTAAAACCATCAGGGTAAAATAATGCAGTAGTATAAGAAGCTGATTCAGCTGGGCCTCTTCCTTTCCCTCCCTACAAGTGCACCAAAGCCCCTACATATTTATATAATTTGAGGATCCATGCTGGGAAGTGAAAAAGAGAGATGAGCACAGCCGAGGGAAGGGTAGCTTTATTCTTGCGTGCTTTGTGGTAAACTGTGCGCTTTATGAAGAAAATGCATTTCACAGATGGACTTGTTTTAGATAGTTTTGTAAAGAACCCACCTTTGGCCTTTTGTAAGCAGTGACTTCCCTGACTCCAGCACCCTTGCTGTGTGTGTCCTTGCTCTAACAACGATGTTGAAATCAAATGTATCAAGTTAACCTGTTGGCCTCCGTGCAAGTCCCCTTAATGACAGCTCTACGCTGAGCATGTCAGCTGGGCCTGGCTGGATTGCTTAAGGCAGAGGTTTGACATTCTATTATAGGGTGCCTGACACGCCTCTTTGATTCGGAAAATCAGGGTGAATGATGGATGGCAAGTCTATAAACTATTATTATGTTTGCTCTTCATCTACCAACTCAAAATCATTCTGTCCCAGGCTTTTTCTTTCTACCCTACACAGTTTCCATGCCTTTGGCCCTTGAGCAGCCATAGTCCTATACTGAAGGTGTTGGTCGGAAGGCAGCCCTGGAGCTGAAGAATAACCTTATAAAAGTAAGCTTAAGTTTAAAGTCATACAGTTACCTTACTTGATATCACCATTCTGATGAAATACTTCTTCCTTAACCATACATATGTTGGGAAATGTGGTTCTCAATCTCTGTCAAAGAAGTGGATAAACAAAATGTACAGGGAAGGAATGTGTGGTGAGGCTGCCAGCCTTATAAAGTGCAGTCACAGAACTGACTTTTCCTTAGCCCACCAAACCTATCAAACCTACGTAGCTGAAGTCTTCACTTCTGCAACTTTGACTGATGAACAGGTGAGGGGAGCATGGAAAAGTTCAATGAGATAGGGGCAGGATGAGAAATACACACCCCTTCCTCTGAAGGGTGGCCCTCTTTACTGGAATTTCAATCCTGAAATGCAATTTTTATTTACAATGAAATAATAACCCTGAAGTTAACCAAATAAAATGAAAGTGCTTTCAAAAAAAGATTGTACTGGGTGTAAATTTCCTGTTTATCAAAATTTACTGAAGCACTAGCATGAGCACAACTCCAAACTTGGGCAAAGAGAAAGGGAGAAGTCTGAAGTCTGATGCCTACTGAAAGTGAAATGTTTTCTTCCAGGAAGCAATCAGAGGAAAAGTCAATAATCAGCATGGCAGTGGCATAAATTATCAAAAAGTTCTTGGGGCAAAGTGGAGCTACAAATATCGTGAGGTCCATTTGGAAAGGTCACGTTAGCTGAGTCATCTGAAGGTTCATTTGGCCATCAGAGTATCCACCTAAATCAGCCAAACTGCTGCAAACGCAGCTGGGAGGACGGACTTGGAGACGCTTTATATATCTCTCCTAGGCTCTCACTGCTTGAGAATGTTACTAAGCTCTTTCTACATGCACACTATTCTGTACTTTGTGACTCTGAGGTTAAGATTCTGAAGCACATGGCTGTGCTTTCCTAGTTGGGTGGCTGCCAAACTCTGCCAGGTAGGGCTCCATGGAAGATGGGACAACAAGAAGAGGGAGAGAGGATTGGCTTCTTCTTGTCTGTTTTCTGGATCTCATGTTTCCTGTTGCTCTTGGGCTTGCCTTTCTTAACATCACCGAGCAATACTTCTTCAGCAAGACGACAGCAATCCTTTTCAGTAGAACTTTGAAGTTCTAACAGAACCAGCCTCATGGTGCCAGCTCAGATACTCCAGAACCTTGGCATGCCCCAAGATGCCAGCAGCAGCTGACCAGCACCCACTGGTCAGCATCCATTCTCAGAGGTCTGTGTGCCAGCCTCACAGGGTCCCTCCTCTGAACTCAGAGACAGCAGCCCCAGGTGGCATCCACACATCAGAGGCTCTGTCTCCAAGATTTTTTGTTTAATAATCTCAATTTCTTCTTTTTGTTGCCCCACACCTAAAAGTGATAGCTGCTTCCTACAGGTGGGACCAACGACATAATGTTCAGGGTCCAGTGAAAAATGAAAACATGGCCCCCTTGTTCACAAATTACAAAGAACATCAGCATGATGACAACAGAGTATTAAACCAAGCATGGGGCCTTTCTAAACGCAGGACGCTGTGTGAATGCAGGGGTCACACAGACACGAAGCCAGTCTCACTGACAGGCATTACCTCTCTGATACATTAATGTTCTCTTTTGTCATTTTTAGTTCACTAATATCAAGTTAACAATTCTTCACATTTAATTCTCTCTGTTAAAATAACTTGTGCAGTTTCTGTCTTGAGCCTGGATCCTAGCTAAGATCCTGAGCTGCTGTGCCTCACGATGAAGAAGTGGCTGAACCGTGTCCACACTGAGACAGGAGGCCTCTCTTTGAGCTCTCTCTTTCTCTTGCTCTCTCGCTCTCTCGCTCTCTCAACAAGATGGCTCACAATTCAAGTTCTAACCTGCATCTTGCAGTTCTCAGGATCAACGTTCAGAGGTCCATAGTCCGAGCCCTCCTGACACATTTCATTCATGTCTGTTTCCTGGCAATACATCCACCAACATTCTATACGTTTGGTAAAACACGGCCGTACATAGTCCTGAGTTCAGACAGGCACAAGGAACCTATCCAGACATGGTATTTACTTCCCCAATAGTTAATTTTTTAAAAAAAACCCTGATAGACAGAAATATTTAGAAGTTTAAATTCCTCAAAGTACTTGGCAAGTTGAAAATCAGATAATGCAGTAGTAAGCATTACCTTCAATAATCATTTCCAAATCTGATAAAACATTGCATCACCTCTCTTACCTCTTTGAAAAGCAGAGAGAAAAATTCCTTTGGGCAGCAGAAGCTAACACAAGGGCTATCAACTATTAACTTGAGCTCCCTCAAGGAGGGAGCCCTTTAGTTAAGTATTTTCAACTGAAGACACTGCAGAACAGATGGAGTATCATCAAGTACTGGTTATTAAAAATTAGACTTATTTTACTCAGTAATGGGAACAAAAGCACCAAACACTCATGCCACAGCTATTGTACGAGCACAGTTACATGACACTATCCCAATGCTTTGTCAATTAGCCTAAGTATTTGATACCAAATACTACAGCTACTGTTCATTGAACATTTATTATGTATCAGGTTCTAGACTAGGTATTTTAACAGAGATTTTCTTATTGAACTTCATAACAACCCTGAAATTGGTATAGTTATGCCAGGGTTACTTAGGAAGGAAAAGAGGCTCAGACTGGTTAAGAAGCATTCATGTGGTCACACTTAACAGTAACCGTAGGTAACACAACCAAAGATTTTCCTTGATTTCTCCTAGAAACAAAACCAAATTTTCCCAGATGTTTCTATATCATTGTTATCAAATTATCCTCAGGGAGTAATTGGTTTATCTTTTGAGATGAATTAAGTTAATAGATCACTAAGATCTGCTTTTCAAGGTGGTATCAAGCAAAGGTAAGTAGATAAATAGAGACCACCTAGTGCATAATGCTGTTAATTCAGCCTCTAACCCTCCAAGAACTTCTTGGGTCACACACAGAAGACAGCACTAAAGATGTTCAGGAATGACTCTGATCATTTAGAGTCAGGTCTGCCTCTAAATGACAGCACACATCATATAACATCTGGAACACTCAGCTCATGAGGCAGATACTTCCATGCACCTAGCTATCTGATATTATGTTGACAGGATGCCTAAATATTTATGTGAGTTCTTTGCTTTTTATTTAGGCATTTGGCATTAGTCTATACTTTTCCATACAACCATTTTCCAGGCTCCTTAGTCATGCCATGCCTTGTATGGCTCAAAAAATAATAACTCAATTTACATATAAACCCCTTTTACTCTTATCTCCTTTCTTTTCTTCTTCTTCCTTCTTTCTTCTTCTTCTCCTCCCTCTTCTTTGCTTACTACAGTTCCTGTGAATGATCTACAATTTTGTTTCTGTAGCTAATAATATTAAAAATAAGGGTAAACAAGTAGTTTAGAATCTGCATCTACAAATAAACATGGAAAACATAACTGCAAAGTTTGGGTGGGTGCTGAATTATGTAGCTAAAGAGGCCGGGAAGGCATAGGGCAGCTTTACTTCTGCAGATTCCTCAATCTGAAAATCTTTCTAAAGGACAAAGTGGAAAAATCATGTCCAATCAAGCACAGTGAGCACAATTTCTCTATTGAACACATATGCTTTACAAATATAAAGAGGGTGAGGAAAAAATCTGCAGTTTCAAAACTCAGGGGAAATGTCCATGAAGGTTAGTCTCACTACGCAGACCAATGGCAAGCAAAGGCATCATTATAACCATTTCAGAGTGTGCAGGAGGACTTGTTTCCCAGAGAGCTGTAAATACTATCAGTCAGGTGGAACTCAACATTGGCTGAGTCAGCAAACACTTCCCCCTATCGTTCATCCATTAATTATATATATTTGCACTTCTTTAACATCAGCAAACATCTCAATCAAGAATGGCTTTTTGAGATATGAGTATATGCTTAATACTGAAAAAAAAAAAACTGCTGATACCTTCATGGTTTCTAGGAAAACTGAGTCAGAAAAACATTATATTTAGAGAAATTTTTAAATTAAAAAAATGGGTTTTTTTTCCTAATCATGAAATTATATACAAACTGAGATAGAATACTCCGGAAAGAATGCAAACCTGGGGCAAATACTATATTTAATAGAGAACCACAGACATAGACTGAACACCTCAAGCCCTACCTAGTTTTTATTTTTTATAGTGTTTAATTCCTTGAATATTGAATATCTCTACATTTACCTGTAAATATAAAATTCCAAAGCCTAATATTGAATAACACTTGCATAATAGGGGTTATCTCTATTATTCATACTGTAATGTTCTTGCCACATGTAAGCAAAACTAGGCAATAAGAATATTTCTATATATGTATGCAATGCCATTCAACTAAGAGTTTTGGAGCTTCTAGTGTGTGCAGGCATTTTATCTAATGCCATAAATACGACATGTATGCAGTTCTTAGTGGTTCACAGCTGAAGAAGGAGATAGAAATATAAGAAGTATCACTTCTTCTTAAGAAGAAGGCAATCTCTGATATGTCCTAGTCTTAAAAAAAAAAACAGTGGAAGGAACATCAGAGAAAAAAAGAGCATCAGAAAAACCTTAAGGAAGAGTTGAGATGCAAGCTGTTAGTATTCCAGTGGAAGAGACATAGGAGGAAGGCATTCAGAGTAGGCCAGTCAGAACCACAAAAGATAGTTGGGGTCAAGGGAAGCTGTTAGCATGGGACCCTGAGAAGCTGGTGTACCAGGTGGGCAAATCATTGAGTTGTCAACAGGACTGAAGAGACAACCCAGGAACAAATTGGAGGAACTCGTGTCCTTAGCTAAAAAAACAGGACTTTCCCAACACTAGATAGAAATGCCAAATTATAAAAGCACTCAATTCCTTTTTGAAAATGAGAAAGATCTAAACAAAAGCAGTAACAATAAGCATAGAGTTCTTTCTTCACCAATTCCACATTATTTTTGAGTGAGAAAAACTGATTCGTAGTACATGATGCAATGAACCTGGAGTCAGTAGAACCAAGTTATAGCTATAGTTACTTAAGTTATTTACAACATGACCTGGGTCCAATCATCCCGCAGCTCCTCTGGGCCACAGTTTCCTTAGCAGTAAGCCAGGCAGCTACATTTGCAAGATGATCCTGCTGAATCTCTCCAGCTCCATGGAAGTGCCCCAGGGGAGGCCAAGAAAGGCAGAGCCCTCACCACCCCTCCTTACACAGGAAAGCTTTACTCTACACACTGGTCTTCTGCATCAACTTGCAGTTGGAGAAAAATGTTCTATGTTTAAAAAACCACTTGAGAGACATCTGAGTGTATCGTTTACCTCAAAACTTCCTTTAGCTGTTAGGTGTTATCAATCCTTGATATTTCTTTGTATAATTTAAGGGTGCATTTCTCATTAATATCCAAACATGCCCCATATATATGTGTACATGCTTTCATGAATGCATTTGATAAAGCCTAACATGGGTTCTGGTTCTGTTTTTTGTCCTATGGGCTCTGTGATACATTTTCTCATGTTTGTTCATGGGCATATAAGTAGGCAAATAAACACTGTATAAATACAGAGTCTAAACAGTGATATAAAATAACTGCAACCAAGTAGAACCCTATGAAAGATGAGCTTCTGGCTTAGTCATTGTCTCAGCAATTCTCGATACCCTGGAAAATGCAGACGGATATCCAGGCCACTGGGTGCCAAATTTGCCAAATCCTCTGTCTTGCTCCGTTAATCCTCCATGTCTCAGGGAGCATGGTCCATAGCAAGTTGCCTAGTCAGTAAAATGGCCAGCATACAGCGAGTGAATTTTAAACATTAACTGACAAGGTTGAATAATTCTGCTTGACTTCCCTGAGCATTTTTAGTGACTTGGGCAAGGTCTAAAGGGGAAATAGTTGGATTCTCTAACGATAAAGGACAGATAGACTGACTTGAGTCACATCGCAGAAGTGAAGATCTCCTCTCCCAGCAGCAAACACAGCCCACCTGGGCCCATTTTTTCTTTAGAAGTGCTGACTGCTCCATACTTTGCACATCCCCTCTTCCCAGGGCAAAATCCACCTAGGCTAGGTCCCACTTGCTTAGAATTGTTCTCTGCTAGCTTTCAGACAGGAAATGTGGCCAGTTTATCTGTGCCCATGTTTTAAGGTTTTAGTTGAAACTTGTATCATAGCCAGGAAGGGATTAACCTACCTAAGAGAGCATCATGTGAGAGGCTCCTCCGGCTGGTTCAGCCCACTCTGAAGAAACCAAAATTTTAATTGTCATAGCTGGCAGGGTGCTAATAAAATCTGGGTGTTCTCTTTATCTTGGACTTACTGAAAAAAATCAAAATGGATTAGTTTAAAAAGAGTAATCCAAAAATAGAATTAAATCCATATTTATTTCAGTATACAGATAACTTAGGCATAAATGCATTCAAAAAATTATAAAGGATACACAGGGGAGATTCCGATGTAAATTTAGTTCCTCATCACCACAAGATGGTGACAATCCTTTGTTAGATATGGCTGAGAAAACGGTTTGGGCTCTAATTTGGTCTCAATTCGTCTTCACCTTGTATTGTTTCATCCTGCTAATCTTCTGTGCAACATTGTTTGGTCTTTTCTACAACCCTCTGCTGTGGAATGGGGTGCATTCTTATATCCGTATTACTAGGTGTAGTCTCTGTATTTGCTGAAAGTTCAGATTTTAATAGCAGTATCTTAAGCAGTCTTATTGTTAGGAGGCTCTACTGACTTCCACCATACAAGCCATGCTGTAACCTACTTTTCCCAGGAATGGTGTGGGCAGGTTTGTTTATGGCACACTCACATCTGCAGTTTTTATCTCCCAACTTTGCCCAACTTGCTTCTTTTTTGTTCTTGCTGATTAACATTACTGCCTCCCTGAGGCGGTGTTGGGAATTACAGTCTATTTGTACAATAAATATTTTCAGTGTCATGTTTTTGAAAAAGTAGATTCTCCTCTTAAGCAAAAATGTTAAAACAACAAATGTTCTATTATAATGATATCAAACCTCACTGTCTAGAAGCTCCTGTTTAATATGGAAAACCCTGAGCTCCTGATGCCAACAAAAATTACCTCCTTGAGCCCTGGCTGGTATAGCTCAGTGGATTGAGTGTGGGCCTGTGAACCAAAGGGTCACCAGTTCAATTCCCAGTCAGGACACATACCTAAGTTGCAGAACAGGTCCCTGGTTTGGGGCACATGAGAGGCAACCACACATTGATGTTTCTCTCCCTCTCTCCTCCCCTTCCCCTCTCTAAAAATAAATAAATAAAATCATTTTAAAAAATTACCTCCTTGCTATCCCAGATGGATATTTAAAGGGAACTCAAAATCAAATTTCAAATGAAAATTTTTGAACTCCAACTCATTGCTCAAGACGGGGTCCTCCCTCAGTCCTTCCCTATCTCAGTGAAATGAAGCAAATATTTTAACAGTGACTGTAGTAAAAATGTTTAGAGTCATCCAACTTGGTTGTCTTTCCTATTTTCCACATCCATTAATAAGAGTTGTAGGCACAACCTTTAAAATATTTCTCACCCTATCCCCTTCTCTCCATACTCACAGCCACCATCCTACTTTCAGCGACCATCACCTCTGGCCAACACTGTGCTCTGGCCTCTCCTTATTCCTGCAGCTATACCAACTACAGATCCCCTTTAGTAAAACAGAGTGGTGTTTACAAAGTGTAACTCAGATCATTTGACTCCCCTGTGGAAAACTCTTCCGATTGTGCTTAGAATAAATTAAAAAGGTCTCACCATTATATATAAAACATGGCCTTGCCTCTATTTCCTCCCTTCACTCAACCCTTTCCCAAGCTCCAGTCACAAGGAACAAGCTCCTCCTCGTTCCCTTCTCACAGAACCTCAGATAGGCGGTGCCCTGTCATTATCCAGGTCCCCCTTCCTTCCCTAACGTGTTATCTGAAGTGGCCACACTTCTCCCTACACCTGGTCAGAACTTTATTACATTACCTTAGTTATTCACTCCATTGTTTTTTACAACTGTCTGGTTTGCAATGTTTATTTATTGCAAGAAGAAAAGCTCCATGGAGACAGAAACCCATCTGGTTGGTGTATCACTCTCCCAGCCCATGGCACTGCAAGGCGTTGAGCCAACCCTTAATCAATATCTGATAACACGGGGTGTCTATTAGATTGGGATACCAGTTCTGTCAGTCACTGTATCATCTTTGTAAAAGTACTTAATCTACATTTGTCTCAGTTTCTTTATCTACAAAATCAAGACAATAATAGTGCCTGCCTCATCAGGTTGTTGTGAGGACTAATCAAAATAAAATCTATAAAGCAATTGAAAAGTACTAATAAAGTATTTGTTATTATTGGAAAAGTAACATTCAGATTCTATTATCTAAATTCTATTATGAAATAATAACTACCAGAAAACATGAAATTTAAAACAGATCTTCTGAACATCATAGTTTAACCAACAATGAAATTTTAAAGAAGGGCAATTTTTAATTTATGGCAAATGGTGGTTGAAATTAACATAATTAGGAAGTTTTGTGAGCCCCATCAAACTCCTCTTCAGAACTTGCTCCTCTTTCTAAGCATAGGACTGAAATCAACTTTACAAGAGAGCACAGTGTTTTCTGGCAGAAAGAAATGGAATTCAAGTCCAGAAGTATGCACTTATTAACTATGCAACCTCGGTCATTTAAATCACTCATTTAAATCACTCGGTCATAAATGACCTAGGTCATTCGATCACTAAGCCTTCATTGTTTCATCTGTCAAAGGCTAATATAAGGATATCTAACTCATAGAGCTAGATGAGATTTACAACTACACATACACAGATACATTGCCTCCATAAAGACTAGCAGGGAGTTGGAGATGTCAGAGATGTCTCCATTTCTCCTCAATTAATGGAGTCCCTCCTAGGCCTGGTGCTAGAAAAGCACTACATGCTGAAGACACCTGGGGACATTGAGAATAAAGCAGTGCCTTGCTCTCAGGGAGTCCAGATGAAGGAAAAATCACCCGGTAAACAAAGTGAGCAATGTGATGATGGCAATGAGGGAGGCAAGCAAGAGTTGCAGAGGTTGCTGGCATGAGGATAATTATTAACTCCATCTGGAGTGGGTGGGCTTGTTTGTTGGGGAAGGCTTCCTGATCTCATCTGCTCTGACCCAGAGGCAGCCCTGTGGTCAGGAGCACTTCCAGGAGATCAGGAGAGCTCTGAAATTAAGCTAGACTTTTGGCTCTGTTGGAGGTACACCTAAGCTGGCCTTGACGCACTAAAACCTCAGAGGAACTCAAACCCCATGTATCATATTCCAATTTGTAAGCTGACCCAGGGCCACCTATGCTTCTTGGAAGTCCTCTAAGCTGAAGAAATAGAGCCAGACTAAACCACTAGGTTTTCATGGAATGCCCATTAGCCCTGCAATCACCTCTTATCTGACTGTAGAAATTTTATACTTTATTCCAGGCCCAGGACAAATCTCCTCTCCTCCAAGAATCTTTCCACTCCTCTCTGCGTTAATCTCCCTCAGCCAATCACACCCTGCCCTTGATCCTTTTTTTAAGTCAGAAAATCCATCAACTGGTTTTTTTTGGTAATACTTTATAATTTTGTCAGTTATACATTAATGAAGCTGAAAAATAAGTTAAAAACTGATCTGTTTGAGAATACAAAATTTCCACCTCTTCCTTCATTCACCTCTTGCCCTTTGTGTCATATTTTAAAGAAGAAAGACCACCTCTTACCCTGGTCTTTCTGTAATGTGTTACCTTGTGGCAGAAAAACCTCAGTAACCTACAGGGATGATTAGAAACACAGCATACATATATTGGTATTGGTGTTGAGAAAGGAGTCACATTAATAAACAAGTAACAATTCCATTTGCAATTAGATGGTTTCCTGTTTTGCTTTCAAAGATCTGCTACCAAGTTTTCAACTGATGGAGCATTAAGAGCAAATTTTGGTGCTAGGTTTCTCAATGATTTTTGGCATATGATTCTGACAGTGCAAAGGGATCAAGCAAAAAGGAAGGACTCATGGGCATGGACAACACTGTGGTGATTGCACTGTGGAGGAGGACTAATGGGGACAAATGGTAGTGGAAAAATACAATAAAACATTTTTTAAAAAAACTGAGGGCATTGCTATAACAAAACTCCCATTCCCACCCACTTATTTACATGAACAGATTTTGCTCAACATTTACAGTAACAATAAAACACAAAAGGTAGAGGAATAAAACTGAGGTTAAACACTGTCTCAATTTAGCTATAAATAATAGGTAATTATACTACATTGATACTTGACCTAATTTTAGCAAAAATTACATACTTGACCTAATTTTAGCAAAACCAGTCAGTGCCCACCTAGGTCATTAAGAGATACATTAAAACAAAAATGTGATTTCTCTGTTTGTATTAATTATTTGTGCTATCGCATTTCTTATATTTGGCAATAGAAGCCATTATAATAGAAATGTCCTTTTAAATTTTTTAATCTGTTTTTTTAATGTTTTGCATAGAGCTGATGCTCTATATCCAATGCCAGACTCATACTCTAAAAATAAGGCCCTAAAAATGGAACAGCTCTAGGTCTAATATAACTATTTACCCAAAAGGGAAAAAGTGGACAGAACACGGGTATATCCCCCGGTGTGTTTAAATGACCCAGGGAAGGAGATTGGATTGACTTTGACACCATACCCTGCCTAAAACTCTCTCAACAGAGTACTCACCAGGCTAGAGACTCATTCTATACAAAAAAGCAAATATCACTAGATAAAATATCAATTTTTTGTAGAAGCTATGGAGTATGAGGCATTTTCAAAGACAAGCCACATGGTAAGAACACATATTAAGAAAGGAATAGATGAAACATCTACCCCTTATTAACTGAATAACCTTGGGAGGAATCTCCCTCAGCAATTGGACCCTCATTACAGGGATAATGAGGCTTTTGTTCAGATGTGAGGAAATAGATAAGGCATCAAAGTGCCTGGAGTAGTAGGAACTCAAACCTGGGCCTCTATTTCCCTCCCCTTTAACATCTAGCTGGTTTATCATTCATCATTCTATCACCCAATAAATATTCATTACATACTCATTATAGGCCAAGTACTACAAGCACAATGGTGAATAAGAAAGAATGGTTTCTATCTTCATAATGGAAAAAAAAAATTATTTAGCAAATAGTAGCTCAGTTAAATAATCTCTGCTGTAATATGTGCTATAAACAAACTATGAAGTACCAAAACAGTAAATAACAGGGAGAGTCCACCCTAGTTTTGGAGGGAATGGTTAGAAAAAGACTCCAGGAGTAAGAGTGCATGCATGTGAGGAGGGGCTCTGGGGTCCTGGTTATCCAGCCAAGGATTTGCTCAAGATCAACAGAGTGGAAGCATGGGGCCAATATGTTCACAGGCATGAGCATGAGAACAGGTAAGGCAAGTCTCTAAGTTACAAGTAGAAGATGAGATTTGGTTGCTGGCCATTATCCCAGGGCAGTCTCCTATGGGCCTTGAGATTACAACAGGAAGCTACTAAGATGTGATCTTATTTTTGAAATGTTAATTAATACTGTTTTTCTCCAAAAATGTCCCCACTGTCCCTCCTCAGCTTCCTACTGCCCTCAACCTCACCCCAAACTCTACAAAGCCTTTATTCCTTGCCTTAGGGGAAGGAAATGTTATAACAACAACAACAACAACAAAAGCAAAGAACAAGAAATATCTTTCTAGATATTGTTCCCAGATATCAGGTCTTCGGGTGCACAAATGACTCTTGACACAAATGCATGTTTTAGAGGAATTTAAAAATGGCTTCCCAAACCAAGGAGATTGAGGAAGCTAAAATTCCCCACTATGCCTTTGCCTCTACCTCAAGCAAAAAATATATATATATATTCCCCACGGGGCAGAGAAAGAGAGTTGATGACAAAATGGTGAGAGCATAAACATTGGTGAGTCTAGAGGAGGGTATGCCTCTGACATAGGGCAAGACCCAAAAGAGGTATGGAAATTGCAAAAGCAGAAGAACCAATACTCTCTCTGTAGAACTTCAAGGAAGTGACAAGACCTTGGGAAGTGGTAACAGTGAAAAATTGTAACCAAGGGAAATTGTAACCCAGCCACCATTCTTTTGATATTGTTTTTGTTAGTTCTGACTCTGATTAATATATAGTTTGTAGATGAACAGCATGTTTGTGTAAGAATCCTAGGAACTTCAAAAGATACAGACCCAACCTTCAGGCATCCCAGCTCTGGGAGATTTGATGACCTTCAACAGTGGAGCCAGAGTGACATGGAGCCAGGATGTTATGAAGCCAGGATGACTAAACCAGGATGACGCGCACCAGACTATCTCTTGCCTTATCGGAATGGACTGCGCCCCTCAGCACATAGAGAAGTTTTCAACCCCCTCTTCGATCTCTTTGTTCTGCTTCCCTCTCCCTCCTTATAAAAACTTCTGCCTCCACTGAGAGGGGGAGATGGGCTTTGAGACATGAGTCCCCCATCTTTCAGATGACCAGCATCTGAATAAACCACTTTCCTTCACATCAGCCCCTGACTCTCAAGTATTGGCTTTTGTAGCAGCAGGCAGCTGGACATGTGTTCATTTACAGTTTGGGGTGACTCCAGATGGGACTATGTGGACCCCAGTAAAGCCTGGATGGCCCAGGCAGGGGGGTCCCAACTGCCTGTGGCAGGCTGACCCCATGGCAGCAATTGCTGCAATTCCCCAGCAGCTTCTGAGAGTTCTTTATCTCAGGAACTCTTCCTGCTCTCCCTCTCAAGGTATCCGTCGTCTTTCAACACTTTGTTGGTGAAAGGAAACGGGTTATTGGTGAACCAAAGAGCTCTGACTAGGCAAGCCCCTGGGGTGCACAACCAGGAGTCCCTTGCCCCACCACCTGGGTTCTCTGAACCATTTGGGATTCTGCAGGAATCAATAGGCACCGCTCAAAGTAAGCATGGCTTAGTGACAGCAAAAATCTCAGTTCTTCAGTGTGGGATTTGGTTGGAACACTCTTTTGGTTTTGGTTTGGGTATTGCTTGCTTTTTTTGTTTCATACTGCTCTTTGTCTGTCAGTTTTGTTTCTCTGGTCCTGCCAGGGAGAAAGTTTGTTTCTGTTTGAGAGCTCTTGTCTATTTCTCTTGTTTGTCCGAAATGAAACTGTGGTTATAGTGTATCGCCTGCTTTCTTATCTTTTGGAGACTTGGTTTGATCTTTGAGGATTTAATTTGAGAGTACTCATCTGTTTAAACATTGTCTTTACTTTAGACATTGTCCTTGTTTCTGTTTTGAAAAGAAAGACTTGATTTCAATCTTGAATTCTTTTGCCAAAAGTCTAGCAAGTGGAATAAGATCTCTAATGTGCAAGCTTTCATATTATTACATCATAAGTATTCTCCTCAAAAAGGATTAAAATTGATGGTTTAAAGAGGAAAAAGATCTCACTCACCTCTCAGACAGTAAAAATCAGAACGAAAAGGGGGAAAAAAGGCATTTTTAAACTTAAGCAGCTCAAGAGGTGCCAAACCTGATATCTTCCCCACCTCTTCTCTAGTCTTTTAAAAGTCATCAAGGTCACTAGATAATGAAACAGCTCACTGCTGAGCACACTAAAGGAAGCAGTAATCACCACCAATAAAAATGTAAGTGCATTTGCCAATGGCGAAAAAACTTGTTTCTGACAATTATGAAATGTATTCATAAATGTGTCAATTTTTTTAGATTTTATTTATTTATTTTTAGAGAGGGAAGGGAAGGAGATAGAGAGAAAGAGAGAGAAACATCAATGTGCGGTTGCTGGGGGTCATGGCCTGCAACCCAGGCACGTACCCTGATTGGGAATCAAACCTGCGACACTTTGGTTCACAGCCCGCGCTCAATCCAATAAATGTGTCAATTTAAAGAATGCTAATTACTTTAGTTGTCATTAAAAATTGAAAATTGTAATTAAGTTGGGAAAGAATATGTGGTTTTGGTAATTAAAGTGTAAATAATGGCAAAGGAAATAGAATTGAAAGAGGACTGTTTTTTTTTTTTCTAGATGAGTTAAAAGGGCAAACTAAAGCGTACTCTAAAAGTTGCAGAAGGTCTGCGTAAGTCCAAGAGCGTCTGTGCAAGTTGAAGAAGGATTGTGTGGTAGAGGGAAGAAACAAAATGAGAAGGAATTAATGAAATTTTAAAAAGTGTCATATATATATATTACAGAAGAAAGGACATTTGCGGTAGGAACCTCAAGAAGGGAAATGGGAATGCGGACACAGGAATAAGAAAGTAAAAGAAAGGCGCAAAGATAGATGATAAAGCAAAGTGATCATTTTCATGACAAATGAAAAAGACAAACTCTCCCTTTTATTTTTCAAAACCAATGCTATTTCCCAACAGAAGCCCCAGGTACCATTGACAGTGGGAAAGAAATTAATTGATTTCTGATGTACTTTCACTTGTAATTTTGATTGTCACAAAGAAAATAAATTCCTTTGTCAATTGCATTATAATCAGATCTACAACCATATCATTTCAAATATGTTTTTGCCCATTTATATAGACAGTCATTGTTTTACTCTGATGCATTTACAAAAATGTTACACCTTCTGGCTTATTCTAAAATATGACTTTCTGAAAATAAATGTTCAGATAATACTTTGAAATAGATGGGGATTAATAGGACTCTGAGGAATGACTGGGTTTGTAGAGATACTGGCAAATAATTAGAATAATCAGGAGTTGGTTGTATAACTGGATAAACTGAATATAAGTATTTTGTGTGTGTGTGACTTTGTTCAAAATATGGCTGATCTTTAAAAATATGTTCATTTTCTTAGAGTGACTTGGTAAATTGTAGCAATATTGAAGTATTTATGTTTCTCTCCCTACCTGATCCCTCTAGAATTTGAAAACCCTTAACAAGTGAGTATTACTATTTTCGTGGCAATATATTTGTTTGCATGAATTCCATGGGACTCTGATTTTTGCAGTTTCTGATTGTAAATTTATTAACCAAGACTTTGACTGGAATGTCATGTGTGAAAGAGATATGCCTAAACTCTAGATGTCAGCAAAAGCTTTAAGGAATAGATTGACTTTGAAGCTAATGAAAGCCCCTTGGAGAAATGGCCTGGTAACTTGCTTATTTATATTGTCCATGGCAGTCTTTACAGGTGAGGAGCAAAGGTTGCTTTCCTGGGAGATAGCAAGGGAAGAACCTCAAGACAGTTTGGGGACCTCAAGAACTTGAGGAGTTTACCCAATACTGTAGGTATGCAGGCAAAGCCTGGTGGCAACTGTATTGCTTGGCTTCTCACCCTGCAGGGCTAATTAAAGTCCAGTCTGAAATTCTTTGTAACATCCCAGTGAAGTACATTTAAGAAAGTCTATATAATCATTTGCTGTTCTTGTATTCGTGCAAATAACCAGGCTAAATTGAAACCAGACTTAAATAGTAAATGGCTGGGTTTTGATTTGACTCTTTGATAAAAATGAAGGTGCTCTTAGGAGAAAAATTGTTTCAGTCAAACCACTTATACACAATTGTGAATATTAAACTCTAATCCAGTGAATTGTCTGTAAAATTTTACTTTTCAACTATAAACTAGCCTGCATCTTGAATTATTCTAATTTTTAAAAATGTTTTGACTAAAACCAACTTCCATAGAAATAGAAGAAAAAATGACAGTGGGGATTTGTAACAGTGGAAAGTTACAATAGTTCAGTTACAAAGGTACCACCTAAATAGCTGCTCTAGGCCCATGGTGAGCATCCTGTGCACTTTGTCAAGTGGTCCAATTACTCTTGCGCCCCAGACTCTACATGGAAATAGGAAACAGAGTTGCTGGAGTCAATGGGGTTAAGCATAGGCACACAGGGTATCAAAATGGCAAGTCATGTGGGCAAATGACCAAGTCCCAGCAGGATAATGGATACCTCTACACTTCCCATTTGCGAGATTTATACAAATGACCTTGAACAACCATTAGAATGTTGAAGACTCTGAAGAGACTAAGATCAAGTTATACCACCTTTATGAAATAGGACCCAGAGATAAAAATTTGCTGTTATATCAAATGGAAAGCAATACATTTGTACACCTTAAGCTATCATTCACACCTACTTTACCTGTTATACTACCTGTTCTGTGAAGCCAGAATTGCTTTTCCATATTCTGAGCTACTCCTGAACTCCTTTATTCCAATTTAATTCCCACACTTGTATTAAGTAATCCCCAGTATCACTGCACATATTTTTTAAGGGAAATCAAATCATTATAAATTTTGCTCTTATTGTGAACCTATGTGTCCTGCTGTGAAGTGGCCTCCATTTGATAAGCTGCAGAGAAAATTAAAAGGAATTACGATCCTTCTCAGATGCAGGAACTGAGCACAGCCCCCGTGGTTGGAAATCTGTATGTCCTGGTGCTGGTGGGACTTTGAGCAGTTCTGCCTGGAGTTTACCTTTGAAGTGTGTCCAATTAGGACTTTGAACCTCAAACACTGCTGCTTCACACTCCTCAACTGCTTCACACTCCTCAACTACAAAACTGAGAAACACACTTTTGTTTGATGGTGTCTCATCTAAGACGGTTTTTAGCTTTTACATAAAAGAGATTACTCAAGTTTCAAAGCTAGCTGTTCCTTGGCAAAGTATTACACAAATTCTTGGGGGAAGAAAGAAAGGATGAAAATTCAGTGTTTCTGGTTGTCTTCTAGGGTTCCCTTTTTAGGTCACTTTCACCAATTAGCTCCTAAAGATTCTTGCTGACAGCAACTCGTAGATGAAAATCTAAACCAAATGAGTCCCAGCTGTGGAGCAAAGGCTTCCTTGTTAAAGCAGAGAACAGATTAGAAACTGGCTCAGTAAAATACACTAAGTGTGGGAATTCAGCTAAGAAACCTCAGGGAGATTTGGACTCCAGGGAATAAGTTCTGAGCCAGTCCAGCTATTTCCCGTATCTATCTTTTTATTTATCTATTTACTTTTTAACACTACATGGCCTAATCCTGGATTCTGGCGTCAGCTTTCTGCATGCTACATTGAGTCACCTTGGCCTTGAAGATTAAGTGTGGGCTTAACAGCTAAAGCTCATTCTAAGGTCTGTTTTTACCAACCTCCCACTATCTGGATGGGTACAACACTATTCTGTCCTTATAAAAAGAAGATGCAGAGTGTCACAGGCAGAACTTGAAAGGAAAATTAAAGTAAATGGAACAATAAACTTCAAAATAAATGAAAAGTGCTTTCAGAGTATGTCCTAGGCAAGGTTATGCATTGTTTTGGAAGAACAGAATTTTAATAGATGTAATATTGTACTCTACATGTTTTTTTTTTAAATAACTAGCTAACTCCATGATGACCAGCTTTTTGGTTAAAGGAGGAGAATTGAGTTCTTCATGTGATGTGCCAGTATATAATATTCATAGAAGTGATACTGTGCTCAGGGTACCTGAGAGAAGACTAGAAGAAGTTCCCTAAATAGCAAAGGGACCAATTGCAATAACTTCAGAATATTAAGAGAAGAAATGATTAGGAAAAAAATACAACACTTTTATCCTGTCAGTGTTAGACTGTTAGGGCTGCCATAGCACAATACCATAGATTAAGTACCTTAAACAACAAATTTTTTTTTCTCACAATTGTGGAGACTAGAAATACAAGATCAAGGTGTCAGCAGGCTTGCTTTCTCCTGAAGCCTCTCTCTTTGACTTGCAGATGGCCATCCTCTCCCTGTGTCCTCACTCATCTCTCCTCTGAGCACACATCCCTGAAGTCTCTTCTTGCATCCTAATCTCCTCTGCCCATAATGACACTGATCAAATTAGATCACAGCCCACTCTAAGGACCCAATTTTAACTTAGCTACATTTTTTAAAACACTATCTCCAAATGTAGTCATATTCTGAGGTAATGGGGAGAAGTTGGAAGAGGAAAAATAATTTAGCTTACAATACTCACTAATATTTAATCTTGCTGAATATTATAGCAGGAATTTGCATGTTTGAGTCTTGAGAGAAAGTCAACCACACAGGTAACAATATTCAGATGAGGAATATTTATCATTTTTATTAATGTTATTAAATCAAGATATTTTCCCCTGTGTACTGCACAATACATTCTTCTTAACCACCCCATCCTCCTCCCCACACAGTAACAACAGCAAAAATTCTGTGGTAGAAATCTGTGGTTGTCAGCCAGCAGGCTCTGATCCTCCTCTGGCGAGAAGTCTTTGGTGATTTTCTTATAAGGACACTAATCCTATCAGATCAGGGCCCCCTCCTTATGACCTCATGTAACTTTACTTCCTCAGAGACCATTCAATATAGCCACATTGTAGGATAAGGGCTTCAACACATGAATTTTAGAAAGACACAAACATTCAGTCCATAACAGAAGCCTTCTAAGCAGCAGACTTTTTTTGTTTTGTTGTGTTTAAATTCAGAGGCAAAAGAAAAGATATACAGATAAATTAAACACAACACCTGTCAAAGTTTGGAATTACTGTGTAGCCTAGCACAATGTCTAGTACATAGGAGAAGCTCAGTGAGTCTTACTCAACAAAAGGATGAATGAATTATTCTATTACTTTTAGGTTGGGGTCTCAAAGTATAAAAGAGATGATTCAAGGATAGTTTTATGGGTAATATTATCTCTTGGGGAAGGATAATGAAACTGATTCTCTTTGAAATAGACTGAGAGCTCATAAAGAAGATCAGCTATGATTATAGGAGTATGCAAAGCATATAGAAATATGTAATGTGTACACTGGGTCATAGTGCCTGGGTCAGGACTAAATGAACAGTATGAGTGGATGAAGAGGGATAAGGAGAGAAGAGAGTTAAGTAAAATGGGAAAAGAAAGATAACATTAAAATCCAGATGATAAGATTTTATAATATGCATTTATATAAAAATAATATATAAAAACTTATATTTTTAAATAAAAAGGATCACTCATCAAAAACAAGTATATGAATAGCTCCTTCCAAATATAAGTCACAGAGTAAACAGAGATAAGATGTCACTGTGATGAAAAAGGTCAAATCTTCAAATTGCCGATGCTGAGCCTGACTTCAAAACAGGATTAATAAAGGATGGTTTGTGAGCTTACCTAAAGGGCTCACCCAGAGCCAATATGGGTTTATCTAATAAAATTTTGCCAAACTGGCCTCTTTCTCTTGTGAGTAAAATACTAGACTAGAAAAGCAGCAGAATCCTGTAAGCATAGTACATTGGGATTTCAGCAAAGCATTTGAAAAATTACTCAGTAACAATTTTGTGGACAAAATCATGAAAGAGCAGGTTTAAACTTATATATCCTGAATATTAAATGGATCCTGTTATTATGGAAATAAAGGTTTGTAATAGTTTCACATGAGTTTTGCTATCGACCCTCTTCCGGACAACCTTTTGTCAAAACCTTCACAGTCATTTTTTTTTAATGGTCAGATTTCCAGAGTTCCAAAAGTTGTGAGAGTTTACTAAAATGCTTGACTGAGATCTTGACAGTTCAAAATAATGGATCTAAACTGAAGAGATGAATTTAATAGAAAAAATATAAAAGTCATACACATAGGTTAAGAGAATAGAATTGAGCAGATTCTGTTTAAGTGTGGTTTGTGTGAAAAAATAAGCAAAAGTAACTTGTGGTTTTGGCTGACAGCAGGCTCCATCTGAGTCATGTGTCACTTAACCCTGGGAATTTAATGACCTTTGTAACTACATTGCTAAACATGTAGGTTCACAAAAGAAGATGATGGTCCACAACATTTATGGGATGCTGGTCTGAGTGTATCTGGAATACTGCATTTAATTTTGAGCAATATATTTTTAAAAGGATTCCAACAAACTAAAATATATGTGAAGGGGACAATCAAAAATAATAGAGATTCGGGAAGCCACATTATATACAGAATTGTGAAGAAACTAGGGTTTCAGTGCTTCATAGTAACTTACACCTGCCAAACCCACCTCCACAGCATAAAGTTCTATCACCTATGCTTGTCCATGGTCCTCCTCCTGGACCATTTTTTCCAATTTCCCTGCCCCTCACCCCGTTTCCTGATTTTCCCAGCTTCTGCCCTCATAATAGCTCTTCTCCTAGTAAAGGAAATCATTCATTCATTTAACATTTATTGATCATTTACTATATACCAGGCAAGTTTTCTAAGCATTTTAAGCATCAGTGAACAAAACAGACAAAAATCCATCTTTGTGGGGCTAACATTCTAGAAAGTGACAGATAATAAACAATAGATATTACAAATAAATAAATTATAGGGTATGTTGATAGTTGATAAATACTATGAGAATTTAGGAATAAATAGAAAAATGTCAAGGGATTTGAGCTCTGACAATAAAGCTATAATTTTAGCTGGTGTTGTAGGGAAGGCCTCAGTGAGAAGATGACATTTGAACAAATTGTGAAAGGGTTAACCACCTGGCTACACAGGAGAAAAGTGTTCCAGTGCAAAAGCCCTAAGGTCTGTGTGCCTAGAAAGGAGTAAGAAAAGGAAAGATAGAAGGAAATGAGCTCTAAGAGGTAGTGGTGCCAGGGAAAGACTTCAGCTTTTATTCTAATTGAGGTGGGAATCAATTGGATGATGGTAAGCAGAGGAGCAGCATGATCTGACTCACATTTCTGACGGATTGCTCTAGTTGTTATTTGAAGGATAGATTTTTCAGGGTCAAGATGGGAGCTGAGATATTGCAGAAATCCAAGTGAGCAATAATTCAGTTCACACCAGCACAGTGGTGGTGTAGGCAGTGAGACAGCAGAGCAATCAAGGCTTCCTGAATGTTTAGATGTGAGGCATGAACAAAAGAGACCTATACATTCGAGACCTACAAAGATCTTCAGCCTGAGAAGCTCAAGGGATGAAGCTGCCATGAAGTGAATTGGGAGAGGGTTATGGTAGAATCTTTTGGGAGGAAGATCAAAAGTTCAGCATTGGAAATATAAAGTTGAGTATATTCATTAGACCTTCAAGTGGAGACACCAAGCAGAAAGTTTAATGTACGCGATCTGAATTATGGATGTGAATGCGGAAGTCTTTGGAATGTAGGTGTCATTTTAAGCCATGAGACCTAAACTATGGCATCAAGGAAGTGAGTATATACAGAGAGTATTAAGTGTGAATTCTGGGGTTCTCTGACTTGGAGGTCAAAGAAAAGAGGAAGAAGCAACAAAGTAGGAAAGGAAAGGAAAGTCTAGAAATTTAGAAAATCCATTAAGAGAGCGCAGTATCTTAGAAGCCAAGTGAAGAAAGTCAGAGAGCAGGGTGTGCTCAACTGTACCAACTGCTGTGACAGGTGAGGTAAGATGAGAACTGAGAATTGACCATTGGCTTTATTACCATGGATGTGATTAGTGACTGGCAAGAACAATTTCAGTACTGTGGTCAGGGGCAAAACCAAACTGAATTGAGTTGAAAAAGGAACAGGAAGAAAGGAATTTAAAATTTTTGCTCCAAATGGTCAGTAGCTAAAAAAGAAAGTGAAATTGAAGGGATATTTTTTAAAGGTGGGAGCATTAACAGAACATGTGGTTGCTGATAGGGATCATTAGAGAGCCAACACTTGGTCAGAGAGAGAAGGAAAAATTGTAGGAGGTATGTCCTTTATTGGAACATTGATGGGATCTAGTGAGAAACTGGAGAGATAGTTGGAATTGAGGGCACAGAGTTTGTCTATGGAAGCAACTAGGATGGCAGACTAGGGCAGTATGCATGCTGTTCATGGTTAGACAGGGTGGTGGGAGTCTGAGAAAGTCCTCTTGAGATTACTCCAGTTTTCCTCAGACAGTGCAGCTTTACCCCAGATCACAAATTCTCTCAACCTGAATGTTGTTAGCATCACAGAAAATCCCTTACTTGTCTAGCTAGCCCAGGACCCAACGCTTCCATGCAGACCCTTTGGTGCAACATCCTTGCCTGACCCATCCCACCTGCTGCAAGAGGTATATGGCCAAGAAAAGTGAAGATACATAAGGAAAACTATTAGTTATATTTTAGTGTTTGTGGCATTGGTATTTTGTGCAATTTAATGAAATGAAGTGATTGTGGGAAACCTAAGCTGTGACTAAAAAATACATTGTTCAAATGCTAACTCTTCTTTTTGTGTATCTAAGAACTTGGGTAAGTTAACCTGCTGACCCCCTTTCTTCATTTGTACATAATAGAAGAATAAACTTCTCCCTGTCATTTCTAACCTCCAAAATGTGGAGGTCTGAGACCCTTTTCTATCCCATTAGAGTCAAAAGATAACTAGAGCCTGGGTGTTGCAAGCATGTATACTTGTGGAGGAACTTCACAAGGTCTCAAAACACAGGCAAAGAACAGCTCTTGTCCCACAGTGAAGCAGTCAGCCTTGGAGAGTCACCCATGGTTCCTCTGTCCTGCCCCTGCCCCTGGCATTGTTTGATGCTGTCACCATAGCCCTTAGTCCCTGGCTCCATCTATTTCCCAGCCCCAGACCAGTTTCTGAAAGGATTAGGGAAGGGCACATCCTTCTGATGTCTGAACCTTCACTTTTCTCTACCTCATTCCCCACCTTTGTTTTCCCTGTCTTCATTCTGAGCATAAGAGTGATACATCACTCCACCACCACTCACAGAGGAACTTCCATATCATCCCTACTGTGCTGCCTGGGCAGGGAAGCAGGACAATCACTGAGAAAATCACTACATTAGAGACTTTGCCTTCCTCACCAGGACGCACCTTGATGCCTCTTTGTCTGTTTTGATTGAACCTTGTGAATTAGTTAAAGTTTTTTCAGAGAGCTTTTGTAATATGAATTATGATGGAAGAGTTTGAGTCTAGAAAACTGCTTAAAGCTAAATCATCTGATTACCCGTAAACATTAGTTAAAATGCAACATTAGTAATAGGCCATGACTTTATCTCAATTCAACCTGCATCAAACTGGCATTTAGTTTATTATTCTTCACACATACAGACTGGAGAGGCAAAGCTGCCAACCACTAAAATGAAATAATTTAAAGGAGGTCTAAAGGTGTCTCAAAAATATCTCATCCATCTTCCTGAACATTCTTCTGTCAATGGGAGTGATTTGGACTAAGGCTTTATGTCTCCAGAAGGCTTGCATTCTCAGGAAAATGAAGGATCCTGGGGAAAAGCCAACTAACAAGGCCATTCCTAGGACTATATCCCAGTGATTAGCTGATCAAATCTGCACTGTGCCACTAATGCCAATGAGCTTCCATGTATGTGATGTTGTGTACAAACTTTCAGTGAAGTGGAAGGGAAAGATCAGAAACATGAAGCAAATAGGGGCTGTGGTGCTGGCCAGCTTAAGATGCTGGGCTCCCAACAGGAAGGGAGGTCAGGTCTTGAGGACCAGGAATATGAGGCTCTTTAATATAGCTCCACAATTCCAATCACTGTGCAATCAGAAAGGATGTTTTACTGATGACAATAAGATGGCTTAGGCATAGAAAGTAAAAGATTAGACTGCCTTCTCTGGTGTAAATTGAAAAATCTGCAAAAATCTGAACTTATTTAATATAAATATTTGATAAATGCCTGAAAGAGGACATAGTCCTAACCTCTCCAAATTTGAGAAAGGGCCTAAACTCTTTACTCACAGTAAATGAAAACTGATGTACTGGTTATATGAAGAAATGAACAGAAATTACAAATTCAGATGAAATTGCTCAGGTTAGTGTTGGTGTCAGAGGAGGGACAGGTTCTATCTTCACAGAGATGAGCAGTATTTAACACCAAACAGTTTAATGCCTCCCCTCCCTAGGCAAATTAATGCATCCCTGTGACTTCTTTCCAACAGTAATTTCTGCAACCACCAGCAGGTTGATGGTGGACCATTAGGAGAGAATTTCTTAGTCGTGATGTCCCAGGACCCCAATATATTGAAGTGCAAAGCCTGAGAAAGACAGATAGGTTGTGTTCTGACTTATTTTTAGGGAATGTAGCTTATCACCAACTATTTTATCCATTGAGCTGCCTTGTCACAAAACCATCAAGTTCTAGGCATGGACTCCATCAGAGATTTCAAATGAGAACAACATGCAGCAAAGATGCAATTTACCCAAAGAACTGGTAGCATAAGCAAGAATAAAAATAATGTTGAAGCCAATGAGATTTTGAGATTATTAGTGCACCATAACATAGTCCATGCTGGCTAATACAGATGCATTTATTGCTTCAACTGGTGAAGATGAGGTGACACTGGTGGTAGGAGGAAAACCTGGAAGAAAGGACTGGAAACAGTACATGCCAGATGGCAAAGGGTAGATTTTAATTCTATGTGTGGGAAGTTTAGTAGGGGTGAGAAAGAAAACAAATTCTTAGAACAGAGGGAAAGATTATGAGAAAGGGACAGATAGAGGAGGCAGGAAGAGTTTGGCTGCACTAGCAGTAGTCCGCAGTGAGAGGAGCAAGCACCTGAACAAGGGCAGGGTTCATGTAAGTGACAAGTGGGAGGCTTATGGCAGAGTGAGAAAGAAAATGATCATTGGCCATAAAAATTTACTTGGTATGTGATGCAGACTCCGACGAGCAGTGTCTGCGGTGTTGGGGGTGCAACAAACAAATTTACACGGACTGGAGAAGTCCTGTGGAGAAAAAGGGACAACCTGGCCACTCTCTTGGTGAAAGAGCACCCCAACCCTTGCCTGAACAGGTTTTTATTGCTTTCCTGGGCGTATTACCTCAAGGAAGGTCTTCATTCATCATTGTCAGGTAGTAATGATCAAACAATAGATAACAAAGAACTATGAGGGCTTATTCTGAGACAGGGTCAGTTAGCTAAAGGGCCATAAAACTTTGGGAAACAAACTCATTTCATGCTTGGACCCTTACCAGAAAATTGAGGACATTCTTAGCAAAGCAGTTTTCACAGGATTTTATACATTCTTTTTTAGGCCTGATTACCCCAGGGAACTGCCCATTCCTGCCCAGGGCAACAGCCCTCCAACATTGTTTCGGGCTTAAGTCAGGTAGGGGAAATAAGGCAGCCAAGAGATTAGGAGACTGCTTGCAGACAGAATGAGGACACAGGCTTTGTCAAAGTCCAGGGGAGAGGGTCCATCACCCACTTTCTCCATAGCCCCCCAAGTCCTTCCCTGAGGGCCCATTCACAACTATGCCTGTCTTAGTTCATCCCTCCCTTGAGGAATCTTATCTGTCATTGGCTAACCAGTTGTATGCCTGGGGCCAAGCAGGGTGAAGTAAAAAGGGGGCAGAGGCAGCCTCCTGCCAGGAAGATGAGCTTTGTCTCCTTACTGGCTTATAGTCCCAAGGTCTCTTACTCAGCCTTAACCAGGAGGGTTACAGCTTCTGAAATCAGGAAGAGTGGTTCCCAACAGATATGGACAATGAGAAGATGATGCAAAGATAATATCAAGATTTTGAGAGTATCTCTGACCAGAAAATTGAGGACATAGTTGTACTTCAGTTGGTTGGGCAATGTCCCACAAAGCAAAAGGTCACTGGTTCAATTCCCTGTTAGGGCACATGCCTGGATTATGGGTTCAGTCCCCAGGGTGCACACAAGAGGCAACTGATAGATGTTTATCTCCTTCTTTTTCTCCCTCTCTTCCCCTCTCTCTAAAAATAAATAAATCAAATCTTTTTAAAAAGATTTTGAGAGTGATTATCTTGGAAGAGAGAACATATTTTAAATGAATATGATAAATTCCTTCCTGAGTTTTTTGAGCTTGCAGTAAAGATGGGCTGCCCAGTGAGAGATGTTCACAGGCAGTTGGCTATGAGGGTCTAAACAGTGGGCATTGTGGTGTGATTTTCGTATTAGGACATCCTGTGCAAAGTGTGCAGTTTTGAACAAGGTTATCTAGGGATAGTGCCTGGAAGTGATAGAAAAGCCTAAGGAGGTTGCAGTTGGGGCAGAAAATGAATGTGATGGGAGGAATGCCAGACATTTAAGAGGAAAATGCTGCCATGGCTGGCTGGTAAGGAGCTATACTTGGATCTTGCACAGGTAATTAAGAGTATAAGTAGGCAAATGAATGCCACTCCTTGGTTAACTGAAAATAGGCACTTAAATAACTTTGCTATTATTTTGAAGCAGTTAAGCTTTGATTTTAAAAAATCGTACACATCATCTGTAAGGTCAGAAATCGATAAACACTCAAAATAAAAGTGTTAATTTGAAGTTTTCCTTTTCTTCAGTGTAAAAATAAAATCCAGAAAAAGAATAGCACTTACTTGAAAAAAATATTAACTTACAGTCGACAGTTTATAGTTTTATGTAGGAGACCGTTCTGCGTGGCGTGGGCCCAGCTCCCACTGGGAGATGCACAAGACCCACACCCACAGATAGGTTCTCCCGTGGGGAATCAGGCCTGCAATGTGCATAGACCGCTTTGATACTCGCTTTTGCTAAAACTCCCTCACCCTGAATTGAGATCACACATACTTACTGTAACCTCCTAAAATCCAAGCTAAAATTCCCCAGTGTGGACTGTAACTCATTCAACCACTTTTCCCTTTTCATTTGCAAATATTCTTCTTCTGTGATGTGATTAGTGGCATTGGCTCCTTGGTTTTCTGTAAAAGGTAGCCACCTAAAGTGAACCTGTGCATCATGTAACATGTGCAGAAAAAGAAATAAAGGCCAGTCATGGCAGAGGCCTTGGCTTTTGCTCCCCTTGAGAGCAAAGCCAACTGCCGTTTTCCTCCACAGGACTCGGTAGTCCATGTGATGCCCCTCCCCCATCCACAATGTCGTGGACCCCACAGGCCGGGGTCCACATTAGTTTTAAACTTTATTTATTATATCTATGGTATGTCTACCAGTTAGAAATGAGATTAGTGCATTCTTTTTTATTGATTGATTATGATTTTAAGTAAAAGTGCTCATGATTACATAATGGTCTATTAGTTTTCCTTCCCAGTTTCCACACCTCAGGGAAATCTAACTAGCAGATGCACACAACCATAACTGAAGGTCTAAATGTCTTATTTATGCCCTTTCCTGCCCACCAGGGTTCACAGACCATATCAATTTGGAAGTTTTGCCAAGGCAGCTCAATGGATAAAAAATGTTGGTTATATGTCACATTTCCTAAAAATAAGTCAGAACACCACCTATTTCTCTTTCTTGGGCTTCACACGTTAGTATGTTGAGGTCTTGGGACATCATGACAGAGAAATGCCCACCTACTGGTCCACCATTATCTTGCTGGTGGCCGCAGAAGTTATAGACAAACTGCTAGAAAGAAGTCACAGGGGTAAAAATGATGGCAAAACTGCACAATGGCTCCATTAGCTTCTAACCACACTTCATTGCTTAAAGCTGGTCATATGGCCATACCTGGTATGAGTGGGGAGGAAGTACAATTCTTTCACATGGAAGATCCTAATAAGAATTGTCAGCAAATATTTTGAACAAATAATACGCTCTACCAGACCATCATTAAAGGCATGGCATAAATCCCACCATGTTTTCAGTGTTTCGGTTTTTGTTCTAGGCCATGGTATCTCATCCTCAGCACTGTTGGCGCTTTAGGCCAGATTTGCTGCAGGGCTTGTGTATGTACTGTAGCATGCTCAGCAATATCCCACCAGATGCCAATAGCTCCACATACACTCACCCACTGTGCCAATCAAATATGGCCCCAGGACTTGGGAAGTGCTGCCTGGAGGGGCAGAATCACCCAGTGAACATCTACTGCTCTAGTCTAGGAGTCCTTAACGACCAGGAACTGCCTTAGTCATTAATGTATCCTCATGGCATCAATTGCTAGAAATGGCATACATTTAATAATTGTTATAAAATAGAATGGAGATTACACAGGAAATTTTTCTTTATTCATAAAATGATTGCAGTATTTGTCTCTCAGGTTTCTTTAAGGAAAAAGCATAAACTTTAGAAACAGAAAACTAAAGTTTAAATTTGGCTTCACCACTCCATGAGACTCTGGGAAAGTTGCTTAACCTAAGTTTCTTCATCTGCAAAATGGGTAAATTGCATTTCCCTTGGAATTTTCTGGTGACGAGTCAATGCAGATCATGTGGTATGTGGCACATGCTCAATAAATGGTGGCTGTCATCACTGACAACAGCAACAGCATCACTTCCCCTGTCATAGCCATAAAATATGAGCTGTTTGAAAACAACGTGCCCTTTTGGATAGCAATGCTGAATGTTACTCCCAGGAAGAGAGCAGCGTGGTTCAACAAAATATTGCCTGAGGTTGTTTCTCCATAAGTAAGACTTGTCAAGAAACTTGAGCTCAGTGCTAGTGGATTTGCCATCAAACACATGAGCTTGGATATGAGCAACAGGGTTTTGTGGCACTTTCCAGGGTGTCAGCAAAATCTCACAAATCAGGCCAGAGAAGTCCAAAACATATGCCCTCAGCCACTTGCCAAAAACCAATAAAGAAGCTGTTAGTGAAGCCAAAATCCAGGAGGCAGGCCGTGGTGCGGGGCTGCAAACCCAATAAAGTCGCATGGAAATGCATTTCATTTTAGTAAGACCCTGACTAAACAAAACCATTTCAAATGATGAAAAGGACTGTCATAAAGCTACATACTATACTATAGAAGCAGGGGCATTAAAATGACAAATCTCTTCTTATTTTTTTAATCCAGCCATTTGGATCAAGATATGCTAATAACTCAGTGGTTTGTAGTAGAGTAGCCTATAGCTCATATTATCAAGACTTGTGACATTTTATATCCAAGTGCAAAATACCTCTTTTTTCTGGTTTAGAAATTCATAGCATGGCAATCATGATAAGATTAAAATACAAAAAACAAAAAACAAAATTCTCAGTTTATAAAACATAGTCTATGCCAGGTCTATTTTCAAATTAGCATGATTCACTGTCCAACAAAGCTAAATATGAAGGGCTTGTGGTTTTGTACTTTTTTTAACAAATAAGTCTGTGAGACTTTCAAGCTGGTAGAAAGATTTACACCCAAGCATCCCAGAGACTAAAACACTTGAATTTCCAGCATTAGGCACAAACACCGCAGCAGCAGCGACAATAAAGAGCTCGTGTTCCATAGGAGCTAATATTTCAGTCCAAGGACCATTGTGATTCAGCCTGTTTCTGCAGTGAAGCTGGGGTCAGCCAGCACAAAAGATTAAGCTCCTTTGACCCTGCACATCAACACTCAGAAACCCGCTGCCTGGAGCATGTCATCCCAGCGTGCTGTAAGCAGATCTCCTCCTGTGCAGCACAGAGCTATGCGCCACCTCAGCCTCCCAGGACACCTGCCTGCCGACCAGCCCTAACGACGCTCCCCCCTTGCAGGCAGTGTTGTTGTTACCACACGACCTTTCAGCAACAACACACTCGACTCCAAAATGTATTTTCTTCACTTGCAACACTCCTAAGCCTGCTGGCTTAATGAGTCCCAAAGGGCAGCCTCAACATAGCTTACTGAATTCTAATTACATAATTAAACCAGATAGCAAAAATCTTTATTTTTGTGGCTATAAAATGTGGTCTGGTATTATATTATGTGCAACTAAAATCTCACAAACAAAGCACTTTTCAAAATAAGTAAAAGTTTAGTTCCAAACTCAGAAATTCATACTTGCTTTGGTCACAGTTCTGGAACTGTCATTCAATATTTTTTTAAAGATTGAGAGGGAATAAATACTGAGGTCCTCATTCATGCATGCATTTAGCTGGTAAATATTTATTCAGCACCACTGTGTGCCAGCCACTGTTCTGTGCACCAAATAATCATAAGGTTCTAAGGTCCACTTGAAGTTTTGATTTAAAAATTAGAAATGAACAAATGACAACAAATATATTTGTCTATAATTTAGGCTCAAATATAGAAATTCACCAGCCAGACACATGCACTTCCTGTGTACTTTTTGTTTTATGTACTTTATGACTCAATTGCAGACAGATTTGCAATGCAACATGATAATTATTTTTCAGAAAGCAGTTTTGACATCCAAAGCAAAAGCAAAGGTGTATCAATAGGGCTGTTTCTTCCGTGCTAGTGTACTTGCTTAAGTCAAAGTTATTTCAGCTGAAGGTAAAAACATCTTTGACAGGAATTCACTGCATTGCTATTCTGCGATTTTTGGAGAAAATACAGAAATTTTCAGTTGTCAAAATTTTGGAGGGGACTTTGAGACAAAAACACTGAAGAAACATTTTAAAGGAGAAAAAAACTAGTTTATTCTTTGTTTTCCTTTCTTCTATGCAGCCTGAGAATTATATAACTTTTGTATTCAGTTTCCCCAGTTGTTTTGTACAGATGTTTAAAAGGTTGCTCAAATTACACTATATTTTTAAAATTTCTCTTATGTTCTTTCTTCGTTGCCAAATCACATCATTTGTTTTTTTGTTTTGTTTTGTTTTGTTTTCTGGGGGAGTGGAGAGGACTAACAGTATTTTAGATGAAAGGTAAGTCAAGTTTAGATATTATCTTTTTATTATTATTTTTCTTTATTTTTAATTGCTTTCTTCAGGAAATCAATGGATCCAATTCCAATTCTCAAAGCAAAATTTTGGCAACTCAGTGCTAACCAAAAGTATCACAGAACAATGCTAGGCTGTTCTGCTCAATGGCAAACACCAGATGGAAAAGTGAAACATTCAAACATCTGGAAATTTCCCAGATAATTGTTTCACTTGAACAAATTCTATGAAATATTAAAAATGAAGTTTTTGCTTTCCACCTGGATTGTGCTTTTATAATAGCTGTAGAGCTAGAGGCAAAATCTTGATGATCCTACTATTGAAATGTACGTCTCCAAAAGGAAGATGTAAATTAGTCAAGGTTGCCTGGGCCATAATGTTTTAACATCAACTATTTTGCTGTATGTCTTCCACTGCAACAGACTCGAAAGAGTACTGGGGTGCAAGGATGAAGGCAATAAATGAATATCCCTCCTTGGTCCCTTGTGCTGTGGATCCTCTAGAGTAACACACACACTTCTCAGAGATGTGCTTCAAGTCCAATGTCAAGAATAGAATATGATTTTGTTATATCAAAATTTCCACTGTAGAATTTACTGAAGTGTCTTTTGAACTATATGTCAGTCTGAATGGGGCAAATTTTGATTAAGAACATAACAGTAACTATTATCAATTAATTGTATTGACAGTAAAACTCACTGAAATGATGATGAGAAGCCACACCAGGAAGATATCCAGAAAAGACCCTCTATCCAACTCTTGCCGTCTGAGGGGCAGAGAGAACACAACACAACCTGAGGCAGGCAAGTACTGAAACCTGAGCCCTGAATCACAGATCTGTGTGCTGACTGGCATTGGTGTAAGTGATATAGAAAGCCAGGTGCAGTCCCAGGGAAACAGTCTAATAGAAACAAGGCTAAGGAAAGCAGATTGCAAATTAGGGCTAGAATTCAGGCCCAGAAGGGAAATGCCAGGAGAATGAAAAACCCAGGCAAAGGCAAGTGAGGTGGATGACTGTAGCACTGAAATAAGGAGGCTGCCACAGGATGCAAATGTCACGCGGACAGGAGGAGCCACATTCAAACCAGACACCAGAAACTTACGTTTCAAACTGTTTCCATCCCCCACTCACTGGTGACAACACAGCCCTGCACTCAAAGAGCAGGCCAGGCTCTCTGCAGTGGCAGATCTCAGTGCAGTTCCACAGCCTCCTATCCAAACCCATTGGGCTAGATAAGCTTTGGAGGTCAGAATTTTCAGATATTAAAAGGCATGCAACAACTTGTGGGGATCTCAAAAGGAATTATGCTGAGGGAATAAAGCCAATCACAAAAGGTTACATAATATATGTTGCTATTTATCTAGCATTGTTTAAATGACAAAAAAAATCGTAGAACTGGGAAACAGATTAGTGGTTGCCAGGGGTTAGGGTGCAGGATAGTGAGGGAAGTGTTTGTGGCTGTAACAGCATGACATGAGGGACCCTTGTGAAGACCTCTTGCATCTGACTATGGTGGTGGTCACAGGAATCAGCATGTGACAAAATTGCAAGGAACTAAATACACACAGACACACACACAAAAGTGATTATATGTCAAACTGATGAAATCCAAATAAGTTCAATGATTTTATCAATCTCAATTTCCTGGTTGTGATATTATACTATAATTATGCAAAATATTACCACGGAAGGAAATTAGGTGAAGGGTATATTATATCTATTATTTCTTGCAACTGTATGTGAATCTACAAGTCTTAAAATAAATTTTTAAGGAAACATGTAAATAATCGACAAGATGCATATTCAGGGTATTATGTAACATTTCAAGCACATTAATATTTCTTCAACAAAACATGTGGTGACTATTCACACCAACTGAAGTGCAGATTATAAATAGCCTTCCATCAGCGCAGGTCAGGCTTTGCGGCCACGTGAGGCCAGGTTTAGTCAAGTGTTGCTGCCAGATCAGCTGTGAAAACACTTCAGTTTTCCAGAGCTTTTTGGATTTGGAGATGCAGATAAGAAGCACAAGTCCAAGCCCTGCTCTGGGCACACAGAGGAAGGCATGGATGGATAAAAGACCGAGCTATTTGATATCTCCTATTTCTCCTCTCTTCATGTTCTGCAAAGAAAAATTAAGGGGCATTGCAATTTTTAATATAATACATCCATCACAGAAGGTTTGAGAAAAATCTGTTTTGGGGTATCCTTTTTGTGGAGTTAGTCAGCAGCTCCAAGAATGGAATCTGATGGAGGGAGGCTACGGCTGGAAAGGCAAGGTCAGAACAGAACGAAAGGACACTTCCTGAGCCTCTCCAGCATGTCTCTATAGCATCACTTTGTTGTTTGATTGGGAACAAATGTCAAGGTATTAGATGTTTCTAAATTCTAAAACAGTCAATATGTATTAATTTAGAATTAAGTGATATGCTCCACCATTTTGTATTATTCCCTTTTCTGTTCCCTCTCACTAAGATGGAGGTAGAGATTTGACCCTTTCTGAAATACATAAACATAATGTAAATATTTCCTGGGCATACAACTTGGTTTTCAACGTGTGCAGTGGATCTCATTCCAATTAGTTTGAATTCAAACAATATGACAGGCATCTAATTCATTCACCTTAACTGAATCTTCAGGTGTGACTTGACTCTGTTTTGTTCTCCACTCTGCAGCCAGAATTACTCTATTTAAATATAAAGGTAACTGGAGCCCTCTCTTTTGGCCTCTTTGGAACTTTAGTCTGAGAACTCTAGGGTGAAAGGAGAATCCCTCACTGACTTGGCTGCAATTGAGCACAGTTGAAATTCACATGTCCCTCTGTTTTGCCCATTCTGGGCTGTGCCTCTGGCAAATTAGTTACTTCCCGTTTTCTGTACAAGCTATGCTTCCTCGCCTTCATGCTTTTGCACATGCTCCTCCCTTGATATGGAACACCATTCTCTCCCATCTTTATCTGGCCAATTTATATTGTCTTGTAAGATGCCATTTACTCCTAGAAGACCCTGGGATCTCCCCTGTCCTCTATCCAATTTCACCTGGATGAAGAACCCTGGTGCACCTCTCTAACAAAGCAATTGCAGGTCTTCTTTCTCCTCCTCCTCCTCCTCCTCCTCTTCCTCCTTCCCCCCTTCACTTTATTGCACTTCATAGGTGTTGCATTTTTTACAAATTATAGGCAAGGGCCTCCACCAGCAAAAAGATTACAACTCACTTTATTGCAATACTCGCTTCACTGAGATAGATACTTGATTGCAGTAGTCCAGAGCCAACACACACAATATTTCTGAAGAATGCCTGTGTTATGCTACATTGTACTATATGCGTCTTAATATAGGACACTGAATATTTCTGCTTCCCCAAAGCTTCTCACAGTGCCTGACACTGAGTACATTCAATAAATCAATCAATAAACAGGCAAACAATGTTTGTTTGATGAATAAACAAATGAGTGAATATATACATAACCAAAAAATCAAATAAAATAAAATGTAGCTTGTTACCTTTAACTCTAGCAAGTTACTTAAGTTTTCTGTAACTCAGTTTTCTCAACTGTAAGACAACAACATAGTTCTTGCTCTATCAGATCAAACCTGCCAACGTGGATAAAACAATTATAACTCAACCGAATAGGAAGTACTCAATGAATACTAAAGTTATAAAATGCAGGTACACATTGTGAAAAACTTTAAATATACTTCCTACTCTCTAAGCCAGAGGAGTATGAAGTGTTCTTAAACTAAGGTATAGTAAAGAAACATTAGGCGGAGGATGCAACCATGGCCTTGCGGCTCCACAGCTGGGGCTTGGCACCGGCTATGCAGGGCTGCGGGGGCAGCTTGGGGCTGAGGATGAGGGATGCACTGTAGGAGGGCCCAGGGAAGGGAGGCCATCCCGACCTCCGAGAACCTCCGCTGGGTGCTCGCCAGCTCCAGCCTCATGCCACACAGAACATTCAGTGAGCACCAGTGATGGTCTGGGCTGGGTCTCTCAGGAGAGCTCTGCGGGAGATGCAAGGACCCAGGGTTTCCTGGCTGGCAGGGGAGGCTTCTTCCTTCTCCTCCTTGGGCTGCTTAGACCTCATTGGGCCCGTGGTTGCCCTAGGCTAGGGTATCCAATGCCTAGGGCCATCGTGGCTCTGCAGAAGATGGGACAGCAGAGTCTGAGTCAGTTTCTCAGCTATCTTAGCGCCCATGACCGGCTGCAGTGGCAGCCTATGAGGAGGGCCCGGTGGAGGAGGCTATGGAGATGATAGCCAGTTCTCTAAGAACCTGGCAGGGCAGTTCCTGTGCCTCTGGGAAGTTCAGCGACATTGGATTCCAGCAGGACCAGGTCAAGGAGGTGCTGCTGGTCCATGCCAACCGCCTCCAGCAAGCCGGGGAGAAGCTGGTGGCCTGCTCCCAGTGACCACTGGGATGCCCCATTGTGCCCTGTTGCACCCCAGTGACCACTGCAATGCCTGGGCACCCCAGACCTGTGCTAAACCCAGCAGTCCATTCTAACTGTAGACCACGTAGAAAAGCAGAACAATGCATACTCATTGTAAACATACAAACAATACCAAGAGCGGGAGCAAACAATATAAGGGAGGCAAATTTGGCATCTTAGGGTTTCAGCTATACCAATTAACAAGAGAAAAACAATTTTTTAATGCCCACAGCACACACATGTGGGAGAAACCTCAATAAAAAGCAACGCAAAGCAGCAGTTTAGAACTCTGGCTTAAGCAGCATCAACAAAGAACAAGTCTGTAGAGAGACAACGGGACAAAAGTAATCAGTTTTAGGCTTCCAAAGACGGCAAGTTGTTGGAAGGTAAATAAATATATGGGAGGAACCAAATGGATTAATGTTTGTTTGGAAATTCCTCTGGCACATCTCTGGGAGGATAAAAATCTATCCTAAAAAAAAAGAATTTACATCCTGCCTTTAGACAGAAATGGGAAAAGGGTCAGGTAAACTTTTCCTGCATTTGCTGATTCTTCATTGCCTTCAGCGCAAAACATTTTTTATGTCAAAGAGGCATTTTGGGGGTGACATTCTGGTTTCCTTCAATATCAAAAGAATCCACTGAAAGAGCTGAAAGTGGTTGCCTGTGGGAATGGGCAGAGGGGAAGGCATGGACAAGAAGCTGTGTTTTGTCGTACAAGCCTGATAAAGCTACCTTTATTTGACTCTTTAAACTGTGCAAACTAGTACCTTTGATTTTAAAAAATTAAAAGAAAAAATGATGGGCAAGAAAAAAGGAAGAGAAAGAAACATTATTATAACTAAAATTTATAAATGTCAATATCACTACAGTGTATTTTAATGTCAAACATATTTACTTATGACACAAAGTTTATAACCACAGATAGTATTTATTGACCATTAGGTAAGAAGATATTTAATTAATCATTGAGAGGTGGCTAAGAATTGTATGATTGCTAAGTCTTTTTAATATATTATGACTTGTGTTTGGGTAAAGTGTGTGTTATTATTCATTAATTCACTCATCAAACATTCACTGAGCCAACTACTAAGTGTCAGGCAATGTGGAAATGCCAGTGCACAGAATAGGCACATCTCTGTCCTCGTGGAACTCACAGTCACAGAGTAGCATGGGTGTAAGATTCCTTCCTGTGTTGAAGAGAGAGGTCTCACCTGAATAAGCATATAATAAAAGAGAAACCAGAGCTAAATAACTAACAAATTTCTAGGAAGTGCAAAGAGCTGCAAGTAATAGAAACCAGATATAGCGGCTTAAATATAGCAGTTTCATTCTTTCATATAAAATCATGCCCATAAGTAGGCATTGCAGAGCGTAAAGGGGAGCGCCACCTGGTTCAGCAGGGACACAGGCTCAGTCTCTCCTGCTCTGCCCTCATGTCTCCCAGCCTCAGAGTCACAGGGTGATTCCTGAAGTTCTAGTCCTCACACACACTTTCCAGTGGGAAAGACTGCAAAAGCAAAGGGCAAAATGTATACAAATCCCTCCCCAGTGGCCACTTCCTGACCATCCCTATTAAGAAAACGAAAAATAGGAAATGGATGTTTGATGAACAGCCAGCAGTCTCTACCACAGCTCAAGAATTAGGGAGGGGAAAAAAGAATGAAATCTTACCATTTGCAACAACGTGGGTGAACCTAGATGGTATTATGCTAAGCAAAATACACCAGTCAGAGAAAGGCAAGTAATACATGAAATCATTTATATGCGGAATCTAAAACAAATAAATAAATAAACAAACAAATAAAACAGAAAAAAGAGAGGAATTAAGGGCCAGATTTTTCACTCAGGTTCATTACAGGTCATGATCCTGTCAGTACAAATTAAAGGGAACAAAGTGTGTCTCTCAAAAGAGAAAGCAGGCAAAAAAGAGGGAGAGAGGCTTAAGCCATGAAAATTTGGGAGTTTTAGTGAGGAAAGGACTTTTGATTCCTATCCAATGGCAAAACAAAATTCATTCTTAGACCTGGTTCTGGGGTCAGCAAGTCAAAATCCTGGCCAAAAGCCACATACCTGAAGGGTAAACTTTGAACTGGGAGAGAAATAAAATTACCAAGATTCTTACAGAATTGCATTAGTCCTTTCAGTGTGAAAAGAGGCTAGCTAGCAAGGCTGCTGACTCTCCTCCCACATCCTGGCTGCCCTGCTGATTACATAGCAGGCACTCAATAAGCATGTATTGAATGAATTAGTTGTTGCACGCTTTCCCAATGAGACCGGCCTTGCCCTCAGAATCCTGCTCACGCAGGTCTCCAGGAGGCCCCTACCAATGCATAGAGATGTGAGGAGAGAGGGGGCCACTCTGCCATCCTCACACTGCAGTGATCCTGTGCTCAGCAACCTGTCTGGACCTAGGAAATCAATACTTCCCTCAAGTTCTTCCTTATTATTACTAGGAAAAGGCTTTTTAGAGGGAAAATATTAACAGGGCTAACAGTATACAAAGGAAGGGAATTTTTTCCCTCTTGACACAGAATATAAAGAGGGGTTCTGAATTCCTCCTGTGAGAAAACTGCAAATGAAATGAAAACTTGGGAGCTGTGAAAACATCTGCCTTTTCCACATGTGCTGTCTTCCTCAAGGAGAGAGAGACAGTGAGGGATGCATGTTTGAAGTGAGATCAAGTTTTCTTTACAACCAGAAAACCCATTTGCCATTTATCCTAGATAAACAATTGTCTGTTAAAGATGATTCTCTGAGAAAGAAGAAGGAAGTCTCACAAAACATCAGAAATACTGAAGAAAGAATTTATTCAGTTAATATTTATTAAATGTCTGCTATATGCACAGTACTGATGTGGAGTTGCTATGGTAAGCAAACCTCTTGTTGCATTTGCCTAACAGGGAAATAAGGAAGGTAGCCATTAATCAAATTATCATACTTATGATTATCTAATTACAAACTGAATCAAGTACTCTGAAGGGAAGGGGCATAGTTCTGTGAGCTCCTAGAACAACAACAGTAAAGCTTACATGGGGTTTTCATTTGAATGTACCAGAGTGGGAAGGAGGGGAGGCAAACTTCCAGATAAGGAAGCAGCATGGCAGGTCCCACGCACTGTAGGGAGGCCTGTGTGGCTGCAGTGAGGACAGGTGGCAAGTGGTTCAAAATGAGCCTGAGACACAAGCAGGAAGCACTAGCAGGAGCTGGAAGGCCATGAAAAGATTTACATTTTCATTTAATCAGCCATAGGATCTATCATGGAATCTTAAGAAATGAGTGACATGATCATGTTTGTGTGACTTGATTCTAAGACAGCACTTTTAAAGCATCAATGTGGTGAACTGAGGTAATAAATACATTACACAAAACACAAAGCAAATAAAGGAGTGAAGAGTTTTTTCAGATAAATTACTCTGGTAACAGAATGAATGATAGGTTTGTTAAAGGCAAAACTGGACACTAGACAGATGACTTTGAGCAATATGAACACAGTGATGAAACAAGTATAAGTACATTTAGATAATGAAATGTAGAGGCTGATAGAAGGAAGGATCTAGGGTGACTCCAGGTGTGCAGTCTGGGTAAGTGGGCAGATGGCGTTGCTATTTGCTGTGATAAGGAGCACAGAGGAAAACCAGGTTATAAAAGAAATATGATTCACCCAGTCAGACTTGTTATTTTTAAAGTGTTCATGAGACATCCAGATATATATATCCAGAAAGGAAGTAGCATGAGCCTGTACATCAGAGGAAGTTCCATGAATAAATATATCGATTGTGGAGTGATTAATATATAGATAATAGTTAAAATAGTAAGCATAAATGGATCACAAAGGGAGAGCCCTTACTATGATTTACCATAACTATAAAAGAACCCTTCGCATCATGAGCTACAAGAAAAGCTCAAGGTAGAAGATCAAAGAAAAATTGTGTCAAGGAAACCACATGATCAGAGCATTTTCAAAAAAACTTAAAGGGTCACAGGAGCATATGAAAAAAGGATAGAAGTATCCACTGGGTTTAGCCATTGGGCAACTATGTCAAAGCAGTGTAAGTCCAACAGTGGGGTGAGCACCAGGGTGCAGTGGGAAAGGAGGGTACAGATAAAGTGATTGCAGGGCATTTTTTAAAGGAGCTTAGCTAAGAAAGGAAAGCATAAGAAAAGGTGGAAACAAGAATGAATTATGTTCAAGAATGCAAGATTCTTCACAATGAGATATAAACTCATACATGTTAGAATGGCTGTTATTTAAAAAAAATAGAAATAACAAGTGTTGGTGAGGATGTGGAGAAAAGGACCCACTTGTACACTGTTGACGAGAATGTATACTGGTGCAGCCTCTATGAAGAACAGTATGGAGTTTCCTTAAAAAATTTAAAATAAAACTACAATATGATCCAGCAATCGCATTTCTGGATATTTATCTGAAGAAAGTAAAAACACTAATTTAAAGAGATATCTGCATGCTCATGTTCATTGCTGCATTATTCACAATAGGCAACATATGGAAAAAGCCTAAATGTTCACCAGTGGATGAATAGATGAAGGACCTGTGGGAATGTATACAATGGAATATTATTCAGCCATAAACAAAGAATGTAATCTTGCCATTTATGACAACATGGATAGACCTTGAGGGCATTATGGTAAATAAGTTGGATAGAACAAGACAAGTCCATATGACCTCACTTATACATAGAATCTAAAACTAAAACAAAAGAAAAAACAAGCAAACAAAAATAACTGAATTCATTGAAATAGAGAATAAATGGTGGCTGCCTGAGGCTGAGGGTCTTGGAGGAATAGGGATTGCATGAAATGGGTAAAGGAAATCAAAAGGTATAAATTCCTAGCTATAAAATAAATTTCATGGGGATATAATGTGTAACGTGGTGACTAGTTAATAATACTTTATTTCTATTTGAAAGTAGCCAGGAGAGTGGATCTTGAAGGTACTAACCACAAGAAAAAATGTATAACTGTGTATGGATAACCAGACTTTTTGTGGTGATTATTTTATAATACATACAAATATCAAATCATTAAGATGTACACCTAAAACTAATATAATGTTATATGTCACTTATACCTTAATAAAAAATGTTTTTAAAATGCAAGAGCCTTAAGCATGAATGATAGACTGTGGGAAAAAGAAGAGACAGTCCAATAGGTAAGGCAGACAGCTGGTGAATTTCACAGTATTTGTATCCTGACACACCATTTCTAATTCTGCCTGGCTAGAGGTACCATATTGGACAAGGTGACACCTCTATAAACCTCACATTTTACATATGTAAAATGGAAATAATAATAGAAGCTACCCTGTATGGTTGTTACAAAGTTTCTATAGTGTGTATATATACATATTTTACTATACTGTACAGCATAATGTCTGTCACAGTGTAAACATAGCACTCAACTAACAATCTCTATGGTCACTATTATGCACAAAATTAACTGACAAAGTAAAAAGGCATATGATTTTTGGTAATGGTAATGATGAAAGCCATAAAGACAAAATCATAGAAACATAAAATTATATATATATATATAATATGTATATATAGACATAAGAAAAGCTCAACAATTTGCACTAAATCACATAGAGAAAATGAAGTTAAATAATTGGCAATTTGATAAATACTGTCAGTAACCTCAGACATTCAGCAAAATCAGATGCTAATGTCAACATTACTATGAAAATCAAATAACTGTGTATCACTAGGTAAAGTGCCTGGCATGTAGTAAATGCTACTAACAGCACTGTTATTTTTGGTGTTAATTAGAGTAGTAGAACTAATGTTTCAGAGCAAACTTTGGTGCTATGTTTAAGGCAACATGATCACTTCTATTCCCATACCTTCAAATATTAACTTCATGCTAAATAAATCCCAAATTTATGTAAGAGCTCTAACTTCTCTCCTGATTTATATTCCACATCATAACTCCCTGATACCTTACTAACATCTCAAACCCAAGTAATCTAAAATGAAAATCACATTTTTAAAATTCCATTTCTTTCCCCATAAAAACAGATATCTATTTAGTTAAATGATAAAAATCCTGGAGACATACTTAGTAGTTGGAGAAGGACAGAAAAAAAGAAATTGAGTAGAGAAAAAATGAGAAAGGAAAAAAAAGAAAAAGCGGACAGGTATGAAGTAGAAGAGAGAGAACTGAATTTTTTTACAGTGTCTAAAATCTGAGTCAAACTAATATTTGAATCCAGCAAAATTTAATGGCTATTCCTTTTTTTAAAACTGGGCATAGTTAAATTTTCTCAGTTGACTAATTAATTCACTCATTCACCCTTTTAGCAAATATTTTTTGACCGACTCTTAAAAGAATAGTCCTAGTAGGCATCATCTAGAAGCAAGAAGAACATGAGCACAATCATTCTCCTCAATTTGCTATTAGCTTCTCCTAGAAAAAGAGATAAATCATCCAAAAATAGCACCAAAGTTCAATCTGCATGGCTACATCCCCAGATTTTCTGGTACAAAGGTAAGTAGAGATACTATCAAGCAACTTACACTTGGAGGTTCATCTTGAAGAACTAAACAGATTGGAACCTCATACTGTTTATTGAAGGCCCCAGTGAAGGAAATGTGGTGGCTCAATTCACCCAAAACCTGACCGTCCCCCTCTTTGTAGTTACTATGTAGATGCATTTACATCTTGGCATTTTGAGACCATGTTTTTTTCTGCAAAATAAGTTACATTTATTAGGAAAATAAACTTAAAATAAGATCTTCATTGAAACTTTCCTCTCCTCACTGTAACATCAGTGAAACCCATTTGAAATTTGAGTTTATTACAACAGTTTCAGCTTACATTTCTTGATGTATCTAACTTTAGGCATTTCACAATTATCTGAAGAGTAAGCCAAAAGTGTTTCTTTAAAATTAAAACAAACTGAAAGCAATAAATGAACAGACAAGAAAAGCAAACAAAAATTCATAAACACAGACAACAGCATAGTGGTTACCAGAGAAAAGGGGGCTGTGGGGTAGTAAAGGGTGAAGGGGTCAAACATATGGTGACAGAGGAAGATTTGAATTTAGGTGGTGGACACAAAATGCAATATACATATGATATGTCATATAAATAAATATATAGTTGAAACCTATATAACTTTATTAACCAATGTGTCCTCAATAAATTTAATATGAAAATAGATATCATGGAAATGCCAAAAAGTTTTTTTAAAAACTCCAGTAAAGCCAGGCTTTATTTTATAGAAATCATTTATTTATTAGAATTTGAAAGAATTTAACCACTAATAATTAAGGTAACTGAACTATCCTATTGAATGTTAGGTGCAGGGTACCATAATACATTACATTACTCAAGAGTCAAAGTTTGGGAATCAGACTCACTACTTTCAAATCCCAGCCCTATCTCTTTCTTTGCCCGTGACCTGACAATACTTATCTTTTTTTACTCTGGCTTTATTATCTTTTAAAATAAGAATAAGGGGGACACCCACGATGGCGGAGGAGTTAAGTGGAAGCTGAACTACCCTCCTCCCAGGACCAATCTGCAATCACAACTACATTGTAGAAAAATCATCTTGAATAACCTACTGAACACTAGCTGGAGAGAAGCCTTATAACCAAGGACAGACAGAAGAAACCACTTCACTAAAATGAGACAGGTCGGGAGTGCAGAGGACATGTGAAAGGGTTGGCTGGTCTCCTACAGGGGGCAGCTGAAGTTCTGGAGGGGTATTTCAGTGGCCAGGGAGTTTTCCCTGAGAAACATGGGGTCTAAACACCAAGCAGCCTACAGTACCAAAGCTAAGAAAGGAACCCAGCTGTGAAAAGAAGCAGGGTTTCTGTCTGCCAGGGAGAATGGCTAGAGATGCAGAGAGCCTATTAAAGGGACAACACACAAAAATTTGTTTGCAGCCACTTACCCTGGGCTCTGGCAGTGGGAGGGCAGAGTGGATCAAAGACATATGAGGAGAATCTAGGGCTATGGCTCCAGGGAGAGAACTGAAGGAACAGCTACCAGGATCCCTGTGCTGAGTCATTTGCCATACTACTGAAGCCATCTTTCTCAGACAGAGCACTGCCCTATAAGTGGCATCTGCCTGAGGGGAAGCAATAGCCCCACCCACAGGAATTACTCTGCTCCACTCTGTAGAGTTTATGCCTGGCTGGTGAGTTCAGCTTCAAGCTATATTACAGATTAAGTTTAACAACTAAGGTGTATCTATGGAAGTCTGAGACTTTAGCTGACTTCCCTCAGGCCTAGTGCTGGTAAAAGCTGGCTTTGGTGTGCAGCCTAGTCCTTTCTGTGTACTAGCTGGCCCAGCAGAAGGAAACACATGCTGTGGATCAATGATAGCTTCAAATAGGTTGGCCAGGGCCAGTCACAAGCAGCGTCTGACAAAGGTCTGCAAAAGAGTGTTGGCAGCTCTACCTAATACATAGAAACAAATACAAAGAAGCAGCCAAAATGGTAAGACATACAAACAGACCTCAAATGAAAGAGCAAGAGAATTCTCCAGAACTAGATGAAATGGGGGCACACAATTCATCAGATAGAGAGTTTAGAGTAATGATTATAAGGATACTCAAAGCATGAAAAAAGACATGGAAGCCATAAAAGAGGACCAGTCAAAATAAAGAATGTAATATCTAAAATAAGTAATACACTAGAAGTAATCAACAGCAGGTTAGATGAAGCCAAGAATCTAATCAATAACATGGAAGACAAGGTAGAAAAAAACACCCAGGCTGAGCAGCAAAAAGAAAAAAGAATTTTAAAGAATGAGGATAGCTTAAGAAACATTTTGGAAACATGATGTGGAGCACCATCTACATCATGGGTATGTATATCAGAAGGAGAAGAGAGAGAGCAAGAAATTGAGAATCTATTTGAAGAATAAATGACAAAAACACTATTCCCTAATTTGGTGAGGAAAAAAGACACACAAGTCCAGGAAGCTCAGAGAGTTCCAAACAAATTGGACTCAAAAGGCCTATGCTGAGGTACATCATAATTAAAATGACAAGGCTTAAAGACATAGAGAGAATCCTAAAAGCCACGAGAGAAAAGCAGGTAGTTACCTACAAGGAAACACCAATTAGGCTGTCATCTGATTACTCAGCAGAACATTTCAGGCCAGAAAAGAGTGGTGTGAAATACTCAAGGTGATGAAATGCAAGGACCTACAACCAAGGCTACTTTACCCATCAAGGCTATCATTTAAAATAGAAGGAGAAAAAAGGAGCTTCCCAGACAAGAAAAAGCTAAAGGAGTTTGTTAACATGAAACCAGAACTGCAACAACTGTTAAAGGGCTTGCTTTAAGAGGAAGAAGAAAAAGAGAAAGAAAGAAAAGAGGGAAACAGTCTAACAATAATATCGCACTACATACATTTCAATCAATAATCACCTTAAATGTAAATGGCTTAAATGCTCCAACCAAAAGATACAGGGCAGCTGAATGAATAAGGAAACAAGACCCAAATATATGCCGTCTCTTAAAGACCCCTCTCAGATCAAAAGGTACACACAGACTAAAAGTAAAGGAAGTAAAGGGATAAAAAAAGATATTTCATGCAAATGGAAAGGAAAAAAGCTAGGGTAGCAGTACTTATAACTGGCAAAATAGACTTAAAATGACAAAACCAAAGCTATAGTAAGAAACAAAGAAGGAAACTACATAATGAAAAAGGAAACAATCCAACAAGAGAATATAACACCAGTAAACATTTACACACCCAATGTAGAAGCATCCAAGTATGTGAAGCAAACCTTGATGGACATAAAGAGAAAGACTGATAGAAATACAGCCATAATTGGAGATTTTAACACTTCATTTATTTTAATGGATAGATCTTCCAGACAGAAAATTAACAAGGAGACAGCAGCCTTAAACAACACTCAATGAAATGGATTTCATTGATATCTTCAGAGGTTTCACCCCAAAGCAGCAGAATATAAACACTTTTTAAGTGCACTTGGAATGTTTTCTAGGATAGACCACATTTTAGGACACAAAACAAGTTTTAATAAATTTAAGAAGATTGAAACCATATCAAGCATCTTCTCTGACCACAATGCTATGAATCTAGACATTGATCACAAGAACACTGAAAAGCACACAAAGACATGGAGGACAAATAGCACGTTATCAAACAATGAATGGGTCAACAAAATCAAGATAGAAATCAAAAGATACCTTGAAACAGATGAAAATGAGAACACAAAAATCCAAAATCTGTGGGACCCAGGCAAAGCAATCCAAGAGGGAAATTAATAGCATTACAGGCTATCTAGAAAAAAAAATAAGAAAAAGCTCAAATAAATAACTTTACACTTAAAGGAACTTGAAAAAGCACAACAAACAAAGCCCAAAGTGAGTAGAATGAAGGAAATAGTGAAGATCAGAGCAGAAATAAACAAAATAGAGTCTAAAAAAGATACAAAAGATCAATGAATCAAGAGCTAGTTCTTTGAAAAGATACATAAGATTGACAAACCTTCAACCTGACTCATCAAGGAAAAAAGAGCAAGGACCCAAATAAATAAAATCAGAAATGAAAGAGGAGAAATAACAACTGACACCAAAGAAATACAACAGATTGTAAGAAAATATTATGAACAACTAGCGTATATATACCAAAAAACTGGATAAATTGGATGAAATGTATGAATTCCTAGAAACATACAGTTTTCCAAAACTAAATTAGGAAAAGTCAGATAATCTGAATACACCAATTACACCTGCTGAAATTGAAGCAGCAGTGAAAAAATTCCCAATAAGCAAAAGCTCTGGACCAGATGACTTCACACATGAATTTTACCAAACATTCTAAGAAGAGCTAACGTCTCTCCTCCTCAAACTATTTCAAAAAATTCAAGAGAAGAGAAGCTTTCCTACCCACTTTATGAGGCTAGCATTATCTTAATTCCAAAACCAGATAAAGATACTACAAACAAAGAAAATTATAGGCCAATATCCGTAATGAACATAGAAAACAAAATCCTCAACAAAATATTAGCAAACCAAATACAGCAAAGCATCAGATAGATCATACACCATGATTAAGTGGGATTTATTCCAGGAATGCAAGGTTGGCACAACATTCTCCAATCAATTAATGCGATTCACCACATAAACAAAATAAAAGATAAAAACCACATGATCATATCAACAGAGACAGAGGCAGAAAAAACATTTGATAAAGTCCAGCACCCATTTATGAAAAGTCTTTCAGCAAAGTGGGGGAATAAAGGAAACATATCTAAACACAATAAAGGCCATAATTGAGAAACCCACTGTCAGCATCATACTCAATAGTCAAAAACTACTAGTGTTCCCTTAAGGTCAGGAACAAGACAGGGATGTCCACTGTCACCTCTCTTATTCAACATAGTACTGAAAGTCTTACCCACAGCAATTACATAAGAGAAGAAATAAAAGGCATCCAAATTGGAAAGGAACAAGTGTAATCATCATTTTTTTCAGATGACATGATACTGTACATAGAGATCCCAAAGAGTCCACCAAGAAGCTACAAGAACTGATAAATGAATTCAGCAAAGTTTCAGGATACAAAATTACTATCCAGAAATAGTTGAATTTTATATGCTGATAATAAACTTATAGAAAGAGAAATTTAAAAAAACAATCTTACTCACAATTGCTTCATGAAGAATAAAATCCCTAGGAATAAACCTAACCAAGGATGTAAAAGCCCTGTACTCAGAACAGTATAAGACACTGAAGAAAGAAACTGAAGAAGATACAAGTAAGTGGAAGCATGTTTTCATGGACTGAAGAATTAACATCATCAAAGTGTCCATGCTACCCAAAGCAATCTATAGAGTCAACACAATTTCTATGAAGATTACAATGCCATATTTCACAGAACCAGAACAAACATTTCCAAAATTTATTTGGAAACCACTAAGTCCACAGATAAAACAATGATCCTGAGAAAGAAGAACAAAGTTGGAGGCATCATGCTACCTAATATAAAATTATATTATAAGACCATAGGAATCAAAACAGCATGGTACTGGCATAAAAACAGACACATAGATCAATGGAACAGAATTGAGAGCCCAGAAATAACCCCTCACCTTTATATTCAATTAATATTCAACAGAAGAAGCAAGCACATACAATGGGTTAAAGATGGTGCTGAGAAAATGGTGTTGAGAAAATTGGACAGATATGTGCAAAAAATACGAAACTAGACCATCTTCTTACACTACACACAAGAATAAATTCAAAATGGATTAAAATTTAAATGTTAGACCCAAAACCATAAAAATCATAGAAGAAAACACAGGCAGTAAAATTTTGGACATTGCTCATAGAAATATTTTATCGGATATATCTCTTCAGGCAAGGGAAACAACAGAAAAAAAATAAACAAATGGGTCTACATCAAACTAAAAAGTTTATGTCCAGCAAAGGAAATAATAAACAAGATAAAAAGACAAGCCACAGAATGGAGGAACATATTAGCCAAAACACTGGTAAGGGGTTAATATCCAAAATTTATAAAGAACTAACAAAGCCCTGGCTGGCGTAGCTCAGTGGATTGAGCGCGGGCTGGGAACCAAAGTGTCCCAGGTTCGATTCCCAGCCAGGGTACATTCCTGGGTTGCAGGCCATAACCCCCAGCAACCACACATTGATGTTTCTCTCTCTCTCGCTCTCTAGCTCCCTCCCTTCCCTCTCTAAAATGAATAAATAAAATCTAAAAAAAAAAAAAAAAGAACTAACAAAAAAGTCAATAGCAAAAAAAACCCAAACAATCTAATTTTAAAATGGGCAAAGAACTTGAACAAACACTTCTCCAAATAGGACATACAGATTGCCAATAGACATGTGAAAAGATGCTCAATGTCATTAATCATCAGAGAAATGCAAATGAAAACCACAATGAGATATCACCTCACACCTGTCAGAATGGCCATCATCAATAAATCAACAAAGAACAAGTGCTGGAGAGGATGTGAAGAAAAGGGATCCCTTTTGCACTGTTGGTGGGAATGCAGGCTGGTGCAGCCACTGTGAAAAACAGTATTGAGGTAACTCAAAAATTAAAAATGGATCTGCCTTTTGATCTAGCAATCCCATTTCTGGAAATATATCTGAAGAAACTCAAAACACTAATTTAAAAGAACATAAGCACCCCTATGTTCATTGCAGTGTTATTTACAATTGCCAGGAATTTCAGTCATATATGGAATCTAATGAACAAACTGAACCAACAAACAAAATAAAGACTGACTCATAGGTGCAGATCAGGATAACCACTAAGGTGGGGGGAGGTTCGGGAGTGGAGGGATTGAGGTAAAAGGAAAAAGAACCCACGGACAGGGACAACAGTGCTGTGATCGCAGGTGGAGCAGAGTATAAGGGAACTAAGTGGTAATGAAAATATATACAATAAGAAAGACAAAAAATAAATGGGAATAAGAATATTTATCTTTTTAGGAATGTTCAGAAGAGTAAATACATATCAAATGGTTTGTAAAATGCCTAGCACATATTCCTTGTCAATAAATATTAGTGAGACAACTTTTCTCCTTTTACGAAGTTCAGAATCTACTGGACAAGAAAATATTTACTGTATAGTGACAATGCAGTGCTGTAAGTAAGTGAATGTACATATCCTGTGAAAGCAAACAATGGGAAGAAGTGATTCCACTTGGGAAATAAAAAAAAAATTTAGAGAAGTGACATTTGAGTCTCCTACTCAGGCTGTGTCCGGTATTCATATGGATTTACTCACATGTGGTTCCATATGAATAATATGTATTTAATGTTTATATAATATTAATATTTAATTAATATATGGTCAATTCCATCAAAAAGGTTAAAATCTCTAGTTTTAAGGACTGAAAACTGATGTGCTTTCTACATTTTCTCTTCCCTCTAATGGATCTTACTTCTTTCTACCCTCTCTTCTCTTTCTTCTCTCTTTTCCCCTCCTTACCCTCTTTCCTTGCTCCTTAGGACCCTTTCCAACTTTGATCCTTCAGCATGGCTCTAGAATTTTATTCACAATGTTTCCCACAAAGACAGTCATGACAAGCTCTTTTAGAGACAGCTGTAGGTGCTTGTCTGGCTACCACGTTCCATCCCCTGAAGACAAAGAGGAGACAGAACAGGATTACACTGAAAGATCTTTAGTGGATCAAGTTCTATGCAAGTCTCTCTGGAAGAGAAGATACTTTCTAACTTGTTGAATGAATCAATGAATAACTAAATTTTAACAAATAATTTACCTTACTGGATTAAGTATTTAAAATGTAGATCATGTTTTAATTATAATTTACCTAGAAAATGACCTCATGTAATTCCTGCAAAGGAGAATGACCATTCAGGTTTTTGTTGCAGTGATGAAAATCAGGAATTAAAGAACACCCTTTAGCTCCCACTAAAATCCTCAAGACAGGTCTTACTTAAAACAGAGGGAAAAAAACACTTGTGGAAAAAAAGGTCATAATGCTTTAAAAGGTTCAAATCTTTAATTCTATTCCTATTTCTCCTTCTACTACACACATATATGCAGAGTATAGCAAATAGGTGTCATTTATCTTTTGATAGTCTTGGGTCTTAATAATGGGCACACTAAAGAATGATCACCTAGTGTTGTCTATATTTAATTAATTAAGAGTATCTATTCTGCTGGTTTAGAGTTTTTCAGAACAAACAACAGCTGTTCTATTGCATTTTTTCATTAGCAAACAGTGAATCTGGGGTTGTGGAAACAGCTTGAGGCCACATCCAATGAGGTAATTATTTAAGGCAAGATGGCTATTGAGGGGTAAAAACAGGAATAAATTTTGGGCCTGGGATTTTGGTTTAACTCATTAATTAACTCTTAACTAAAATCTAATAATTTCATACACATGAGAAAAGACCTAGAAAGAACTATTCTAAGTATTAAATTTATTTGAAAATGTAAAGACAAGAAATTGAATAATAATAAAATTCCTTGCTTAGTAGAAAGCTATTCCACATTTTTCGGAACATCAAGATAGTAAAGCATGGTATAGTATATATAGCAATAAATGCTAGCTAATTGCTCCCAGGCCATATTCCCCCCCAACAGTGAGGTCCTCTCAGTAAATACCAACTGTCCAAAGTCGGTGTGTTTTAATTAGCATTTATCTTTCTACAAACAGAAAACTAATTAGAAAGAATCCAGAGTTCCCAGACTCATTGTATCCCCCCACTGAGAGGTCTTTATATGTTTACAAAACCAGCATTAAAAAGCTCTACTGCTGAAACACTAGGTTTGCCACTGTCAAAAGTAAAGAATTCCATACTCTACATGAATCCAACTTCTAAGAAGAAACAGTCACCTGCTTCTTATCTCTCTCGCACAGTAAGTGCATATTCTGACCTTTCTTAAAGTGAATTTTCAAAACTGAGTGGTGGAGCTGGGAAGATGGAAATGCTGTGAAAAGAGCTTCTAACAAAGCAGAACTTAGGAGTGAAGAGGAAGGTCCTGTGTGGTATACTCCTTCTTGGTGTAAATTCTGAATATCTAAGGATTGTATGTGCAAATTTTGCCTTGACTTTCTACCAAAATCCCTAATTTTTCTTTCAAGTCATGCTTATTCTATGTTATCTATTAATTAGAATTAATTTAAACAACACAAGTACTTGAGAGCCTCAACGATCACTCAATTGGTCTGCCTCTTCTAAAGATTTGCAGGAGGACCCCTATCCCCCACTGTAAAGTGGAATTGTCTTCAGAAGAGTGGGTCTCTTGTAGTACAGGCTTCCCCCTCTAGATGAATGTTCTAGGAACCCATCTGTATCAATATACCAGCTGGCATTGTTGTGAGAGGCTGCATTTGGCTTCAGTGAATTTTTTGGAAGACTCGACGCATTTGCCCATTTCATGATGGATGATTTACGAGCACACCTGCCCACACGATGGTGTTCAGCAGTGTCTGACCCCAAAATGGCATGACACCCATGCTTCACCCTCTCTATTCACCTGATTTCTCCCCAAGTGAATTTTTTTTGTTTGCTCAGGTGAAAAAAGTCCTCAGAGGGAAATGTTTTGCTGATGTGGAAGAGGTGAAACAAAAAACAGCTGAGGCACTAAAAGGCATCAAAATCGATGAATTCAAAAGCTGAGCAGTGAAAAACAGTCTCAATCATTGTATTGCATCAAATGGAGAGTGCTTTTAAGGTGACTGAAATTTAAACATGTAAGAATAAATACACACTTTTTTACAAATAAATGTCAGGTTTTTTGTGATCCCCCCTCATAAATTACTAATCCTAAATCATATAGTGAGTTTGTTGGTGCCATATTCATAACCAGAACTTTATCATTAAGTGATTAATGATCATCCATCCCAGGTCATTCAAAAAGCATCATTTGACTTTGCCAATGTTCTCGAAGCATAAGAGCTACTGAAAGAATTAGTGCTCCACCTTCAGAATCTTTTCTAAACCAATTCAGGTGGCTGGCTCCCTCATCCTCCTTAACCTGGCTTTTCTCCTTCCCTCACCTCCCCTGCTTCCTAAGAATGCTCTCTCAACTGGCCCTTTGCATCTGTTCTAGAATGTGGCTTCTCTGTTTTTCCTCCTCTGGCCCATGACACTCAAGGCAACAGTGTGTCAGAATCCTTCCTGCAGCTGTGCCTGAGCAGGGCTATGCTGGAGAAGAGCGGGCCTCTTTAGTTTTAACACACAGTATCAACAAACACATTGGTCACACTTGGTACTTTCATACCACAAAATTTGAGGTATTAGCTGTTGTGTTCCATGCCTAGCACTCTAAACTTTATAGACATTTTGCCTATAAAACAGGAATTTTCATCTCTTCTGGCCTCAAACTCTTGTTTGAATTAAATGCCGATGGGGTCATGATGTAAGCCAGACAGGGCTTTTAGAAACCAACACCACTGCCTCAGTAACACTGTTGCTAAAGTGAATTGGGGAAATTATAAGAAATCCAATAAAAATTAACTCACATGGACTGTGGTTCCTCTGAAGAATTAATTCCTCAGGGTAAAAATAAGACACTCACATTTGCACAAATAATCCAGGCTTAATTGAAGTTCATTCTTTGTCTGCCTTTATGTCTCTGTCAAGTTTTCACTTCAAATAACAGAATGACTCAAAGCATCTTTCCTCATTTTCATGTAATTTCTCTCAGCTATTCTGTCAATAAGCAAACTGAGTTTTCAATCTGTTTACCCTCCCACAGCCTGACCTACTGAAGTCTAAAAAAAGCCACACCATGTTTTCACCGCTCCCCTCCTGCCATTTTACTCCTTTGTGCAGTGAACTGCATGTTGCTTCTTGTCTTGGCTAATGTCCTCCTACATCCTACACCAACCTTCAAAACAATTTAGCCATTAGGTTCTTCAGGCATCCTATGTTATTCATACTCTGTTCATTTCTAAGTGATTCCCAAGCACATCTTTGCTCTCTTCTCACCTCTTCCCCAAAATAAGAACTAGGTATTTCTTCTACGAAGTATACACAATGGTTTTATCGCAGGTGAAAGGCAGCTCTGAATAGCCCTGGAAGAAACAGTCTTGTTGGTCTACAGATATAGAATGCAAAATCACAATGCGTTAAGTTAAATAGACTTTTAATTTAGTGACTACAGTAAATATTTTTTAAAGATTTTATTTATTTTTAGAGAGGGAAGGGAGGGAGAGAGAGGGAAGGGAGGGAGAGAGAGAGAGAGAGAAACATCAATGTGCAGTTGCTGGGGGTCATGGCCTGCAACCCAGGCGTGTACCCTGACTGCGAATCAAACCTGCGACACTTTGGTTCCCAGTCTGCACTCAATCCACTGAGCTACGACAGCCAGGTTTTAGTGACTACAGTAAGTATTAATAATAACAATGCTTTCAGAAAAATTGAGATGGCTCTAAAAATGTTTTTATCTATGAAGACTGCTATATATTACAATGTGCTTTTTGTTTTATTCAAATAAAATGGCATCTATTACAAAGAATTTCCCTGAGCAAAATGCTAAAATTTTATGAAACAATGTGGTAAATAAGCATCTACCCTTTATTTGGCCCTTATTGTAAACAAAAACTAAGAGATGTAAAAATATTGACTTTCTCCATATACTTATCCTATAAAACAGGTGTTATTGGATACATTTCATAAGACTCAGATTAAGAGGTGGCCAAAACCCCAGAGTTTAAATGACAGAATTAAAAGTGAATCTAGTTCTCTCAAAGGCACAAGCTCAGGCTCTTTTAGCTACCCTCACTACTCCACAAAAGTGCATGGCTTGCAGAGTCCATCTTCATGACTGTATGTAGACATTTTGGGCTAAGAAAGATGTACAAACTTATCAAGTCCTGGGGAAAACAATACTTGTTCCAGAATATTTGTATAAAGCATTTTTGGGAATGGTCTGGATGAAGAGAGGAAAAATTAGGGAATCAAAGTGTGAAGGAAGCTTTTGTGTGGAGTTGATACTTTATTTTTTAATTTGTTGATTATAAAATTATAGTTGTCCCAATTTTTCCCCCTTTTCCCCCTTTCACCCAGCAAAACGCACTCCCTTAGGCAATCCCCACACCTTTGTTCACATCAATAGGCCATGCCTACAAGTTATTTGGCTACTCCATTTCCTATACTGTAATTTGCATCCCTGTGGCTATTCTGTAACTACTTGTATGTACTTCTTAATCCTCCCACCTCTTCATCCATTCCTCCAAATGTGGTGAATACTGGCCAGCAGTATCCAAGGCTGCTGCAGATGCTCAAGATATGAGAGAAATACACACGGGCTACCTAGTCCTGTGGAGGAATAGGAACTGAACGGCCACTCTCTCAAGGGGGGAGCACCCCGATCCTTCCTTCACAGAGTTTTTATTGGCTTTTAATTTGCCCAGGAATACAGGTAAAGTTCATTAATCATTGTCAGGCAGTAAGGATCAAACAATAGATGGCATACAAAGAACTCCGAGGGCCTATTCTGAGTCAGGGTCTGTTAGCTAACCGGCCACAAAACTCTGGGGAGCAAACTCATTTCCTGCCTGGACCTTTATCATTTAATTAAGAGCATTCTTAGCAAAGCAGGTTTCACAGGAGTTTATGTATTCTTTCTCAGGCCTGATCACCCAGGGAGCCTGCCCTTTCCAGCACAAGGCTGCACCGCCCTCTTTCATTGTTTTTGGATTAAGTCTGGCAGGGGAAGTAAGGCAGCCAAGAAATAGAATACTTCTCACAGACAGAATGAGGACTCAGGCTTTGTCAAAGTCGAAGGGCAAGGGTCCATCACCCCCTTTCTCCATAGCCCTTCAAGTTCATCCCTGGGGCCTCCCCATGATCGTGCCTGTCTTAGGTCATTCCCCTCTTAGGGAATCTTACCTATCATTGGCTAACTGACCAAGCATTTGGGGGCCAGTTATGGAAAGAAGAGCAGAAGCAGCACTTCTGCCAGGGAGATAAGCTTTGTCTCCTTAGTGGCTTCTGGTCTGAAGGTCACTCACTCAACCTTAGCCATGGGGGATTACAGCTCCTGAAACCAGGTAGGGCAGTTCCCAACATCCAAATGCCCCTCCCATCTGGCAACCATCAAAATGCTCTTTATATCCATGATTCTGTCTATATTCTTTTTGTTTGCTTAGTTTATTTTTTATTTTATTATTTTATTTTATTGTTGTTCAAGTACAGTTGTCTGCATTTAACCTCCACCATTCCTCCTCATCCCAGCCATCCTCACCTCCCTCCCCTGCTTCTACCCCCACTTGGTTTTGTCCATGTGTCCTTTATACATGTGCCTGTTGTTGATAGATGTTTTTTTTGCTCTTTTATTGTTCTTAGTTTTGATCTTTTTCTTAAATAAGTCCCTTTAACATTCCATACAGTCATGGTTTGGTGATGATGAACTCCTTTAGTTTTTCCTTGTCTGGGAAGCTCTTTATCTGCCCTTCAATTCCAAATGATAGCTTTTCTGGGTAAAGCAATCTGGGCTGCAGGTCCCCATTTTTTATGACTTTGAATATTTCTCACCAATACCTTCCAGCCTGCAAAATTTCTTTTAAGAAATCAGCTGACAGCCTTATGGCAACTCCCATGTTGCCATAACTAACTGCTTTTCTGTTGCTGCTTTTAACATTCTCTATTTATCTTATTTTTAAGTGTTCTTGTTTTTATTTATTTATTTTAAATATTTTATTTATTTATTTTTAGAGAGAGGGGAAAGGAGGGAGAAAGAGAGGGAGAGAAACATGGAAGTGTGAGAGATACATTGATCTGTTGCCTTTCGTAAGCCTCCAGCTGGGGACCTGGCCCACAACCCAGGCATGTGCCCTGACTGGGAATCAAATTGGTCACGTTTTGGTTCACAGGCTGGCACTCAATCCACTGAGTCACACCAGTCAGAGCAGATTCTCTCCTAATCTTTGGCATTTTAATTATGATGTGTCTTGGAGAGGGGCTCTTTGAATCCATCTTGTTGGGACTCTCTGTGCCTCCCAGACCTGCATATCTATTTCCTTTACCAAATTATGAACTTCTAATTTCATAAATAGATTTCCAATTTCTTGCTCTTTCTCTTCTCCTTCTGGTACCACCTTTGATGTAAATGTTGGAATGCTTAAAAAATGTCCCAAAGGCTCCTTACATTATCCTCATGTTTTTGGATTTTTTCTTTTTCTTCTGACTGCTTGTTTCTTGCTTCTTTATGTTCGAATCATTGATATGATTCTTGGCTTCATCCACTCTATCATTGATTCCCTGTAAATTGTTCTTTATTTCAATTAGTGTATCCTTCATTTCTACCAGGGTCTTTTTTATTCTGTTGAGATCTGCACTAAGTTCCTTGAGCATTCTTATTACCAGTGTTTTGAGCTCTGCATCTGATAGACTGTTTATCTCCATTCTGTTTAGTTCTTTTTCTGGAGTTTTGATCTGTTCTTTCATCTGGGCCATATTTCTTTATTTCCTCTTTTTGGCAGCCTTCCTGTGGTTGTTTCTATGTATTAGGTAGAGCTGCTATGACTCTCTCCCTTGGTAGTGTGGCCTAATGCAGTCCATGTCCTGTAGGGCCCTGTGGTACAGCCTCCCCTTTCACCTACGTTGGGTACTCAAGGTGTGTCCTCTGTGTGGGCTGAGTACACCTTCCCCTTGTAGTTGAGCTTTGATTACTGTTGGCAGGTCAATGGGAGGGATTTACACAGACCAGGCAGCTGCAAGGACTAGCTATGACCTCTGACCACCAACTTCCTCTCTCTGTGAAGGATCTTTTCTGAAGGGGCAGGAAGGTGGTTCTCCAATATGGTCTGTAGCTGTTTATTGGGTGTGCAGGCTCTGGGGGTGCCCAAGTAGTGTAGGCGAGAGTCAGCAAACATCTATGTTCTTCCCAGGGCCATCTAGAATGAGCTACAAGGCAAACTGAATATGGCTCCTATGGTGCTGGGCTTGGAGGCTCTTAGGCAAAACCAAACAGTGATCCAAAGCTGGCTGTTGCTAGTTTGAGAGGATTTAGGAAGATGTGAAGAATGATGTGAAGATGTAAAGTTTCCAACTTTGCATATGGAAAAGCCACTGATAATAGGTTGGGTAGGTTGGGTGGAGCAGAGTCTCAGGGAAACCCCAGGGTGGGGCAAACAGTGTTAGCCAGGTTGATGGAGTCTCAGGCATGGCACCCTCCTGCCAGCTTTGTGGCTCTGAGGGAGGAGGGTTCAGCCAAGGAACAATGGCCTCTGCCTTCTGTTCTGTCTGTGAGAAAGCTGTCCCCCATCTCTCTCCCTGATACCAGAGACTTCAGTTCCTCCTCATATGCCGCTGGTGCCTTTCAAGCTTTCATCTCTCTGCTGGAGCTCAGAGGGAGTGAGTCTGAGTAAGTCCATGTGTGGGTCTTTTAAGAATAACTGCTTGGGAATCTAGCAGTTTCTTCCACTGACTCAATCCCCATTGGCTTTTATAGCCATAAGTGATAGGGACTTATTTTCCTGGCACTGGAACCCTCAACTCAGGGGGCAGTGTGTAGCTGAAACCCCTTGCTCTCAAAATATCCCTCCCAAATTTTTACCCACCACAAGCGTGTGGGACCAGCCCATTCTGCATGTCTGTGTCTCCACTGCCTCTACCAGTCTGGATGGATGTGGTTTCTTTAATTTCATAGCTGTCGGACTTCTTTTCAGCATGATTTCTGATGGTTCTAAGTGATGGTTGTTCTATAGTTTAGTTGTAATTTGATGTGGTTGTGCAAGAAGAGGAGCCATGTTTACTTACACCTCCATCTTGACCAGAAGTCAATGTCTCAGTTTTTGGTGGGTTCTCCTTGCCCTGCTATTTTCAGCCAAGGCCACCATAGAGGAAGTGTAGAGTTCTTATTCTTCAGGATTCCCTTTATGGGCCCATGCAAGGTTGTGGAGGCTGCTGTTGCCCACCTCTCAGTGTTCAGTTCAGTGTTCCTGCTTGGCCTCAGGTTCAGGAAGGAAATGACTAGGTGCAAGGCAAGACTCACCAGGCAGCCCCTGAGCCTGCTTGCGCCTGAAGTGGCCTCTCCTGCTATCACAGAGACAGCTACTGGCATCATCCTTGTGACAAAATAATGCTGACACTGTGGCATCTAACTGACACTGCATGGCTTGTGGCTCTGTGTGCACCCTTGGTCACCAGCACTGATTCTGCGACCGGGGGAGAGAAACTGACCTATCACCCCAGTGCAGGAGCAACACCACCTGGGCCTGCCCTCTCTGGAGTTGATACTTACATATTACACCAATTTCTACAAGGTAGACTGAAGAAGGTTCTGTTTAATAGAAAAGCCTCTGGCCTAACAGACCATGAAGAAGAACTGTATTGTTTATCTTGGGAGGTCATTGTCTTTTGTTGACTTATCTTACACTCTCAGGAGTTAGGCTGCTGAATTTAAAAGACGAATTTTTTCTTCAGTCTCAACAAAATCATTATAGTCACACCATTTTTTCTTCTTTGATCTATGACTTTGTATTTAAAAGTATAAATTTTACCCTCGACTTAGAAAAACACCTCACCCAGGGAAAACAAAAACAGGTTTAGGCAACATCTTCCTCCAGCTCTTAAAAAACACAAGGTGATTTGATACAAAAGGGATATTGAATATCTTTAGTAAGAACTGCAATTTCTCTTATGAAATTATTTACCATTTTCTTAATTGGCTGCATTTACCCTAGTATGTCAAGTCCTTGTGTTTGAATGGTTTCCTGTGACTCTTCAGAGGAATACTCTAGTAACAAGAGTCTGTGTGTGCCACTTTATATTTGCTGAGAGAATTGTTCTTGCTCTAATTACATTATGAGGGGGACAGCTTCATTAACCAAAGTGGCAGAAATAACAAAAGCATCTAATACTTATTCCACCTAGACATTTCACAAAGCCCAATGACTCTTTCCTATTCAAAAATGCCTCTCTAGTGCATTTATTAAAATGAGCTTTCAACAAGACCATTGACTAGAGAGAGAAGACAGCCTCAGCTGTGCTAAAACCTGATTTCCTCTGAGTACCAAATAGCTTCATAAATATTTTATTACTGAGAGTGGGGGGAGCTTTTAGAAGTTAGATGGCATGCCAATGCCTGCAAATTTAGGAATGGCCACAAGTGATTCACATCATTTCAGACTCACAGAGCACCTAGTGGATACAAAGCTATTGTCAGTGCTAGTGATACAAAGATAAATAAGAATAGTTTAAACCTGCAAAGAGTCCATGGGGCTCATGGATGAGATAAACATGGGAAAAGTATTTTAAAGATATGATGGTAAAAACTCCAGTAGAGGAACAGAAAGTTTAAATAAACATAAGAGCAGCTTTAATATCCTTCTCTTGAGCCTCTTCCATCTGCCCCTGTGATGAGTGCTGTCATCCATGTCACCCCTGTTAATTAATCCTCACAAGTAATGATGTGACTGTGTTATAAGTGCTGTGAAGTCATTCTTCCACAAGGATTTACTGAGTACTTAAAACGTGCTGAGCAGTTTCTATGCACTGGATAAACAATGGCAAAGAGAATAATCCCTACATTCAAGGAATTTCCATTGTCTTGGGAAAAAACAGAAAAGAACATAATAACTAAATTGTATAACATATTAAAATATGATCAGTTCTATGGAGAAAATCAAGTAAAATATTAAAACAAAGGGGATGAGTGCAATTACAAATGGAATAGGTATCAGGAAGGCCTCACTAAGAAAATGACATTTGAGCAAAACCCTGAAAGAGGTGATGCAGCTAGCCAGAGTCAGGAAGTAGGAAGACAGCCATACTGAAGCAAAAAAGAAACTACGCATGTGAGGAAATAAAGGAACTAGTCAGACTGAGGAAGTGAGAAAGCTGGCCAAGCTGAAAAATAGGAAGTCAGCCACCTCGAAGAAGGAAGGGAAATAACCTAACTAGGAAGTGAGGGAGCTGGCCATATAAATGAGTGAAGAGGTACTAACACTGAGAAAGGGAGGCAGAAAGCCATGCTCGCATCTGGAGAGAGAGCATTGCAGACAGACAACCATGAGGGCAAATACCCTAGGGCAGGGGTGTCAAACTCATTTTCATCGGGGGCCACATCAGCCTCATGGTTGCCTTCAAAGGACCGAATGTAATTTTAGGACCATATAAATGTAACCACTCCTTAACAGTTAAGTGAGAGCTCAGCATTGCCGCTAGGTTGAAACAAGGTGTCTGGCTAGATCAAACAAGATGGAGGGCCAGATTCAGCCCCTGGGGCCTTGTGTTTGTCAACTGTGCCCTAGGGAAAACATGCCCACCCAGCAGGTTTAAAGAAAGGAAAGATTGTATGAAATAATACCATTTCTGTAAAATTATTTTTTAATGAGTGTTACTTGTTTTATTTTTTATTTTTTTAATATATTTTATTGATTACGCTATTACAGTTGTCCCATTTTTCCCCCTTCACTCCCCTCCACCCTGTACACCATCTACCACCCATATCCCCCCCTTTAGTCATGTCCATGTGTCATATTTATAAGTTCTTTAGCTTCTACATTTCCCAAACTATTCTTACCCTCCCCCTATCTATTTTCAACCTACAATCTATGCTACTTATTCTCTGTACCTTTTCCCCCTCTCTCCTCCTCCCACTCCCCTGTTGCTAACCCTCCATGTGATCTCCATTTCTGTGGTTCTGTTCCTGTTCTAGTTGTTTGCTTAGTTTCTTTTGGTTTTGCTTTAGATGTGGTTGTTAGTAATTGTGAGTTTGCTGTCCTTTTACTATACATGTTTTTTAATCTTCTTTTCTTAGATAAGTCCCTTTAACATTTCATAAAATAAGGGCTTGGTGATGATGAACTCCTTTAACTTGACCTTATCTGAGAAGCACTTTATCTGCCCTTCCATTCTAAATGAAAGCTTTGCTGGATAGAGTAGTCTGGGATATAGGTCCTTGTGTTTCATGACTTGGAATACTTCTTTCCAGCCCCTTCTTGCCTATAAGGTGTCTTTTGAGAAATCAGCTGACAGCCTGATGGGAACTCCTTTGTAGGTGACTGTCCCTTATCTCTTGCTGCTTCTAGGATTCTCTCCTTCATTTTTACCTTGGCTAATGTAATTATGATGTGCCTTGGTGTGTTTCTTCTTGGGTGTAACTTCTTTGGGGCTCTGTGAGCTTCCTGGACTTCCTGGAAGTCTATTTCCTTTGCCAGAATGGGGAAGTTCTCCTTTATTATTTGATCAAATATGTGCTCAATCTGTTGCTTTTCCTCTTCCCCTTCTGGTACCCCTATAATTCGGATGTTGGAACGTTTAAAGATGTCCTGGAGGTTCCTAAGCTTCTCCTCGTTTTTTTGAATTCTTATTTCTTCATTCTTTCCTATTTGTGTTTTTTTTTCTTCCTTCTGGTCCACTCTATTGTTTTGAGTCCCAGTTTCCTTCCCATCACTGTTGGTTCTCTGTGCATCTTCCTTCACCTCTTTTATGATAACCTGCATTTTTTCATGTAATTTGCGCCCAAAATCAACCAATTCTGTGAGCTTCCTGATCACCAGTGTTTTGAACTGTGCATCTGATAGGTTAGCTATTTCTTGGTTGCTCAAAAGGATGAGTTCTGGGGCACTGATTTGTTCTTCTATTGGAGCCATCTCTCTCTCTCTCTCTCTCTCTCTGGTCTGGTTGCTCCTGTTATGGTTAGGGGCGGAGCCTTAGGTGTTCACCGGGGCTGGGCACCCCAGTCACTAGATTGTGACATTATATGTGGGGGCGGGGGCGGGGGTGGGAGGGAACAATGGTGGCACCCCCACTCTCCTGGGATCTCAGTCTCTTCCCTGGGATCCTGGGCTGCGCGCTCTGCCCTGGTCCTCAATCGCAGCCTCACTGGGTCCGCCAGTTGCTGCTTGCGTACTCAGGATCCACCTGCTGCGATCTTGGGTGCCCTGGATGGCTTACGTACTCCCGGTTCCCTTAGGCGCCCAGCTCTCCCCGCACTCCGCAAGCTGCAACCTGCGCTCATCTCTGCCCCTCCTACCGGTCTGGATGAACGGGTCTACTTCAACTTCTTGGCTGTCCGACTTCCATTCAGATAAATTCTCTGTCAGTTCTGGGTGTTATTCTACCTCTAAATTGTTGTTCTAATCTTGGTTGTGCGTGGAGGTACGGTGCACCCACCTATGCCTCCATCTTGCCGGAAGTCCCCATTTCTGTAAAATTATATAGTGATGTACAAAGAGGTACGTGGAAAAATATTTACTGAGATATTAATAGAAATATAACACTGAATAATATAATTACTTTTTATCCTTGTCTTCAAATTTTCTGTTTTGTTTGAATCATTTCTAACGGAAGTATATTACAATAGTAAAAAATGGCATTTCTCTTTATGGAAAAAATTGAATTGGCATACATCACAGTTGTGTTTAGTGACTCAAAAGAGACTGCTAGGTCCCTCTTTGTTCATTCTTTCTAAATAATACATACCCAATTTTAGTGACCACATTTCTCTCTCACTAACAACTACCAGTAACAATTACTTTACCCAGACCCTCTTCCAGCTAAGCATAGCCATGTGAGTGGGTTTACCCAATGACCTGTAAATGAAAAGATTATATATGGTACTAAAGAAGTGGCCTTAACAAATGCAGTATCCTGGGCTTGCTCCGCTCTTCTTCCTGCTACTGGCCTGGAATCAGACATAATTATTAGTGCACAAACACTGAAGGACTAGAATCTCGTCCTAGAGATGTCAGAGCCAACTTCATAAACCACCCTACCAGCCCTTGACTCCCACATTGGGACTTATTTCATAGCAAGAATAAGATCTTCTGTGTTTAAACCACTCTTGCTTTTCTGACATATGCAGCTGGACAAACCCTAGTTAATATATTACATAAAGTAGCATTCAACCTGTGTCTTCTTAGGCATGTTGAGTGCTCTCTCCCTTATGCCACAGTTGTGCCTTGCATGAGGGAAGCCAATCTTGGAGGACAGACACTAGACCTGAGTCATGAGGGTTGAATCAGAACTTGAGACAGCTATATACAGTCACATGCTAGAGGACTTACTCAAAAGGATATTGATCAACTGGATCCAATTAGAAATAATAGAGTTTACTGACAAGCCTAATTAATATTTCAAAAGGCCAAAGCCTTCCCTTATACAAGAAATACTCAATTAGAAAAAAACAAGTAGTAATGACAGCAACAAAATTTATAAAATAATTAGGTTCAAATTAGTATTTGTTTATTTTAATTGTCTTGAGTGCTGCAGTCCTGGCCATGGCCATGACCAAATGAGAATGAGATTCAAGACCTTTGGCCATCAGGGTTTGTGTTGGGCTTCCCACTGCAGCTGCATCAGTTCGCACTGCTTTTTAAAAACACCACTAATCACGAGCAAGGCCTTCTGAGATTCCACCTGTGTTAAATCAAGAGCAGGAGAAAGATTTAAAACTTTCTTTTCCATCTCAAGCAAGCCAGAAATGCTCGTTTCATTACTAATATCACTTCATGTCCTGGCATGTGGCAGATTTATTCACATAGTAAAAAAGTTGAGAGTTTTTTGTTTTTCATAAAAATTTAAACTAAAAAAAGATAAGGTTAATGAAAAACTATTGTATATGTAAGCAACATTTTTATGTGGTTTACTTCTCACGTAAAACCAAGGGAAGAAAACCCTGACTCACCACCTTTAAAAAAAAAACCTTTATTGATCGATATAGTTGATAAAATACTGGACGGGAATTACATTTTGCTGGGCCCTTCAAAGAGCATAGTTTCTTAATAAATCTTTGTTGGTGCCCTTGCCTCATGTTTTTTGCATTTTGTACCCTCATCTACTGTGAAAACCTACCTAAAATAGAAGGAGTGAAGCTGATCTCTTGGTGAATGGTTATGTTGACCCAAATTCCCTGGGGTCCTGTATCTGGTCAGTCCTGAGGCCACATGCCCTCAACCTGGTCACACCAGGCAGGCTGAGAACATGTTTTCTTCATGCAAGGCCTGGCTGCAAACCCTCAAGGACAGTGTGGCCCAGTCCATTTCACCATTACCTTGAAACACATTCACCAACTATGAGAGTATGAGAGGCAGAGTGATTACTGGTGGCTAGGAGGCCACATGATATGATGAGAAGAACATCGGAATTTGGAATCAGGAGATAAGTGTCCTTGTTTCACTTCTAACCCTTATTGGCTCATGCCTCCAGGCAAGTCTCTTCAAATCCCTGTCCTCATTTTCTCATTTATAAATATGACTAATGATAATTTACCATGCCCTGTTGATTTTAATAAAATGATATGTGAAAGCACTTTGTAAACAATGAAACAATATATACAGGTCAGAAATTACACATAATTATTAATAAAAATTTAATACTTTCTGATTATAGGATGTCAACTAATTAGCCTATTCCCACATATTTACATCAACTGATTTTCCAAAAGAGGTAAAGGAAGCAAAGACTCTGGTCTCCTTGAGTCATTTGGCCCAGCGACAACACCCAGTGGCAAATACCCCAGCATCTGGGTATTTATCCTTCAGAAATGGTCATTGCAATAGCATCTGTAAGAGGGAAAATTTAAATATGACCAAATGTGTGTCAATAAGAAATGGTTATATAAATCATGGTATATTTATATCATTAAAGCTATGCAGGTGTTTTTAAAATACAACATCTTCATCTTATAGCTGTATAGAATTCATTGTTTGATTATACCACAATTTATTGATTCATTCTACTGTTGATGATCATTAGGATGGTTTCCAAGTTTAGATTGCTATAAATATCACTGCTGTGAACATTCACATACACATTTTTGGTAATTATATGAACACATTCTGTGATTATGTATCTAGCAGTTGAATTTCTAGATCCTAAGGTGTGTATATCAGACTTAGTAGCCATGGAAATGGGCTGCTCAGATATCCTTCTGTGGGAAGCATAGTTGACTGACAGACAGCCCCAGATACTGCCCTTCTGATTCACCAGAAGGTGACTTAGTGGCTTAGGATGGCACCAAGGTCACCCTCCCCCAAACTGCTCCCAGTCAAAGACGGAGCACAAACAAGCACTACAGCAAGCCCATTCCTCCGGGACATGGTATTTGCCTAACAGACAACTGGTTCAAGAACTCTGTCTTCTTGGCTGAAACTTTCTTAGAACTGTGTTGCAGCCTGAGACTCTTCTTACCCCATCCTCCTTGCTTCTCCCATCCTTTCACAGCAGTTTGAGGCTCTCCCTGTTTGCTCATGCTCCCTACCTTTGTCCTTCACCAGAGTTTCACATACACACACACAAAAAAAGTATCTTGGATGTCTCTTTCTGTCTTGGCATCCACTTCCCAGAAGACCCAAGCCAACAGACACTTCCAAACAGTTTTCCAAACTGGCACTCTCCCACCAGCAGTGTGCTCAAGTTCCAGTTGCTCTGCCTCCACACAACTCTGCTATTTTGTGTCTATTTTTGTTTTAATTATTCCAGCATGCGTGGTGGCATCACACTGTGGTTTTAATTTTTGTTTACATAACAGCTAATAAAGTTGAGCACTTTTCATGTGTTTCTTTGCTGTTTGATTATCATCTGTTGTGAAGTACCTGTTCAGATCTTTCCCCTACTTTTCTATTAGGCCTGCCTTTTCCTGTTAAGCTATAGGACTTCTTTTTATAGTCTGAATGAGTCATTTGTCATATGTATATACTGAAAATATGTTCTCCCACTCTATGAGTTGCCTTTTCATTCTTTTAATAGTGACTTGTTGAACAGAAGTTACAACTGCATGTATGAATATGGATGAATTTCACAAGCATAATGTTGAACAACAAAGAAAATGCCAGATACAAAATTATGTGTGCTGTGTGGTTCAGTTTTGGATATAGTTCAAAACAGGAAAAACTCATCTACAATGTTAGAAGGCAGGATAGTGGCTAAACTTGAGTTGGGGGAGACCAGGAATTAAAAGGAAGGAGGGGGAAAAGGGACATTTCTTAGGTGCTGAATGTTCTGTTTCATGGGGCTGGTTACATGGGTCTGTTCTTGTAAAATGCATCTAGCTGTTCATCAATGATTTATGCCATTTTTTGTGTATGCATGCTATACTTTCATTAAAATTTTCAATAAATAGGAAGCTGTGTATATTCCAAGAAGGAAAAATTGTACTTAAACTCTGGTTGGTATGGCTCGGTGGCCTGTAAACGAAAAGGTTGCTGGTTCGATTCCCAGTCAGGGCACATGCCTGGGTTGAAGGCCAGGTCCCTAGTTGGGGGTGTGTGAGAGGCAACTGATCTATGTTTCTCTTCTTCTCTTTCTCCTTCGCTTCCCCTCTATCTAAAAATAAATCAGTAAAATCTTTCTTTAAATGTACTCAATATATAACTGAGTGAAATATCACAGTGCTAACATGTAAATAGCACTATCCTATCTATTTACCAAAAATTATATGTATGTGTATACATATATATGAATAAGCAGAATGAAACACACTAAACTGTTCATGCTGTCCTTAGCCTTGGGGGTTTTCTTATTTTTATTTAATGACAATTTTCATCACATTAACTACCAAGTAAAAGCCTCCAATCAGAGCTCTCAAAAATGGCAGGGGCAACAATATGCTTTTATTCAGGATCAAATAAATAAAATAATTTTTAACGAATATTTTTACTTTGAGAAATATAAAATACTATAAAAAGAAGGAAGTCCTATTTTCAAGTTGATCTGCCATTTGCAATAAAAGATCCTTTAGTAAAACATGTGTTCCTAAAGATCAAGGTATTCTTAGAATAAGAAAAAGCTTCTATCAGGAATGTGAACAAATTCTTCCTCCAGACAGGTTCTCCATGAGGTAAAGGTAGGGAACACCAATGTTTTTCTTCTTCCATTTGAACTTTTCAAGTCCTACTTATGTTTCCTTGCTTAGCAAGCTCCTTCTCTTGCATGAAACACAGCCTCATATGTGGGGGGGTGTGCTCTTTGCCTCTTTGGACTGACCACCTCTCACACATCCTGTATGACCTTCATTATTGTGAGTTGTTCATGCTTTTATTGTTATTTAATGCCTGAAAAAAGTTATGTTTTCACCAACTGGAGATGGTTATAGCTTAAATATCATTTGTCTTTACCTCCTTCTTTGATTGACATAGAAAGTATGATCCAAGTTCACACCTTTAATGAAGAGTAAAACTCACTGCACGTTGTAAGTCAGGCAGAGATGAACAATAGCTTGTTGCTTGCCTCTACTAGACTATACCTGAGAAAGCACCAGCTAGTCCCAGGTAGACATAGACAGGAGAAGAGAGATAGATTTGATGTTAAGAATCCAAACCAGCCACTGGTTGGATTCTTAACATCTGAAACCATTTTCAGCTGCTGCCTTTTTACAAGTCTATCACAGAAAAAAACTACCCATGATACATGGTTCTTTCTTCCTTTCCTATTTTTTCTTTCTTTCTTTCTTTGACTTTCTTCCTTTCTTTCCTTCTGGTCATAATATTGGCTAGCACTTATTGATTTCTACATACTCACATGCATAAATATCTTCATGTGTATTTAATCTTTAATCCTCCAAGAAAGTCTATAGATACTTCCTTTTTTTAGCTTTACTGAGGTACAATGATAAATAAAAATGTGATATACTTAAAGTAGTATACAACATGATGATTTGATATACATATACAATTGTGAAAGGATTCCCTCTAGTAAGTTAAACACATCCATCAGTCCCCATATTTAAATTTTTGTTTGTTTATTTCTTTCCTCTTTTTTTTGGTAAGAAGAATTAATTTCTACTCTTTTAGCAAATTTCAATTATACAATACAGTATTATTGACTATAGTCATCAAATCCTCAGATCTCATTCATCTTACAACTGAAAGTTTATACCCTTTTACCAACTTCTCCCCTTCTCCCCTATTCCCCAGCTTTGAGCAACCACCATGCTATTCTTTGTTATTATTATGAGTTCAGTTTTTCTTTAGATTCCATATATAGTGATATCATGCAGTATTTGTCTTTCTATTTCTGGCTCACCTCACTTAGAATAATACCCTGTTAGTTCACAGATTCATCCATATTGTTGCAAATGACAAGATTTCCTCTTTTAGGACAATAACGTGTGTGTGTGTGTGTGTGTGTGTGCGCGCGCGCACGTGCGTGCTACAATGAACATTGGAATGCAGGTATCTGTTCAAGATACTGATTTCATTTTCTTAGATGTATACCCAAAAGTAAGATTGCTGGGTCATATAATGTTTCTGTTTTTAATTTCTTGAGCAACTTCTGTATTTTTTTCCATAATGGTTGTACCAGTGTACATTCCCAGAAACAGTGTACAAGAATTTCCTTTTCTGCACATCCTTCCATTTGTTATCCCTTGGCTTTCTGATGATACACATACTAGTATGTGTGAGGTGATATCTCATTGTGATTTTGATTTGCATTTCCCTGGTGATTAGTGATGTTAAAACATGTTTTCATGTACCTCTTGGCTATTTGTATGTGTTATATGAAAAAAATGTCTATCCAGTCTGTTGCCCATATTTTGTGTTATTTGTAAGTATTTTTGTTACTGAGTTATATATAAGTTTATATATTTTGGACATTAATTCTTTATCCAATAGATGAGTTTCCAAATATTTTTCCTACTCCGTAGGTTGCCTTTTCATCTTGTTGATAATTTCCTTTGCTGTGCAGAATTTTGCACAGCAAAGGAAATTTGCAGAATTTCCTTTGCTAGTTTAGTGTATTTCCCCTTGCTTATATTCATTGACTTTGCTTTTGGTGCCAAAAGCAAAATATCATTGCCAAGACCAATGTTAAGGAGTTTACTCTCTATATATCCTTCTAGAGCTTTAATGGTTTCAGATCATCTGCTCAAGTCTTTGATTTATTTATTTTTAATCCTCGTCCAGGGATATGTTTATTGACTTTAGAGAGAGAGGCAGGAAGAGAGAGAGAGAGAGAAACATCTATGTGAGAGAGAAATATTGATCAGTTGCCTCTCATACACTCTCCAACCGAGGGTTGAACCACAACCTAGGTATGTGCCCTGACCCAGGATCAAACCTACAAACTTTAAGTGTACAAAAGATGCTCCAACCAACTGAGCAACCTGGCCAAGGCTTTCTTATACAATATTTGGAGTTTATGTTTGTGTATGGTGTAAGGTAGTGGTAGTTCTTTTGCATATGAGTATACAGTTTTCAAAACACTGTCAATTGAAGAGGCTCTCTTTTCTCATTTGTATATTTTTGGCTCCATTGCTGTAAATGAATTGACCTTATATGCAGGAGTTTATTTCTGGTTCATTGCTATATATATGTTTTTATGCCCATAGTATACTGTTTTGATTACAATAGCTCTCTAATGTAGTTTAAAATCACAAAGTATGATGTCGCAGTTTTGTTCTTTCTAGGATTGCTTTGGCTATTTGGAGTCTTTTGTGGTTCTATGGTATATGAACTCTAGGATTGTTTTTTTCCATTTTTTTAGAAAGCTATTTTGGCTTTTGATAGGGATTGTGTTAAATTTGTACATGTCTTTGGGTAGTATGAACATTTTAATAATATTGCTTTTTCCAATTCATGAACATAAAATATCTTTCCATTTATTTTTGGCTTCTTCAATTTATTTAAGCAATGTTTTATAGTTTTTAATGTACAGCTTTTCATTTCCTTGGTGAAATTTATTACTAAGCATTGTATTATTTTTGGTGCTATTGAAAATGGAATTTTTTTAAATTTCACTTTTAAAAAATTTCACTTTTTCACTTCATTGTTAGTGTATAGATACACAATTTTTGTATATTGATTTTATATCTGGCAACATTACTAAACAAATTTATTCTAATAATGTTAATAGTTTTTTGGTAGGGTCTTCAGGGTTTTCTTGTTTTCTATCACCCTATGGGACTTGTGAACACAAGACTCATTGGCTTTCAGATCTAGGTGGGGTTGGGAGCTCCCTTCACATGAATAAAGTTGTGCTGAGGGTGGGGTTTATGGAATGTCTCAGCCTTTTCTACCCATTTTTGGTGAGTATTTTCTCAGTTTCCTGATATGTAGGAGTCACACAGTAGTTTCTGGATGACTCCCAGAAGGAATACATGTGTAGTTACATATTCAGTGCATAAATAGGAAAAGAGAAATTTGGAAGCCTCCTATGCCATCATCTTTGTTTTATCAATATCTAACATAGATACTTTTATTATCCTCATTTTAAAAAGGAGAAAACTGGGATATAAGAAAGTTATATAAATTATACATCATTGCTCATATAATACATTGGTGATCTAGAATTTTGATCCAAACATTCAAATCCAGAGTCCTTAGTAATAACCTCTGTAACAATGGATCTCAACAAGAGTTGATTTTAACCCCAGAGGGCATTTAGCAATATCTGAAGAGAATTTTGATTGTCACAACTGAAAGGAGAGAATACTACTGACATCTAGCAAGTAGAAGCCAGGAATATTGCTAAACATTCTACAATGCACAAAACACATTATTATCTCCCACAACAACACATTATTCAGCCTGAATTGTCAATAGAGTGGAGGTTTAAAAAAAACTTCCAATTTATATTATACTACCTCTGGGATGAATTATACTTTGCTATGAAAAATGTTGCTTGCAGTCTAGGAGCATTGTATCACCTAGGACCTTGTTAGGAAGCTCACTCCAGGTCTACTAAATTAGAACCCAAATTTCAGTAAAATATCCCTAAGTGCTTTGTTTGCCTATTGAAGTTTGAGAAGCAGTGAATTATACTTTTAGTTCCACCATGTTGTGACAAGTCTTAAGACAAATCCCATAAACCAGTCTAGTGTCTGTGCAGAGTCACAGAGAGACAATGTTAAGAAGGCAGTGGTGGGGAGGAAAATGGACAGATCCAGCAGGGATATAATATTAGGAACTGAAATTTTCTTCAGCAGATGGTTTTTAAATGGACACCTTCCTCATAATGATGAAAGGTTGCAAACAACTATGCCAGCATGCCAAAAGAACAAATGGCCCAGAGAAAAACGCATGTGCTATGGACTACGCTTTTTATTCAACTAGTCAAACATCACAGAATCTATATAAAACCAAATCATCCCGTTAAGAGATTTCAAGTCAGATAACTCACATTGTGCTGATAAAGATAAAAAAAGAATGGACTAAATGGTGTTTTTTTCATTTTATAATTGTTACTGTTGATGTCATATAAACTTAGTTTTAAAACCACTCTAACTCTCACTGTCATTTATGGGCATATAATATGCACTGAGTTGTCCTCCAATCACAAAAGGATCTCATGCAATTATCATTTCTTTGAAGATACACAGATCTGGTCTGACTAAAGAAATGGCAGTATGGGTAGCTGCTTCTACCAGGCACGCTCAGGTTCCAATTTCTAGCTATGTGTGCTTGTAAACAATTTCTTAGAATCTCTTTTTCCTTTATTTATCATAGGGATTTATTTTATCTTGATTTTTGTATTCCTTTATTATTATTTCATTTTTAAACTTTTGTTTTAAGCATATCCTTGTGGAAATATTGATGAATAAATATATAAAACAAGAGGTGTGCAATTAAAGTGGTAAGTTGGGTGTGGGGACAACCAAAAAAAGGATATTTAAATCAAACTTTCTTGGCTTCTTTTAAAACACTGACTTAAGGAATTAAAAATTATACAATAAATAACTTATACAAACTCCCCAAAGTCTGAACCATGAGCGCACCCACAATTTAGGGCTTTAAGATAATAACCCTGTTCTGGAGACAAAAGAAGGGAAAACTCTTGTGTCTTCTACACAATCTACATTACAATAGTACATCTAATTTTAAACATCTCCTATAAAAATATTTGTAGTAAGATAAGTATTACATTTTCTTAGTTCTAATGTTCTTAAGACCTTGGGCTATTGTAGGCATCAAAAATATATATACATATGTACACACACACATTATAGTCATTATACTGCAAAATGTATATATCAATTACTACAAAATCAGAGAACCTCTCTTCTTTACCCTCCTTGAAAATATGTAGTGAAACTTTGGTTTTGATTGAAACCATTTGTTCCATGACTGTATGATATCCAGGTTTTGTCTGAGTTTACTTCAGAATCTTCCACTTTAGCTTATCCAACACCTTTGGCTTAAAAATGCCTCTTCTACCATTTCTCATTCAAGTGATAAGTATTTGTTTTTGTTGTGCACTGCTTGAAACTTTTTCTTTTACCTAATTTACCCTAGGAAGTGCCCAGATACCTTGATTGTGTTATAGAAAATTTAAAACCTATGCTTTTTTAGCTTTTTTCAACCTTATTGTTAGAAGAAAGCCTTACTTGACATTTGATATTAATCATAGACACTGGAGAAACAGCTCAGGGAGCCGGAATTGTCATCTGTGACCAATCAAGTCTCACTGGACACAACCCACTGCTCAGTGTCACTTTAACTTGTGCTGAGATGTCACACCTGTCAGCCAACTCATATGTCTTTCCAAGGACTTGCTAGATTTAGTTTCTTTTCTCCATCTGTAAATGCAACATATGTTAGCAACATGCACTGACAGAGTTCAGCAGTATTCCTTTCCTAGCTGAACTGTTAGTTCACTTGTCAAATACAGGAATTTCTCTTTAGTCTTCAAATAATTCAGAACCACAATCAGAACTGGGGGGAAACAGCAAAGCAAATTGACAGCCTATCAAGATTTTCCCTCAATTGCTTAGCTGTTTATATACTGCCTACGTTCCCCACATCTCTCCAACCAGTGGAATAGTGAAGAAACGTACCTGGACCTTATAAATATAGACAAGTAGAAAGCACCAGTATAGATGCAATAGTAGTTTAATGAGAGTTAACTTTAAATTGTCCAGTTAATTGAAGCTAGTAATTTTTTATGGTTTATACTGTTAACCAATGGTCATTGGCACCAATTCAACACCAACGGGAATCCCCAATTTGGGGTGCAGTGAAGAAAGAAATTTTATTCTGTGCAAACAGGGAAACAACATGGCTGTGAAAACAGCACTGCAGTGGAACAGTTCAATAGCACTACAGTGTGATTGTGAGGCTGCCTCAGGGCCAGGCCCCTCTGCAGCTAGGTAGCTCTGCTGTGCTCCACTGGAGGTGGTGTGTTCATTGTGCTTCCAGTGAGACACGGTAGGTGTTTCAGCACTAGTCAGGACATGCAGTCTTTGGGGGGAAGTGTGTTCTCTGAGCCAGAGGGAACTGGCTTATTTGGACAGATTCCCCTTCCCCTGGTCCCTGATTGGTCAGTCCATACTCATACAAATGAGGATGCCAAATCCATGCAGTTTGATTGTTCCAAAGGGTACTACCCTGATTGATCAGAATAGAGACACTCTGATTAGTCTGAGGTGCAGAGCTCTGACTGGATGGAAAAGTCTCAGTCTTATGGGGTGAAATAAGATTCCAAGAAAACTTTATAAGGGCAGGCTCAACCTGCAGAAACAGTGCAGACAGGCAGTTCAGTGCAGAGGAAGACAGTTAATGCAGGAGCAGCTTAGCAGCAGGGGCACTCAGTTTAGTACAGAAGCTTGTTTATGAAGTGCGGTTTGCATAAGAGGCTCTCATGCAGAAATGGCTGCTAGGCTCTGATTTCTTTACCTGAGCCCAGTTAGCCTCCAGGAGTCCATACCAACAGGTGTGTCTTTGGTGACCCCCACATGATGTCTGGAATATTCCTGAGAAGCCAGGAAGTTGGGATGATGAGCAGAAGCAACATAAAGCTAAGGACCAGATGATGCTCCCTGAAAGGCCTTCTCCCAAATATTAGAGCCATGTCAGGAAATGCAACCACTGGTGGATAAAACTGTGGGTAAGTGTAGCTATAAAAAAGGAAAGTTTGAAAGGTTGGTACTGGCCAAAATTGAGAGTAAAGGGGCAGAATTCGGGGGTAGGTAACATTAGGTTACCCAGTATTTAAAGCCAAGAACACTGGGCATGAGACTGAGGATTCTTAAGTGGTTCCTAAGGCATCTCTTTGAAGCAACTTCCTAAAACTATCTAGATATATAAGGTGTTCAAAACAATTACGAGAAAAAAGAATGATAAATTATTCAGTACTCCAGCAGGAATACTGTCCAGGAAGAATAATTTTTATTTTAAATGGAATACTATAAGCTCTTTCCTAAAGAGGCATTTCTCTGTTTATAAGAACCTGTTCTGGGTCTGGTGAAGCCAAGGTCTGTAATACCTGCAGAGTACTGTTAAGTTCTGCAGTCCTGGCCATGGCCATGACCAAATGAGAATGAGATTCAAGACCTTTGGCCATCAGGGTTTGTGTTGGGCTTCCCACTGCAGCTGCATCAGTTCGCACTGCTTTTTAAAAACACCACTAATCATGAGCAAGGCCTTCTGAGATTCCACCTGTGTTAAATCAAGAGCAGGAGAAAGATTTAAAACTTTCTTCTCCGTCTCAAGCAAGCCAGAAATGCTCATTTCATTACTAATATCACTTCATGTCCTGACACGTGGCAGATTTATTCACACAGTAAAAAAGTTGAGATTTTTGTTTTTCATAAAAATTTAAACTGAAAAAGAGGTTAATGAAAAGCTATTGTATATATAAGCTACATTTTTATGTGATTTACACCTCAGGTAAAACCAAGAGAAGAAAATCTCGACTCACCACCATTTTAAAGAAAACCCTAGGAAATCAAACATGGCTGCAGAGTCGCAGGAGGCACTTTCTCCCAGACACGGTCTGGTCTTGCAGCTGAACAACAGAGCAATCAACTTGAAAATCCAGCTGGCAGTGAGTGAGAGCATGCGTGAATGAGTGTGTATGCAGATGAGAATGTGGGGCATGTGTGTGAGTGGGCAAGAACCTGCTCTCCCGCAGGATCCTCAGGAGCGAGCAGCCTGGGCTGTCCTGGCCGAGCTCCTGCCCCAGCTGCTGCACAGCTGGGCACTCCTGGATGCACAGTTTTGAGGTGGGAGCCATTTGGAATTTAAAATATCCTCCTCAGGAAGAAGTCTCCAGAGTGCTGCACCTCAGCGCCCGGACATGTCACTGTTCCCTCCACCCTGGGCAGGGCCGTGCATCCCGCCACCACCAGGAGCCAGGATCCCAGGACTGCAGTACTTACTGGGGAGGAGGCTATCTCCTCCCTGAACCCAGGCACCATGGGAACCGCGAACAGGGCAGAATCTGACAGAGGAGGCTGCAGATCAGCTCAGGAGCAGCAAGCTCCGGGGTGGAGAGAGACAGCTAGTGTGGCACTGGCTCCAGAGAGAGCATGGTGGGAGCAAGCACACCGGAGGTGGAGATTCACTGGAGGTAGCAGGGAGACCACCCTGCCAACTCCCTGAGCTATGCATTGCTACTGGACTCTTTCCAGCACCATCCAGGAGAGATCCAGGGAGAAACTAACTAAAACTGTCAGAAGCTCTGACAAGCTGTGGCCTGTGGTCAGCCTTGATCAAGAGAGACTGCGCATTTGGGGGGGGGGGGGGGGAGGGGGGGAGGTGGAGAGGGCGGCGTGAGGAGAACAGACTCCCAGGGCTCCGTGCTGCAATTTGGGGGCCACAAAGAAACTGTTTTAAAAAAAAGCTGAGGCAGGACTCAGGACTTGGCAGGGACCCTGTGCACAGGCCCTGTGCGCATATGTGCATTCACGCATGCACAGCAGTTCTGCCGATAAAGAAACCAAAGTGATAGTGTTACTCTGAAGGGACTGTGGGACCCAACCCAGCATGGCTGGCAATCAGGGTGCATGCAGAGTGGGGAGTTCGGGCCAGGGTCTCCTTCCTACAAGAGAGGCAGGCTGGGGATTGGATGGCCAGAAGCTGAAGCCCGGGATTCCTTGCAACCAGGCAGGTCCCTTCACAGGCAGGCAAGCCCAATCCCTACCTGTGGCATTACAGGCTCTACAGATCAGGAGGCCAGGCTCAGGACGCCCCTGCTGCATGCCTATCCACAGGGGAAAGAAGGAAAAGCTCTGAAAGGTCCCTTTCTACCAGACACTATGAGCTACAACGTTCCTTGGGCCCTGATCCACTGAAACCAGCAACGCAGAGATTAGAGACAGGAGCAACAAGCAGGGTTCAGGGCCCTGCCCAGCCTCAGTGCTTAGACAGAGCTGCTGCCCGCACCAAGCAGGAAAGGTCTGCCCCTTTCACAAAGATTAACCCCTCACCGGAAACAGGCAGCTAATTCACCACAAACCATACATTATTGGAAAGAATCTGGGACAGACCAAGACATGTGTCCTGGGGGCAGGAAAACACTCCCACTATCTTCCCTGAAGACTAAATAGTGCCCCCTCCCAGGAAAATCCACGGTTCCTACTCTCCTGATCACAGCAGAGGGCCCCTCTGGAAGCAGATGAAGGAAATACTGGCAGCTCTCTCAGATCATTAAATAAACCTGTCATGGGCCCTGTGCTGGTGGAAAGCCAGTAGGGCCGAACATTGGGGGACAGCCAATTCTGAAGGAGACAATCACAGACTGTGGATTGCTTGTAGTCTTGAAGAGGCTGCCTAGGGCTAGGCTAGGACACCATCTGACATAACCAAGGGCAGATCCAGAAAGAGAAGACAGTGGCAAACACTGAGCTCTGCTGAGACAAAGTCCACTGTGGCCCTCTGCATTATTTGCATTATTTTCTTTCCTGTATAACTTTTTAACCTTCACTTTTTTGCCTTCAAGTTTGTTCATATTACTTCATTAGTTTATTTTAGTTTAGTTTATTTCAAATCTCATAATTTGCACCTTCCTTCTCTTACACCAATCTGCCTTCTCCCTTCCTTTTCTTATTTTGTTTTAAATTTTATTTTTTTCTCTTGCTACAACTTGTTTCTCTTCTGCACTCTTACTATTTCTCCTATCTCCATCCTCTCAAAATCATTTTTCTTGTCATTAAGCATTTCACATTCTTTATCCTGTTCTTAAAATACTTTTATTTTCTCTCCACCTTTATTCATCTTTGCACGTTTGTTGTTGATATGGTGGTGGTTGGTGCATTTCTTCAGTTTTATTCCTAGATCTTCAGAATTTTTATATTTCAAGTCTCAAATTTTACTATTCCCCTCTCCTACTCCATTTTGCATTCCTCCCACCATTTTAAATGACTGTTTGTCATTTTAAATTTTACTTTTTCCCTCTCTTAGCCTGGTTTTCATTTCTCATTCTTATTATTTCTTCTCCCTCTATCTTCTCAAAGTCAATTTCCTTTCCTTTAGACATCATGTAAGCTTTTTTCTTTTTTTCTTCTTATCCCCATTGATATTAATCTTTGTTCATTTGTTGTGGATATTGCTGTGGTGGATCTTTTTTCTCCAATTTGGTTCCTAGTTTTTTCACTATTTAAAAAAATATTTTAAACCTCATACTATACTTTTCCCTTTCCTTACTCCATTTTGCCTTCTTTCTCCCATTTTATTCATGTTGTCAATTTGATTTTCTTCACCCTGTTTCCATTCCCTACTCTTATTATTTGTCTTTTTTCTACCTTCTCAAAATCATTTTTCTATCAGTCATCTCATGTTTGTTTTTCCTTCCTTATAATAGTATTGATCTCTTTGTACCTTTATTAATATTTGTTCACTTGCTGTTAATAGTGTAACCACACTATTGTGAGTGGGTGTGATTTGTGTGTGTGTGTTTTGTTTCCTGGGTTGTTTTGTTTTCTTCTGGCAGCACCTATACAACAGCATACAAGATGTGGTGGGCGGTTTGACTTTCAATCAGCCAGCAGGAGGAAAGCACCCACCAAAGAACAACCCAACAAAAACAAAAACCCAATAACAACAAGAGAGCCCACATAAATGGCATAAAGAACATCCCCAAGAGCATCCAGCTCAGGGTATCAAGGAGACTGCACTACTGAGTCCCACAGGTCTCCTATAACAGAAGGATACCAGATGAAGACAGGGAGTCAAAGCAGATTAATTTAATATGCAAAAACAAACAAGAAGAGTCCATTAAAATAGGAGACAAAGAAACAACACCCAATCGAAAGGAAAGGAGGAAACCCCAGAAAGAGTGCTAAAGTAGATAAGGGCAAGCAATCTATTAGAAACAGAGTTCAAAATATGGTTATAAGGTCGCTCAAGGAGCCCAGTAAGAACTACAAGAAACTCTATGGAAGCTACAAGAAACTAACTGAGAAATACATCAGCACGAAAAAAGACATAGAAACTATCAATAAGAGCCAAAAAGACATGAATAATATAATATCTGAAATGAAGAATACACTAGAAGGTATTAAAAGCAGGTTAGGTGAAGCAGATGATTAAATCAGTCAGTTGGAGGACTCACTGATTCAGTAGAATAAAGCTCCCAGACAGAGCAAGAAGACAAAACAAAAAAATGACTCAAAAAGAACAAAGATAGTTTAGGGGAGCTGCAGGACAACATGAAACATAAAAACATTCATATTATATGGATACCAGAAAGAGAAGAAGCAAAGGATAGAAAACCTGTTTTAAAGCTAATGAAAGAAAACTTCCCTAACTTGGTAAGCTGGTTCTCTGAAGAGATAAACAAAATTGACAAAGTTTTAACCAGACTCATCAAGAAAAAAAGAGAGAAGACCCAAATAAATAAAATGAGAAATGAAAGAGAAGTTACAACTGATACCATAGAAATACAAAGGATTGTAAGAAATTACTCTGAACAATTATATACCAAGAAATTGGGCAAACTTGGAAAAATGGACAACTTTCTAGACATAAAATATTCCAAAACTAAATCAAGAAGAAGCACAAAGCCTGAATACACTGATAACAATTAGTGAAATTGAGCAGTAATCAAAAAGTCCTGGCAGGTGGCTTCACAGGTAAATTTTACCAAACATTTAAATAAAAACTAACTTCTATCCTTCTCAATCTATTCCAAAAAATGGAGACAACTGTACTTGAACAACAGTTAAATAAAAAATAAAGTAAATAAATAAAAATTAAAAACAAAAAAAATTAAGAACAGGGAAGACTCCCAAACTCTTTCTACAAGGTTAGTTCATCCTACTTCTAAGACCAGGTAAAGACACAACAAAGAAAGAAAACTATAGGCCAATATCTCTGATGAACATAGACACTAAAATTCTCAACAGTATATTGGTAATCCAGATCCAGCAAAACATTAAGAAGATTATATGCCATTATCAAGTGGGATTTATTCCAGGAATTCAAGGGATGGTGCAATATGCACAAATCAATAAATATAATACACCATATAAATAAAATGAAAGACAAAAAGTACATGATCATATCAATAGATGATGTAAAAGGATTTGGTAAAATCCAGCACCCATTTATGATTAAAAATACTCAGCAAAGTGGGAATAGAGGGAGAATAATTCAACATGATATAGCCCATATAAGAAAACTACAGCCGACATCATACTCAACAGGAAAACACTAAAAACTTTCCCCTTAAGATGAAGAACAAGCCAAGGGTGTCTACTTTCACCATTCTTGTTCAACATAATACTAGAAGTTCTAGCCACAGCAATCAGACAAAAAAGAAAAAAGAAAAAGAAATAAATGGCATCCAAATTGGATAGGAGGAAGTAAAACTGTCATTATTTACACATGACATGATAGACTACGTAAAAATACCCTATAGTCTCCAACCAAAAACTACCTGACCCAATTAGTGAATCTGCCAAAATACCAGGCTATAAAGTCAGTATTCAGAAACTGAGGGCATTTCTGTACACCAACAATGAAATATCAGAAACACAAACTAGGAAAGTTTGCTATAGCAACAAGAAAAATAAAGTATCTAGGAATAAACTTCACCAAGGAGGTAAAACATCTGTACTCAGAAAACTACACAATACTGAAGAAAGAAATTAAGGAAGATACAAATAAATAGAAACACATACCATGTTCATGTATTAGATAAAGTAACATCATTAAAATGTCCATACTACCCAAAGCAATCTATATATTCAATGCAATTCCTATTAACATACTAATGACTTGCTTTACAGACCTAGGTCAAATATCTTAAAAATTTATATGGAACAAAAATAGACCTCAAATAGTCTCAGCACTATTAAGAAAGAAGAACAAAGAAAGAGGGATCACAATACCTGATATCAAATTATACTACAAGGCCACTGTAATCAAAACAGTCTGGTACTGGCATAAGAACAGACACATAGATCAATGGAACAGAATAGAGAGCCCAGAAATAAATCCTTGTTTCTCTCAGTCAATAACTATTTGACAAAGAGGGCATGAGCATACCAAGGAGTAAAAATAGCCTCTTCAATAAGTGGAGTTAGGAAAACTGGACTGGTTCATGCAAAGAAATGAAACTAGAGCACCAACTTACACCATACACCAGAATAAACTCAAAATGAATAAAATTTAAATATAAGTTGTAATACCATAAAAGTCCTAGAGGAAAACACAGGCAGTAAAATTTCAGATATCCCACAAAGCAATATTTTAGCTGACCTATCTTTAAGGCAAAGGAAATAGAGAAAAAAATGGGACAACATCAAATTAAAAACTTCTGCATGGCTAAAGAAACCATCAGCAAAATAAAAGGGAGCTTACCATATAAAAAAACACATTTGCCAATGAAACCTCTGGCAAGGGTTTGATCTCCAAAATATATAAGGAACACATGCAACTCACCACCAGGAAGTCAAACAATCCAATTAAAAAATGGGCAAAAGACCTTAATAGACATTTCTCCAAGGAGGACATACAGATCACCCACAGACATATGAAAGGATGCCCAATACCACTAGCTATCAGAAAGAGGCAAATTAAAACCACAATGAGATATCTCCTCACATCTGTCATAATGGTGATCATTAATTAATAAATCAACAAAGAACAAGTGCTGGTGAAGATGTGGTGAAAAGGGAACCCTCGTGCACTGTTCATTGCAATGCAGACTGGTACAACCGCTGTGGAAAATTATGTGGAATTTCCTCAAAAACTAAAAAATGGAAATGCCTTTTGGCCCAGTGATTCTGCTGCTGGGAATATACCCTGAGAATCCCAAATAACCAATTTGAAAGAACTTATGCACGTCTGTGTTCATAGCAGCTCATATACAATAGCCAAGTGCTGGAAATAGCCTAAGTGCCCATCGGTAAATGAATGGACCAAAAAACTGTGGTACATTTACACAATGGAATGCTACACAGCAGAATGAGAGAAGGAGCTCCTACCTTTCACAATATCATAGATGGAACTGGAGAATGTTATGCTAAGTGAATTAAGCCAGTTGGTGAAAGACAAATACCACATGATCTCACCTATAAGAGGGACCTAGTGAATAAACTAAACTAATGAGCAAAATAGAGGCATGAAAACTTGGAACAGACTGACAGTGACCAGTGGGAGTGGGAGAGAGGGATAAGGGTGGAAAGAAGAGGAAGGGACTAGTCAAAGAACATGTATGAACCACCCACGGACATGAGCAACAGGGTCAGGAATGACTGTGGAAGTGTGGAGCAGGCTGGGCATAGGAGGGCAAAAGGAGAAAAACTGGGACAACTGAAATTGAATAATAAAATATTTTTAAAGAAAGAAAACCTTTATTGATCCATATAGTTGATTAAAGGTATTGGACAGGAATTACATTTTGCTGGACCCTTCAAAGAGCACAGTTTCTTAATAAATCTTTGTTAGCTCACTTGCTTCATGCTTCTAGCAAAGTATTTTGTACCTTCATCTACTGTGAAAACCTACCTAAAATAGAAGGAATGAAGTTGATCTCTTGGCGAATGGTTATGTTGACCCAAATTCCCTGGGGTCCTGTATCTGGTCAGTCCTGAGGCCACATGCCCTCAACTTGGTCACACCAGGCAGGGTGAGAACATGTTTTCTTCATGCAAGGCCTGGCTGCAAACCCTCAAGGACAGTGTGGCCCAGTCCACTTTCACCATTACCTTGAAACACACTCACCATTGAAGTATGAGAGGCAGTGTCATTACTGGTGGCTAGGAGGCCACGTGATATGATGAGAAAAAGAATGGAATTTGGAATCAGGAGATAAGTGTCCTTGTTTCACTTCTAACCCTTATTGGCTCATGCCTCCAGGCAAGTCTCTTCAAATCCCTGTCCTCATTTTCTCATTTATAAATATGGGTAATGATAATTTACCATACCCTATTGATTTTTTTTAAAGATTTTATTTATTTATTTTTAGAGAGGGAAGGGAGGGAGATAGAGAGAGGGAGAGAGAGACATCAATGTGTGGTTGCTGGGGTTTATGGCCTGCAACCCAGGCATGTACCCTGGCTGGGAATCGAACCTGGGACACTTTGGTTCCCAGCCCGTGCTCAATCCACTGAGCTATGCCAGCCAGGGCTACCCTATTGATTTTAATAAAATGATGTTAAAGCACTTTGTAAACAATGAAACAATATATACAGGTAAGAAATTATATGCAATTATTAATAACAATTTAAAATTTTCTGATCATAGGGTGTCAACTAATTAGCCTATTCCCATATAGTTACATTAACTGATTTCTTCAAAAGAGGTCAAACAAAGAGCATTGTCTCTTTGCTCAAAAGTGGTATAGCAGAATGTTAATCCTTCCAACACTGTTGAATTAAGACTCCAGTGTATACTCAATTCATGTAATGCAGTCAAGATTTCCTGTCTGCATTGATGAATCCATAGTCATGTGTTTCTCAAGGACTGATGAAAAGAATGGCTAATGACAAATAGAAATGCTGCTTTGTTGACAGTTTCTGATTTCAGAGGCCTCCTTCAGCCACATATAATTGTAGGCAATGAATCTCAAATAAAGAACCTTCATATCACCTTCCTTTGGAAAATAAATGAGCAATAATGATAAATAAGACTCAAATATAACTTTGTCTGGAGCTAATGTGGGCAGATTCCCAGTCAAGCAGATGCCCAGTCAAGCAGTCAGTGGACTCAGCTGTGCTAAAAGGAATGTTGTAGGAGGGGAGGATTTAAACTCGTGCAGCCATTATGGAAAATATTATAGAGTCTTCAAAAAGTTCAAAATAGAATACCACATGACCCAGAAATTCCACTTCTAAGTATTCATCTGAAGAAAACAAAACCAATAATTTGAAAAGATATATGCACCCTTCTGGTCATTGCAACATTACTGACAATAGCCAAGACATGGAAGAAACCTAGGTGTCCATCAGCAGATACATGGGTAAAGAAGAGGTGGTACATATATACAATGGAATACTACTCAGCCATAAAAAATAATGCAATCTTGTCATTTTCAACAATTTGGATGGACCTAGAGGGCATTATTTTAAGTGAAATAACTCAGGTGGAGAAAAACAAATACCAAAAAACAAATGATTTAACTTATATGTGGAATCTAAGAAACAAAACAGAAACAAACTCATAGATACAGAAAGAAAATGATGGTTGTCCAGAGGCCAAGGGGTAGGGTAGAAAAGGGGAAGGGAAGTAATAACTAAAAACTTCCAGTTACAATATAAGCCACAGGAATGTAATGTTCACCACAAGGAATAGAGTTAATAATATTATAACTGTATGGCAGCAAATGGTTACTAGACCTATTGTGGCAATCACTTCATAAAGCATGTAAATGTTAAGTCACCATGTTGTACACTTGAAACAAATGTAATACTGTATGCCAATTATAATTAAAAATAAATTCAAAAAGAAAATAAAAGCACATGTTACATCAATATACACATAAACTCTATGACATCTGTTTCTCCATCTATTAAATGGAGAACAGAGTGGAATTAGAGTTCAGTTTTTAACTTACGTGTGTGTGTCATGTGTCTTTTTAAATCACAACCACAATATGAAGAGGTATTAGTATTTTTAACTACCATATGAGGATGTAGTAATATTATGTCCACCTCATTATTAGGTCACTGACGCTTAGAGTACTTAAGTAACATAAAATAAAATTTGCACCCAAGTATAGGGAATTCAAGAACCCACATAGAAGATCTACAGAAGACTTCAAGTTAAATGTCTCTGAATCAGAGCACATAATCTTTCTACCTGTGCATTCCGTTTCTAAAACAGAGGACACATGTTCTGCTTGGGTCACACACAAATCCATGGCCTGATGTGGTCCATTTCCTTCTAATAACAGATAGAAAATTACATCCCAATAAGTATGTAACACTATTAACCAGCAAGATTATAGCACACCATCATCTTCTCAAATAATGCCAAAGTTTTTAAGTAATAAAAATGAATTTACTTTGTTCTGGTGACACTCAGAGAAGCTGCTGCCAGTAAGCCCTGAATTAGGCCACAGACCACTCTATTCCTAAATGCAAACTAGATTGGACAATTTTGTCAGGGACCATGGACAGTTACTATTTGAGTCTTCCCCCATACAAAGGAAAACTTTTTCAAATCCAAATCAGTATCAATCAAATGTTAGAATAGAATAAACACATTTTCAGACATCAAGTTCTCCAAAGATGTTGCTTCTAAACACTTTTTTAGGAGATTGCTAGAAGTTGTGCTCCATCAAAATAAAGAATTAAACTAAAAAGATCAAGTCATGGAATCCAAGAAGTAGGAGCTGAAATGCAAGAGGAGATGTCTTTGAATGATGACAGAAATAAGTCCCAGGACCATAGGTAAGCAGGAAAAGAGGTATGTGAGGCTTATTTTACACTTGACTTCTGGTCAAGATGGCAGCATAGGTAAATATAGCTTGCCTCCTCACACAACCACATCAAAATTACAACTAAAACTAGAAAACCATCACTCAGAATGGCCAGAAATGGACAAAATGGTAGTCTGGCAACTATGAGATAGAGAAACTACATCCATCCAGACTGGTAGGATGGGTGGAGACATGGAACAGGCTGGTCCCACATCCACATATGGTGGATAAAAATTTGAGAGGGATATTTCAGAAGCAAGGAGTCCCAGTCCCATACCAGGCTCCTGAGCCCAAAGCTCCAGTGCCAGAAAGATAAGTCCCCATAACATCTGGCTGCAAAAACCGGTGGGGATTCACTCAATGGAAGAAACTTCTGGAGTCCCAAGCAGTTCCTCTTAAAGAACCCACACACAGGTTTACTCAGACTCACTGTTTCTGAGTTCCAGCAGAGAGGTAGCAGCTTGAAAGCCACCAGTGGCATATATAGAAAGAAACTGAAATGTCTGTCATCAAGGCAAGAGCTGGAGGACAGCCTTGTCCCAGACAGAAGGGCAGGTAGAGGCCATTGTCAACTTTCTGAACCCTCCCCACAAAGAGCCACCGAGCCATTTCTTGATGGTGTCATTTCTGAGATTCCAGCAACCTGGCTAATACTGTTTTCCCTGCCCTGGATTCCCCAGAAACTTTGTCCCACTTAATTTTTGGGCCCACCCAAGCTGCTTTTCCACATGAATGGTTGGTCTTGGCTCACGCTTCACAACTTCCTAAATCTTCTCAAACAGGCAACAGCCAGACTCACTGAGCCTCCAGCCCCCATACATCTTGTTCAGTGACCTCAAACACAGCGCTAGCAGCACATAGCCTAGATTTACAGCTTGGTTTGCCTGGGAATCTCCAAGCCTAGCAGAAGTAGAGGCCATCTCAGATTGCTTTATAGCTCATGTTAGGCAGCCCTGCAAAAAACACAGGTGGTGGCTGAGCTTGACCTGCACCAATCAGGAATCCCCAGAGCCTGCATATCATGTTGGAGCACCACCACCCTGCTCATGCACAGCTGATCTTCCATGGAGGGCAGAGGTTGGTGATCACTGGTCTGAGAAAATCCCTCCCATTGACCTGCCAACAGTAATTAAGGCTCAACTACAAGAGAAGAGTTTACTCAGCCCACATGAATGGCATACCTTGAGTACCCAGCCTGAGTGAAAGGGTAGGCTGTGCCACTGTAACCTATAGGATACCTACTACATTAGACCATGCTACCAAGACAGGGAGTCATAGCAGCTTTACCTAATACATAAAAACAAACACAGGGCAGCAGCCAAAATGAAGAAGCAAAACAACATGGCCCAAGTGAAAGAACAGATCAAAACTCCAGAAAAAAAAATAAACAAAATGGAGATAAGCAGACTATCAGATGCAGAGTTCAAAACACTGGTTATAAGGATGTTCGAGAAATTTAGTGAGGACTTCAACAGTGTAAAAAGAATCAAATCAGAAATGAAGGATTCACTAATCGAAATAAACAATTTACAGGGAAACAACAGTGGAATGGATGAAGCCAAGAATCAAATCAATGATTTGGAATATAAGGAAGCAAAAACAACCAATCAGAAAAACAAGAAGAAAAAAGAATCCAAAAAACGAGGATAGTGTAAAGAGCCTCTGGGACAACTTCAATCATTCCAACTTTATGTGAAAGTTAGCAACTTTATGATGCCATAGGGTTGCCACAAGGAGAAGAGAGAGAACAAGAAATTGGAAATTTATTTGAAAAAATAATGAAAGAAAACTTCCCTAATTTGGTGAAGGAAATAGACATGCAAGTCCAGAAAGCACAGAGAGTCCCAAACAAGATGGGTGCAAAGAGTACAACTCCAAGACACATCATAATTAAAATGCCAAAAGTTAAAGATAAACATTTTAAAAATAGCAAGAGAAAAGCAATTTAGTTACCTACAGGGGGGTTCCCATAAGACTGTCAGCTGATTTCTCAAAAGAAACTTTGCAGGCTGGAAGGTATTGGCAAGGAATATTCAAAGTCATGAAAATCAGGGACCTACAGCCAAATTTGCCCTACCCAGCAAAGATATCATTTACAATCAAAGGGCAGATAAAGAGCTTCCCAGACAAGAAAAAAGTAAAGGAGTTCATCATCACCAAACCATTATTATATGAAATGTTAAAGGGACTTAATTTTTTTAAAGAAAAGGAGGAGAAGATCCAAACTATGAACAATAAAATGGCAAAAAAATATATATCTATCAACAAGTGAATCCAAAAAACAGACTAAGCACACAAGAAGAACAGAGACAGAATCATGGATATGGAGAATGTTTTGATGGTTGCCAGATGGAAAGGAGGTATGGTGGAATGAGTGAAGATGGAAGGACTTATAGACAGAGAGCAGAATGATAGCTATTGGTGGAGGGTGGAGTTAGGGACTAGAAAGATTGAGCAAAAAGGAGAAAGGACTTATGGACATGGACAACAATTTGGTCATTGCAGGGGACAGGGGGTAAAGATATGTTTAAAAAAGAAACCAGAGTAACAGACTATTTTAGAAGAATCAATTAGGTTTCTCCAATCTAGACCCAAAACACCTCATAAGTTCACACCTTTGAACACTCAGGAAACTGAAGAAGACAATGCATGTGGTTTACTCACGTTGTTACTAGGAAAACAGCACTAAGTATAAGTCCTATTAAAATGTACACATCCCCAGATTAATTTTCTCCAGTCTACAACGTGCGTTTATACACCTATTCCACTGCTGAAGGGAATTTTTAAAGATAGCCGACCAATCATAAAAGCATATTTCCCATTCTACCCCTGCCAGTTATGCAACACTCTAGAGACAGAGATCTTACGTCTTCCAAAAGCAACTTTGTTCTGTACACCACTGAGAGTTAAGGTCTTTCTTTGATCTATGGCTCAGTGCCTTCCACCCAATAAGTCTTTTATTTTATTTGTAGTCATAAAAACAAACAAAAAAACCCCACATCTATCTTCTCTTCTGCATTATAGGCCTGAAAATATTTGATGACTTTCACTACTCCCATCACAAGTTTTCTTCTCCCTTCCACTCTCCCTCCCACAGTCGCTGCAGCAGTTTCTTAGCTTTTTCTCACAGACCATGACATGACCCCAAGTCCTTCTACTGATCAAGGTGGCTGTGAATACAAGTGTCCCTTGAGGCTTTGAGCAGGGTCATGAAAAGTCAGAAAAAAATAGGTTTTTAGTCTGGCATCTATCTATCCTGTATGTGACTTTGAGCTAGTAAAGTATTTAAGCATCAGTATTCTAATCTACAAAAAAATGGAATAACAATACTTATCTTTTAATAATGTAATATGTGCACAGAATGAGGTGCCTCTAACATAATAAATATTAGGAAAATGCTACATAGCTGCTGTGGTGGTACAGTGTGTGTGTTGTGGTTTGTCCATTCTCTGTAAAAAAGATATGCCAAAGTTTCAACATACTGTTCCAAGTGTGATCTGAACGGCACTGAGCAGTTCATAATCTCAGACTGCTAGGCAGAGTTTACATGATTGGCGGTTCTCTGTTACTCATTTACTCATCCCTCCATCTTACAAAAAGTATTCATTTCAACTGAGACCATCCCTCTACTATGTATCCCTGTTTGTCACTGAGCAAGAATATGAATAAAAGAACCAGTGGAATATTCTTTGAATTCCAAAGCATCTCTCCTTAGCCCAAAGCAGGAAACATCAGTGTGCTCTCCCTGACAGGAAGGTAGAAGGAAAGAGGAGTAATAAAAACAGTCAGATTCTCCTTTCTGATCCATTTCTAGCATTTAGGATGTATCCAGATGCCAAAACAACCCTGAAAGTAAGACTTTTCATACCCAAGGGGGAGCAGTTACAAATTAGACAGCAATGCTAATGACAACTGGACTGTACATTCATTTGTATGTCAGTGTTTGGGTGTCAAAGAAAATCTGTTTGAGGAAGAATTCCTGTAAGTCTTTGGAAAAACAACCCATTTGAATTAAATTTAGTTCATTTAAAAATATATGTCAATAACAATAGATGACCAAACAACCAAATAAATAAACATGTTCATGGATTCTGTTGGCATTCTATGAATACAGCCCCTCAGGAAAGAGAAACTAAGGAGGTCTCTGAATTTTGTAAATAAGAAACCACAATAAAAGATAGCACAGCTAAAAGCATGCTGTTTGATTAGATAAATATCAGTGATATATAAATTGAGTTAATTGAATGCATGGACTTATTTTGAGAACTAAAACTACTCAATTTTTAAATATAATAGTTTTTTTAATTAGAAAACAGGCAGAAAGAACATGAAAAATCTCCCATAAAAACTACCAGAGATAATCACTATTTAAAAACTCTGAGTCTGTAAGGTATTTTGTACACCATTTTCAAAAGGAGTATTTTGAAAAACTGGATTTCAGAAGCTAGCCACCACCAACAAAGAACAGAAACAGCGAAAATGTTATCTCTGGAATCTAGTAGCAAGAACACTAAACATGGGTTCCTATACCTTTCTACTTAATTTCTCCTAATAATTACATCATGCCAATGATTCAGAAAAAAATCCAGATGTTTCTGGACACAATTATTATAATTATAGCTTTGTAGAAATTAGGCAAACTGTGTTTTGCTTGCCCTTGTGTTTAAACAGAAGAGCCATGATGTCAACCTGAGAGTAAAATCCTGATAATTAAATAGTGGACTGGTTCTGGAGAAAGGGAAAAGGAATGTGTCCAGTGAAGCCAGTTTTTTTAAAAGTAAGCTTTTTGGTAAATTCAAATTTTTTAAATGATGAAAAGAGAGATGTATAGCCAATGAAAGATACAATTAAAAAAATATTGAAACTAAAATAATGGCAGAAAAGCTAAAATTCTAAAGTCAAAAAAGCTAAATATAATTAAAGGGACCTTTAAAGTTAGATTTAAGACTAAATCTAAAAGTCTAAAGATAAAAGTCTTTCTTTTGCTCTTCCCCATGGAGCAGGAGAATGGTCTTTGTATTAGAAAGCAGAGATGATCACTAAAGATCCTTCCAACTCAAACAGAAGGGATCCTAGGGATGTTTCCCTGTCCAGCAAATTGCTGGAGTTTTGGGTAAAGATCACCAGACAAACGATTTCAAATCCAGGAAACATCTTGGAAGTTTCATAACTGAGAGGCAGTTTTTCATAGGATACTCTATCTGATATCAAGAGGCTGAAAATCTTATACATATTAGGAATATGAATATGTATAGCCATAATATGACATACATATGCAAAGAATTACATTGCTATCTACAACTGAAAATAAAAACCTTAAATTTGGAAGGTCAGTGTTAAGGAGCATAACCTTTAGCATATCAACAGCAGTCACTTTTTTTCAAATATCTGAAATTACAGATTGCTTAAACACATATCAGTGTTTTTATTTTTCAGAATGTTTGCTTAAAAGTAAAGAAATTCTTATCACATTCTGAGCTGCACCCAGAAAGATAAGCCAAACTTGTTTTTCACTAAAAATACAACACTGATTTTCTGTATTAGTCAGTGTGCTATGAATCATTCTTCCATGGTCTCCTTAAGATTAAATGACAAACAAGCATCAGAGTTGTGAAAGATACCAGGATAAAGGTAGAGATAATTAACTAATGTTATGGGAAAACAATTTACAATTTTTAAACAGTGTAAGCTGATGTGTTATAACTGTGACTTCATGAAACTCCCTTTAAATTGATTATTTCTTACACAATTCTCAGAGTATAAAGGTAAAACAGCATCTATATTCTTTTTTCACCAATCAAGTAAAGAAAACCTAAAAAATATTTTTGAATAAATAATTTAATACTAAGTATACGTGTGTGTCTACACACACACACATGAACCCACACACAGAGCTTTTCTTCTTTTGTTTATGTGTTCTGTTCTTTGGCAGAGGGTGTTAGCCTGCAGGATTTTTCCCAAGAAATGTTTTTAACCTGTAACACACGCCTGTCTCTAGGAACTACCTGATCTGCCGCAGCAGTACTCCAGTGCTGTCGTGATATGATCTGAGGCACACTCAGACTGAAATAAGTTTATGGAAGTAACTTCATACAGAACTGGAGAGGAGGGGTGCAGTGCTGTGTAATAAATGTAATATATTTTTAAATTAGTATGTTTTCTACTTCGTCTTTCTCAAAGAAAGTGTGGCAGAGAGGAAGGACAAATTCTGATGTTCAGACTAGGATTAAGCAGCAAGATCCTGCTACTGTGTTAAGAAATGATTCTCTACATAATTTAATTCCAACCATTTTTGACAAACCAGTCACCTGTCCAAGAAGAGTGAGTCCACACAATTTTTCTAAGTATAGAAAAGATAACTCCTGACCAGTGTGGCTCAGTTGGTTGGGCGTCATCCCTCAAAGTGAAAGGTACCTGGTTCAGTTCCAGTCAGGGCCCATGCCGAGGTTGTGGATTCCGTCCCTAATAGGGGTGCAAGTAAGAGGCAACTGATCGATGTTTCCCTCTACATCAATGATTCTCTCCCTCTCTTTCTCCCTTCCTTCTCCTCTCTTTAAAAAATAAATAAATAAAACCTTTTTTTTAAAAAAAATAAAGTATAGAGAAGACAACTTTGTCTTCCTCTAAGTCTTGGCTAGAGTCAAGAGGGAAAATAAGAATAAGTGAAGTAAAGAAAAGATACACCCTTTTCAGTCCCTGTGTTGGTGGAAAAAAGAAAGTGGGGGAAAATGGGACAGTGAAGTGGCCTAGTGTGGATTCTGATACTTCCCTTTGGGAGCTTGTCCCAGATAGGAAGAACAGCTTCATATCCTTGAGGGGAAACAAATCAGAAATAGGTTAATGTACCCAATTCCTGTAACAATTCAGGCAAGGACTAACCTGTTCCAACATCTATCCAGCGTGTAGCCACTTCAATTCTCTAGGAACATATAGAGAAGTACAGGTTGAAGGGCCTGAGAATTGGCCCTTCCTGAATTACCCTTGGTGCCCAGATGACTCATGGAGAACTTGTTAAAGGTCTGGGCTGAGGGGAATAGTGGATGATTGTCAGCAGACTAATCACAAAAGACTCTGTAGAAAGAGCTATTAAGCAGACCTACAAAGTCAAGGCCAAATGCTTATTTCCCACCAAACCTGAAATAGTACTATAGCTCCAACAAGGGCTCAAGTGATGCCAAGCCAGCTATATCTCCAAGGCTACATGGTTCCAACCTAAAGTAAGAGTTACACTGGCTACAAACTTTAGTTGCGCATGATAGCAGGCAAGCAACATCAGGTCAGCCAGGATCACCTAATTTTAGAATGAGGATCTTCCTCATCTCCACAAACCACATAAGTCTCTATACACCTTAGGAAACAAAGCAAAGAGAGCAGTGCTACTGAACAACTGATCATTTTTATCCAAGAAAGACTATTTTCTAAATGGACTATTTCAATTATTAGAACCAACTGAGCTTTAAGCCACATAGGACATTGAAATCTTTTTCTTGCTAATTAGTAGATAGGGATTTTAGAGGAAGGCCAATTAGTTATGGATGTGATAAGGAAATTGTATTTTTATTGTACATTCTAATTATAAGATAAATTATATTTGTGAATCTGCTACCCCTGGTTCTGCCCACTCACAAACATTTTAATTCAAATTGTCAGAAAGTTCCATCCATACAATGGCTCTTTGTACCGAGATGTTAAGAGTACAACCTAAGGACTGCCGAAGAAGAATGAATCCATACACTGCAAAAAGAACCATACAGTTACCTCGGGTATACCTCTATATCGACACTTCAAGGGTACAGATTCAGGTTCTCATGCTTCATTTTAACCTCTGGAAGAAGCAGAAAAACCCCAGTTGCAGCTCTTGTGTTTATCTCCATTCTGGTCTAGGCTTCTTTTTCATGTTTTCAAAGCTTCTCCTCTGCATGTCCCAGATTTTCTTGTTGTGTGTCTTAGATGTTGCTTCCTTTTATCAGAGCCTTTTGTTATTGTCTCTGCTAACATACTTGCTCTAAGTCCCCATAGGAGCACTTGACTCAGTGAATCTCTACAGAGGTTGGCTGCCTCAAATATGCACCCCTGCACTCCACGTTCCTCCTTTAGGATCCTGGGCTTGCCTTGTGTCACCTTGAAGTTCTCTTTCTAACAATAATGCTCTGTCATACTCTTGGCATGAAGTACATTTGCAAGACACTGAAAATGGTTTTCCCCAAAGTTCAGCACAAGGATGCTATCAGAGGTCCTACGCAATATCGTTACACCTCCTGCACTATACAAACAATGGGGTGCAGGCTTTACCATGAAAAAGTATCTGAGACATGGCAACCTTTCTGCACACTTTCGCCTAGATTAATGCATACAAATACATTTTTGACAGCAGTAGTTTTGCATTTATTACTTACTACTTTGGATGAATTGCTTGGATTTTTAGTATCCTTTATTACTCTTCTTCCAAATGTCTTAAACTTTGGTAGTTACATGAATACATTGCCTTTGGTTGGTTAAATTAGAGTTTAAAACTTAAAGAAGTTATATTTAATGAGATTGTAGGAAAAGTTTGCTTGGGGACATTTCATAGTCTAATAATTAAGCTTTTTATTCCTCTGTGAAATCAAATGACAATAGCTCTCTAAACGCAGTCAAATTTTCATAAAAATTAAAGGAGTAGTGTCTTGTCTGTTCTGTTCTTATATAAATAAATACTTCATTTTTATGAGATGGGCATTGAAACCAATAAACAATGCATTATGGAGATCAAAACTAACTGCCTGTGTTTTTTCATCTCTTGTCCTAGGTGTGACTTCCTTTTATCACAGCCCCTTGATGGCGAGCCTCCAGCCAGCTGAACCCAGACACAAGAGACAAAGAACCAGAACTCCCACCTCTGTGCCCTGTCTACGACCTCTGCAACCTGAGCTGAGAGAAAGAGATGCAGGCTGGGGGGATGCAATTTGCTAATGTGAATGCATATTTCTTAAAATACTGTATATATGCACTCAAAAAAGATCAGTTCCCTACTTTGTACCAGAGAATGACCTTTGTACTCTAGAGTAAAAGGGGACACTCTCCCCACCTTCCAGTGGCTCACAGGCTAACAGGGGAAATAAAATGGGCACAGATTATCCTAGTAATAAGGAAGAGAGAATAGCTGTGATAAAAACAGTATCAATGATAACAGTAGGGAAGATTAAAGAAGGAGACTTGCAGCTACATGTTTGGTTGAGAAAGCATCCAAGTAGAAGGTGGCTTTTGAGTGGAGATTTGAACAATGGTGTGATTTTCCAAAGCAGACATGAGGACTATGGCTTTTCCAGGTGAAGGGTGAAACAAAAACATATGGAGAGAAAGCTAATAGGTCTGTCCACAGCCTAGTGGTGACTAAAAATTTGGAAATGAGGACAGGATATGGTGGGAAGTGCAGCAACAGAGACAGAAAAGATAGTGCTGGCTAAGAGAAGGGAAGGCAGGAGATTCTCGGGCTCCTGCACCAGCCCTGCTCTAGGCTCCCAAGGCGCTGTCAGGAAATCAGAACCAAAACTACACAACTAAGAAAGACAGGCTTGTTCAACAAACAATAATGTAGGCTATTTAAGAACATAAATCCTCAGAACAGGAAAAGCTGACTGTGTTAGGGTGCATCGTCTTTCTGCAGTCTTAGTTCGAGTTGGCTGATTGAAGAATCTGTGCCTTATTAGGAGTAAAAATGCAAACATGATCAAACAAAATTTACATAAAATGTTTTATTCAGCCAAGTTTCCCCTGAATTCATATTGGCTGAATAAAACAAAAACAGTGGAAGGCTGCTGACAAAGTCAAATTTCTTTGAGATCTCTATATTTCAGCCATCATTTTGCAGAAAGGCTGTGAGACGCTAAAACAAAGGACCATTTGCTTGTACAAGGTCTGTCTAGGAGTATCTAACCATGTACTATGAAAAATAGAAACATTTATGAAGACGATACAAGATATAAGAAACATTGTACATAAGACAATGACACCTCAGTCCCCTTCAAAGTAGGCACCTTAGGACCTCACACAGTTCTCCCAATTGCCACCAGCTGCCCTATCATATTTTCCTGAATCTCATCAATGGCCTGAAATCTCTTCCTTTGCAAAAGTGACTTTAGTTTTGGGGGAAAGCCAGAAGTCACAAGGTGCCAAATCTCGGCATGGAAGGGCTGAGTCACCTAGGTGATTTGATGTTTTGCCAAAAAACTGAACAAGATGTGACGCATGAGCAAGCACATTGTCATGATGAAGCTGCCAGTCACCAGTTGCCCATAGCTGTGGCCTTTTGAATCATCTGAATAGTTTCTGTGGAGGAATATTTAAGCTTAACACAAAATTTGATGCGGATCCATTGTTCTTCTTCCTCAGTCATTTTGAATGTGACAGTCACACAGTACACATGCTCACTCAATGCGTCTACCACCCCCACTGACTAGTACAGTGAAGTTATCATTGTTCACACATGCACATTCCCATCCACTCTCGTTGGCTGCCAGGTTACATCCAGGTCATGCAAACCAAACTGTTCTTGTTATATTAACAATAGCTGGACTTTTTCAGGACAGACCTCATATTCCATCAAAACTATGTCATCATCTAGAACAAAGATATTCTGTGACCTAAGACTTCTTAAATAATTATTCCAGGAAACTTAAAGACCTAATTTATTCATTTAGAAATAAATTTGTGATTAATGTGAAAGCAAAAGAAAAAGAAATCGTTTTTGTCTATCAAGACTGCACACAGGGTTGTTCCAAGATGGCCGTAGAGCAGCTGGAAGCTGCTTCCACATGCTCCCAGCCCCGGACTGGTCTTGCAGCTAAACCACATAACAACCAACTTGAAAATCCAACTCTGCGTGTGAGTGAGACCATGTGTGAGTGAGTGTGTGTGTGGACAGGTGTGCAGGTGTGTGTGTGAGTATTCCAGTGCCTATCTGCCTGCAGAAGCACTCCAGGCTCACTTGTAGAGGCCACTGATGCTGCCTCAGCCACTGCCCATCCCAGTGCTTCTGGCTGCGCATTTTTGTAGAGGGAGCAGTTTTGTGAAATTTGCAATATCCCCCTCTGGAAGAAACTGTGAAGGTGCCTGAACGTAACTCTGTGATATCCAAGCCCACTGGGCCATGCTAGGCCATGCACCCTGCCACCACCAGGATCCAAGATCCAGGTAACTGCAGTATTTGCCGTGGAGGGGGCTGTAGCTTCCCCAGCCCCAGGGACCGCTGGAACAAGACAGAATCAGACTGAAGAGGCTGAAGACTGGCCAGGGAGCTGGGAGTACCAGGAGCAGAGAAAGGTGGCCTAGGCAGCACTGTCCGCAGGAGACCATGGAAGGAGCACAGCTGGGGGAGTACAGTGGCGAGAGTCTAAAGCTGAGACTCACAGGAAGGAGCAGCAGGAGAGCCCCACCACCGGGAGAGCCCCTATAACTAAAACTGGTGTTAATAGTTTCGCTGCTGGACTCTTCCTTCCCCACCCCAACAGGATGATATGAGACATAAAAGAAGATGATGCACACAGAATGTATTCTATTGATTTGGGAGTAATGGGGAAAGACAACAATGTGAGAGAAAAGTTACCATATTTTGCTGTATATAGTGTGCATCCATGTTTTTGGTCCAAACTTTCAGGGGAATAAATCTTTCATTTTAATTTTTTAATTTATTTATATTTAAATACTTGTTTTTTGTATTACAAAGGAATTTTAGCATTTATTTTTTATCATATTGTATAAGAAATTTTAGGTTAACAAATATTACAAAACACAAGAACAGATACAAGGTATTTCAGGTACTACCCAGATATAATGCACATCCTTATTTTTCCCTCAAAAATTGGGGCAAAGAAATACACATTATACACAGCAAAATACGATGATAGGTGGCCTCCTGTATGTGCCCCAACTGGGCATCCAACCCACACCTAGAAGCCCTCTCAAGACAGAGGTGGTCGTGTAGGGGTTGAGCCCCTTAGTCAGCCAGACAAGGGAAAGTTCCCACCAAAAGGGCCAATGAAAAATCAGGTCCCAAATAAAACAGAAGAGGCCATATAACCCACACAAAGGACATTCCTAGAGCACCCAGATCAGGAGGTCATGGAGTCTGCACCATGGGGACTCACTGCACTGGGAAGAGACAAAAACTGCTAGAGGTAAACCCATCATTTTTTTCCTTAAAGGGGTAAAGCACAGGTTGCTTGTTTGCAGCTACCCAACTTAGGCCCCAGCAAAGGGAGGGCATGCAGACTGGAGTCACACAAAAAGAGTCTGGATTGGAAAGCATAGGGGAGAGGATTGGGGGAGCAGCTGTGGGATTCTCAGGGCCTGGATATACCCGGGCTACACAGCAACCATCTTTCTTGAGAAGAGCTAGCCCCTCCCAGAGGAAAATCATTTGCCTTACTTTGTGGCATGCTGCTCCCCACATCCTCTACAAATCCCTTTGCTGCAACTTCTGAAATCTTGGTTGCATCACTCAGCAATTTTTTTTGTCCTTTTATCAGTTTTACTCTGACTTGGTGTTCTGTTTTGTTTTGTTTTGTTTTATTTCTTTTCTCCCATCCTGCTTCTTAACCCTTGTGGAGGAGACAGCAACATATAGACTCAGGCAACATCTGAGACTGGTGGTAGGGTGCAGCCAATCCATACACTACCCTGGGAAACAGACTGGTGTTTTTGCCTAATTGGAGAGCCACAGAAACACCCTCCCAGCATCCAGCAGACACCAAATCTGGGCTCTGGAAGCTTACTATGGCCCTGTCCTACCAAGTACAGGGAAATAATCCTGGACAAACTTATACTAGTGGCACAGGGACAAGGGAACAAACCCATCATCTTAACCTGAAATTTGAAAGTCACATGTGGCGGGTGGTCCAGGAATCATAGTAGGATTATATAAAATAGCCAAGTGTTGGAAACAGCCTAAGTGCTCATTAGTAGTTGAATGGAATTAAAAAGTGCAGTACATTTACACAATGGAATACTATGCAGCACGAATAAAGAAGAAGGAATTCCTACCCTTTGTGACAGCATGGATGGAACTAGAGAGCATTATGTTAAGTTCAGTAAGCCTATTGGTGAAAGACAACACCATATGATCTCACTTATAAGAGGAATCTAATGAACAAAATAACTAATAGGCACAACAGAACCAGAGACCTGGAAACAGGGAACAAACTGACAGCTGCCAGAGGAAAGCGGAGAGGAGCAGAATACTGGAAAGAAGGGGAAGGGATTTAGTCAAAGAACATATGAATGACCCATGAACATGGACAATGGTGTGGGGATGGACTGTGGGAGTGGGGGGTGGGGGGATGGAAGAGGGCAAAGGGGGAAAATTGGGACAACTGTAATAGAATAAACAAGAATACAAAAAGTAAAGACCAAAAAAAAGACTGCACATAAGACTTCTATTCTCTTTTATGGATCTGAAAGCACAACTCCATAGAGACAACTGAAGGCGTCAGGCGTGCGATTTCAAACTGTCCAATGAACCCTGTGTACCACTTCTCTATATTTCCGTTGCTCACTAACAAGTTGTCTGTTAATGTGCCCTTTTGATTGAGGGGAGGATTCAAGCAACAGCACAACTTTAGAATCATCACCATGTAAATATGAAAAATATCCATACAGAATTTTCAATAGAAGTCCCGCTAATGGGACCATCTGCCCCAAACACGTTAACAACATACAGTCCTGGTCCAACAAGACCTTGGTTTCAAAGGGAAAAGTCAGAATCAAAGACACCAAAGGGGAGAAAGGGGCATCATAGCACAGCTAGACTGTGTAAATTTTCGTCATGGTTCTGTGCTCTATGGTTTAATGGGAGACTGAACCATCCACTTTCCTCAATAAATCTAGTTTAAATGGCTGCTTAGAAAGGAAAAGTAGCAAGGTCATTGCACATTAAAAGAATGACCTAAGTTTCCTTCCTAATTATTTAATGTGTTTGACTAGAAACAGGAAAACAAAAAACTTTTTAAAAGGTGAAATAGAAATTTATCATCCTTCAGCAAATTTGCTCTCTAAGGGAAAGTGTCCATCTTATCTTTTATAAAGTGCTTTAGTTAAATATAAACTTACCACAGAGTCAACCTAAGTACAGATTACAAAAATGAAAGCATCTAAGTAATAATTCCAATTAAAAAAAAAACTCCATACCCCTACCTGCCTTTAAAAAAAATTTTAAAAACTTATGTTAAAGGCACTCTTACCATTAAGCACACATACTGGCCTAATATTAACACAGGTCAGCATGGAATGACCAATCTAGACAAGTAATGAATCTCTATGTGTGACTTTAGAGAAGTCACAAGTAAAGTACCATTAAATAAACAAATAAATAAATAACCGTAAAATGTGGAATTCTCTAATTACCATGTTGCCAAACAGTTACAAAATTGGGCCCAGAAAATCTTTTTTTATAGACAATATACATAATCAATCAAGTCAACCACAAATTCCAGAGGCATGTATTGAATATTTACTACTTTCCAGACATTGTTTGGACCATGAGGAGTCAGGTGACATGAAATTAAGTAAGGCAGACTCTGTCTTTAAGAAGCTCATCAGCTGGAGGTGAGAGAAAGGAATTGGGAGAGGTAAATAGAACAATTAAATTCCATTTTTTCAATGCTATAAAAAAAGTGTGTGGAGTAAGTGCTGATAAGGTATGGATGTCAGGAACCTTAATTTGGCTTCTTTTTTTTCTCCTCTTTATATCAAAATCTTTAAATATTCTTCTGTCATCCATCATATCCTGGGGCAGACCTAAATGTTATCCCAAGTACACTGAAGAACGTCAACCAACATGAGAGGCAAATAAGGAAGCTACCTCTCTGTAAGTCAGAGCATTTCACTTCTTAAGTAGAGATGCATGAATACAATTTCTTTGCCAGCATTAGATGAACAAGCGGTTGCCATTCTTCCAAAGTTTATTTTCCAAATAAGAGGTCTTCAAATAGCTGTATCCTTTGTTTTACTAGACAGGTAACTTAACATCTCTGAACCTCAGTTTCTCCATCTGTAAAATAGCCACAATAATAACCCCTAGCTCACACAATTGCTGTCAGAAATAAATAAGGTAGCAATGCTAAAAAACCAAGAAACATTAGATTTTGAGCATATATTTTGCTCATGTAAAGGATGAATGCTACATTTTCAAAATTTGTGTTTTTTTTATTTTTTTAATTTAATTTATTTATTTTTAGAGAGAAAAGGGAGGGAGAAAGATGGAGAAATCATTTTGTGGTTGACTCTCATTTGCCCTGCCTACACCCCCACTGGGGACCTGACCGGCAACCCAGACATGTGTCCTGACTGGGAATCGAACAGGTGACCCTTTGGTTGGCAGGCCAACACTCAATCCACTGCACCACACCAGCCAGGGGTCAAAATTTGGTTTTAAATATACCAAAATTTTAAGTAATTGCTTTATTGCACCATAGTTATTGGCCGTTTAAGTTAATACATAATTTCCTTTTTAAGCAATTATTGTAAAGCTTAACAATGAAAAGAACACAGCTGCAGGATAGAACAGTGATGATATTGGTGATGCACAATATTCAGGAGGAATTAGGAGAGTGAATTTGAGGGGAAGGTGTCCTAGTGCAGAGGGCTCACTGAAATGCAGACATCATGATTTTGGTAAGTGTCAGATAGCACAAGGGCCTCGGGATGGCCATTTCAGACTGGCGAAGTCTTTCAATTAGACAAAGATCTTGAAATGAAAAATGTAAGTATATATTATCAAAATAATATGAAGAAAACACAGCTCTTCCCAAAGAGTGTCATAACCTTGTTGATATACTGGCCCACATTTCAGAACCATGAAGAGGATGAGAGAACTTTGTTGTCCCAGATTCTATGGTCTGAACATATCTGGCTCTTAACAGCTTTAAACAATTCCTTTCCCAAAATTTGCTTGTGATCACAAAATGTATGCTTAACCCACAGCTTCCAAAACACTTTTTGGCAACCTCCCACCTCTACTGCTTTGTTCTATTCTTTCCATTCTGGCAGCACTCTCCCCATCTCTCCTTTCTGCCTATTTCAACTATATGAATCCATTAAGACTTTTTCAGATGCCATCTTCTCCATGGAGCCTCCACAGTGCCTTCTGTTGTGATTTCCTTTTCTTAGTCCTCTGTACAGACATACCTTGGCGACAGTGTGCGTTTGGTCCCAGATCATGCAATAAAGCTGATATCGCAGTGAAGTGAGTCACACTAATTTTTTGGTTTCCTAGTGCATATAAAAGTTATGTTTACACTATTTTGTAGGCTACTGAATGTGCAATTGCAGTATGTCTAAAAAAAAAATCTCTATACCTTAATTTAAAAATACTTTATTGCCGGAAAATAGTAACTATCTTCTAAGCCTGTTGGGAAAATGGTGCCAATAGACTTGCCTGACCCAGGGTTGCCACAAACTTTCAATTTGTAAAAAAAAAAAATACAGTCTCTTATAAGCACAATAAAGGGAAGCACAGTAAAACTGGGTATGCTTGTATTTTTATGGTATTTGATCTCTATCATGATTATGCGTAACTGCACTCTAGGAGGAAATGTGCCCCATGTTACCTCTTCTGGACGTGAACTCTTAAGTTTCAGAAATCTGCCTCCCACATCTTTGTACACAATGCCCTACCTTTGATGGGTATTTGGAAACCTCTCTGAAGTGGGTGAGCAAATGAAGGCTGCAGAGTTAAAATGAAGATGTGTGCTATTTATGACTGCACAGCAAGAGTGACAGCAGATACTGTGCTACCCAAAGAGACATGGTTTTTGGAAATCTACCTTCATTCACTTTCAGTAACATCACAGAGGCCTTAAGAAATTATTGAACCATAACCCAACTCCTGTGCTTCCAGACGATCTACATTTTAAACTTACACCTAGTGAACCAATTCACAAATTGGATTGGCAAAGCTGTTTTAAAAAGCATGCTCCTGGATGCAGGCTTCCTTGAAAGAAAGTCTGCTGGATGCACTCAGTATTATTGAACTCATCACTGGATTTAGAGCTTCTTTTACCAAAGGTTAGCATTTACGGGGAATTCAAGAATGCACGTGACCACTTCCTCGCTGGCTCACCTCGGCTCTTGGTGTCCCTTTGTCAGTGCAGTCTTCCTACATGACACTGGCTAGTAGCACGTACTACCTGCTCCACCTTCACTGCCTTACCTTTTTTCTTTTTCTTCCTTTAACTGCCTAGTGTATTATATCTTTTATTTATCTATGATGTTGTTTATTGACTGTCTTCCATCTTAGAGTGCGAGCGAATAATGTTTTATTTACTGATAAACTGGTGTATCTGAACAGTCTACAATAATGCCTTATACACAGTAGGCCCTCAATAAATTTGTTGAAGAAATGAATAAATCAGTGATTCAGGAAGTGTTCTTTTAAAGAAATACATATCTCTGGTGATGAGATAAGTAAAGGGCCAGAAGTAGAACTACTGAAGCTTTAACATAGGAAGATTAAAAAATTTTAACATGCCAACAAAAATATATATACTGAGGCCTGTCCAGGGAAAGTCTAGCTATTGTTAATATGACAAGAATGGTTTGCATGACATTGATGTAACCTGGCAGCCAAGGAGAGTGGACTGGAATGCACATGTGTGAACAATAACAACTTCACTGTACTAGTCAGTGGCGGCAATAGGTGCCACAGAGTGAGCATGCATACTCAAAATAATTGAGTAGAGCAAAGAATCTGCGTCAAATTTTGCATTAAGCTTGAACATTCCTCCACAGAAACTATTCAGATGATTCAATAGGCTGCAGCTATGGGCAACTGATGATTGGCAGCTTCATCACAACAATATGCTCACTCACACATCACATCTTATGCAGAGTTTTTTGGTGAAACATCAAATCACTCAGGTGACTCAGCCACCCCTAAAGCCCAGATTTGGTGCCCTGAGACTTCTGGATTTTCCCAAAACTAGAATCACCTTTGAAAGGGAAGAGACTTTAGACTGCCAATGAGATTCAGGAAAGTACATTGTGGAAGCTGATGCAATTGGGAGAACTGTGTGACGTCCTGTGGTGCCTACTTAGAAGGGAACTGAGGTGTCATTGTCCTTTGTACAATGTTTCTTGTATCTTCTTCAATAAATGTCCCTATTTTTTATATTACATGGCTGAACACCTTCTTGACAGACATATGTATTTACATATAGGGTCTCAGTTAAGTTAGAATGGGGCGGAAGTTCATGTAAAACCTCAGCTATGCACACAATGTTTTGGAGGGCTGGTAGGTACAGTATGTTGCCAGTAAGAAAACAATCTATTGTTAACCAATGTGCATACATGTAGAGAGGGTACTGCAAAATGTAATGGTACTCATCTAGTTTCTTCTCAGTTCATTTAGAGAAGAGTTCTAAACTCCAGCACCCTTGTTGTTTTGGGTGAATGAATCTCTCTTGTTGAGGCCATCCTGTCTGTGTACCATGGAATGGATAGCAGTGTTCCTGGCGTTACTTGCTGCTCACCAAGATCACCTAACCCCAAGTTGTAGCAACAAAATATGACTCAAGAAATAGCCAAATGGCATCCATTGACAAAATAAAGGTGGGGCAAAATCGCCCCTGTTGAAAATCACTGGCTCAGAGTCTGTCTAGGAGGAGCATCTTACTTACAGTCCTTCCCTCTCTGGCCTCCCTTCCTCTTCTTTCCTCCCTTTTGATTCCGCATGCATATTTTCAACCCCTATGACTTTCCCACAATGCCCAGGCTCCATCCTGGAGGCTTCTCAAGTTTGCATTGACCTCTATTCCTGCCTTTGTCCTGAAAACCTGGTATACAATATTTATTGGCCATTGCAAGAGGAAGTTGAAGTCATTCGGGTTCTTCATAACAGAACATCTTCTACACCCGTCCCAAAATGGCTAGAAAAAAACAAGTTAGCATGTTAATATTGATTATCTTTTATAGCATAAATTCTGAGTATTATAAAACAAAGTTTCTGCCTCTATACCTCCACCCAAAGGAAAGAAGAGGAGAAAGAAACAGAGGATCACGTTTGCTGCAAAACATCTCCACACTGTTTAATCTCAGAAGTGGGACATGAGGCTCCTCAATGATAGCACCCAAAAATGGTACAACTTTTTCAATAACAGATGTAAATCAGACTGACTTACGTCTAGTAACTCTGAGAAAGGAACTAAAATCTGTACCCTTAGCTAGTGATTGGGCAGTGAAATGTATCTTATTTGTTCTGATGTTTTCTTCTATTACTTCTTAAGCATCAAAATCCTGGTCAGGGTCTAGTACAGGCAGGGAGGAGTACAGAAAATTATTAAGAAATAGTTCATCCTTCTATCATGATTCTTGCCTAAAAGAATTTTTTTCCTAAAAAAAGTCTGCCCTGACCCATGTGGTTCAGTTGGTTGGGCGTTGCCCTGCACAGCGAAAGGTTGCTGGTTTGATTCCCAGTCAGGGCACGTGACTGGGTCGTGGGTTCATTCCCTGGTCAGAGCACATAGGAGAGGCAACTGATAGATGTTTCTCTCTCATGCTGATGTTCCGTACCCTCTCTTTTCCCTCCCTTTCCCTCTCTAAAAATAAATAACTAAAATCATTAAAAATTAAATAAAAATAAAAATAAAAAATAAAGTCTGCTTTAGCCTTTAAATAGCTTTGCAAATCACATCTCATGACAACACCATCTAGAAAAATGCACTGTGAGCCTAAGGCACCAGCATGGAATCAAAACACCCACTATAAATACCGTGGTGAATCAGATTGCACCAGGGAGAAATAAACTGCCAAGGATCAAGTTTGAGATTTTCCAGGAAGCCGGGGTTCTGTCAGGGTGATTTAGGAATCATTTGATATGTAAAAATTCAGGAGACCTCTGAACATAGGCACACACCCACCCAAAAATGGTACAACTTTTTCAATAATAGATTTAAATCAGGCTGACTTTTACTTCTAGTAACTCTGAGAAAGGAACTAAAATCTGATGAGCACCCAAATTTTGCATTAAATCAGAAGCTCATTTTCCTGAATTCACAGTAAGGATATAAAAAGCAGAGACAGGAGGTTGACCTAAATTGAATACTGTTTTATTCATGCCTTTAAAAAACTTGTACTTTTTTTCCCCTTCCAACTAGCTTTTCATACCTCCAGATTATTTATTTACAGATGTTTGTGCTTTGAATGTACCATAAGTAAAAATATACCAGCCTCCCTTAAGCTACACCTTCCAAAGGACCAAATGAAGCTGCTTTCAATTGCAATCAGCTATGAGATTGCTTGGTTTAATCTTCACAACTTCTGCTTTCAGACCCTGGTGGCCCAGAAGAAAGGAGGTAGAAAAAGCAGGATGGGGAGAAGAAAAGGAAAAAATCAAAAGTATTTTGGCATCAGCGTTTCAGAGCATCCTTTGGGTGCTATGAAGGCAAATGCTTGTTTATAGGGGAATAAGACAAACTAGACACAGTAACTTTCTTTTTAAATAAATGAATGCATGCTAAACATAAACTAACTAAAAATATTTAATGAAAGACTGATGAAATGTTGTTTGTAGTAAAGGAGTCACATATTTTTCTTATAGGAAGGTGAATGTGAGTGAGATTTGAAAGGAAATTAGAGATGCAGATTATAAATAAGAATGAGAGAGGATAGTGTTAAAAGAATTAGCTTTATAAAAGATTCACCCTAATGTTTATAATAAATACTTAAAGCTATTGATCATTATTGACATAAAATGCACTACATCAATTATATTAAAATTATGTTCCGATTCCCGTTCTGCCAGTACCCAGCCTCTGTGACCATATAAACATTTCTTTTCCCTGTATCTCTGTTTCCTGGCTTTTTAAGTAAGATAGATTGCATTGTGTCTTACAACCTACTAAGGTGAATAAATAAAATCCGTATGGCCTCTGAGGTTATTCTATCCTCAAGACTTATCTGGAATACATGTAAATATAATATTTTTTCTTTATTTTTTATTTGATAACTCCCAAATTGTTTAAATTATAGTTGCTTTGAAATGTCTTGAAGGAAAAAAAGAAACAAATATATCCACAAAATGAGTTCTAGGTATTTGTGGAGCAGGCAATTATTGAAAGAATGTGAATTAAATGGCCTGTAAAGGCCTTCCCCACTTTGCTGTTGAAATATTTTGATTTTCTACCTTTCAACTAGACTAAGACATTGTATCATCCAAGAAAGATAAAAATATAAACAATTTAATCTATTAACAGGAATTATAGAATATCCAGTGTGTAGTGGCCACCCATTCTTGCCTAGAAATAAGAACACTTAGGGATTGGAACTAAGCCAAGTGTATTCTGGAGGAAGACTGAGGAAATGGGAAAGTTAGAGCCTGAGGCACTGCAGAGGACCCTTAGGAGTCCCACAGGGAGGAAGCCAGGGCTTTCAGCGTGTGTCTCAGAAAGCCAGGAAACATTGTTTAGCCAGGGTGGGAATGAGTAAAAGGTGCTCTATTTGCATAGAGAGGAAGAGTGGAAGGTCAGTAAAGATAAAATCCACATACTTTATTGTTTTAGCATGGACTCGCCTTGTTCAGATACAAAATATTAGTTCAAGAATGTTGCCATATGGAGAGACCGATTCGTCAGGTCTTTTTATCCCTAAATGAACAAGGACCAACCAACAGTATGAACAAACTCTTCCGTATCTCAGGACTTCAAGGAACAAATGAGGAGACTGATTATGCTAAGTCAGACCAAAGCACCCCTGCTGGAAGAGGAGACCCAGTCCAAGGGGACAGGCCTACTTTCACCAATTCAACTTCCGGAAAAAATCTTATCATCAGATGCTGAATTTCTTCCAGAAATGAGGCAAATTGGTGACTTACTCACTCAGTCAACTACTCTTGTGAGGCTGTCAATCATTGACTTTTTTTTCTTACTTTTAACCTTTTTAAATGCCAAGCCTAGCACATAAAAGAATGAAATGTCAGTTCCTTCGATATCATGCTGCTTTGACTCTCACAGTCGCTTCACAAGCCCTGGAGCCAAATGAAAGTATGAAGTGTGAAAGGAGATTCCCCTCTTTTCCTCCTTGTCCACTTCTAACTTCACTTTATAGAACTCCATTACAGTAAAACTTCTCATTTTTTCGACATTTAAAGGGGTTGACAATAAGATGGGACTGTAGAAGATTTTAATTGGCTTATCAAAAATTAGAATTTGTTGCATTCCTAGTACAAAGGTAGGGACTTCTAAGCCAGGTCTCAAGACAACATTTCCTTACAGAGGCGCTTATTGTGATAATTTTTCTTTGAAGTACTTAATCTAAAGGGATATTCTATCCCAGGAAAAACCTCCATCTGAGCATGTTTATTTTTTGAAAGGTGGGTGTACAAAAGCTAATTCATCTTCTAAGAAACATATTTTACAAGCAATGCACAATCTAAAATGTTATTAATGAGAGGAAGCAGAATCATGAAACTCTAATGATCATGCAGATCTATAAAATCTCTTATATACTGCTGCAAAAGCAAAAAAAAGTAAAGATTAGAGTTCAGGCTATTATACTGGTCAATAAACATCTGCAATTCCACTCAGAAAAATTTTGAGCTATGAGACCAATGAGCTGAAAATATGTGCATGTGGAAATCAATCCAGAACAAGATCTTCCTATGTCTACATGACTTTTTGATGTTCCCAAGAGGTCACAGCTAACCCACCATTGAAGAGATATGTGCTTGCTCTGTTTTCCTTACAGAAAACAGCAGTCATATAATTATGTTGAGCAACTCTACTCTCTTTCTTGGCTCCTTTAGTGTAAGATAGTTGGCTAGGGTTAAGAATGTAGCCTCCTGTAACCACTAGCCATTTAACTAATGGCTGACATAAATCAGAGCCTCCCAAAGTCACTGCATTTCATGCCAATATATGATCCACCTAGATAAAATGGACAGAAGTTATTTACGTGCACAAAACACCCCAATATACAATGACATGCATGCTAAAAACAACTCTCCTCCCTCTCCCACTCATGAAGGGGAATTGTAATGGTTATAAATAGAGAAAATTTTAAACCTGAGCTAATTTATGTTTTAAAAATTAAAACATTCACAAGTAACACTTTATATTTTGTAACAAATTAGGTGTGATGTACTCTTACAATGGAATATTCCATTGTGTCATGGAAGCATATAATTAATCATTATTTTAATTATATTTTATTGATTATGCTATTTCACTTGTCCCAATTTCTCCCCATTACCCACCTCCACAATCCTGCCCTCCTGCAATCCCCATACCATTGTTAATGTCCATGAGTCATGCATATAAGTTCTTTGGCTACTCCATTTCTTATATTGTACTTTACATCCCCATGACTACTCTTTAACTACCTATTTGTACTTTTTAATCCCCTCCCTTTTTAATCCATTCCCCAAAATACCCCTCCTATCTGGAAACCATAAAAATGCTCTCTATATCCATGATTCTGTCTCTGTTCTTCTTGTTTGCTTAGTTTATTTTTTACATTTAGTTGTTGATAGATATGTGTTTTTTGCCATTTTACAGTTCATAGGTTTGATCTTCTTCCTTTTCTTAAATAAGTCCTTTTCACATTTTATACAGTAATGGTTTGGTGATGATGGACTCCTTTAGTCTTTTGTCTTGGAAGCTCTTTATGTGCTCTTTGATTGTAAATGATAGCTTTGCTGGGTAGCGCAATGTTGGCTGTAGGTCCCTGATTTTCAGGACTTTGAATATTCCTTGCCAATCTGTTCCAGCCTGCAAAGTTTCTTTTGAGATATCAGCTGACAGTCTTATACCCTGTAGATAACTAACTGCATTTCTCTTGCTTCTTTTAAGATGCTCTCTTTATCTTTAACCTTTGGCATTCTAATTATGATGTGTCTTGGAGTGGGCCTCTTTGCATCTATCTTATTTGAGACTCTCTGTGCTTTCTGGACTTGCATATCTATTCCCTTCACCAAATTAGGGAAGTTTTTTCATTATTTTTTCAAATAGATTTTGAATTTCTTGCTTCTTCTCTTTTTCCTTCTAGTACCCCTATGGTGCTTATGTTAGTATGCTTGGAATTGTCCAAAGGCTCCTTACACTACCTTCTTTTTTTGAGGGGGAGGGGTTCTTCTTATTGTTCTGATCGGTTGTTTTTTGGTTCCTTATGTTCTAAATCATTGATTTAATTCTTGGCTTCATCCACTCTACTGTTGATTCCCTGCAAATTGTTCTTTATTTCAATTACTATATCCTTCATTTCTGACTGGATATTTTTTATGCTGTTGAACATCCTTATAACCAGTGCTTTGAATTATACATCTGATTGATTGCTTATATCCATTTTATTTAGTTCTTTTTCTGGGGTTTTGATCTGTTCTTTCATTTGAGCCATGTTGTTTTGCTTCCTAATTTTCCAACCTCCCTGCATGTGTTTCTATGTATTAGGTAGAGCTGCTATGACTCCCTGTCTTGGTAGCATCGCCTAATGTACTAGATGTCCTGTAGGGTCCAATGGCATAGCCTCCACTCTCAACCAAGCTGGGTACTCAAGGTGAACCCTTTTTGTGGGTTTAGTATACACTTCTCTTGTAGTTGAGCCTTGATTATTGTTGTCAAGTCAACGGAAGTGATTTACCCAGGCCAGTCAGCTACAAGTACTAGCTGTGACCACTGACCACCAACCTCTGCCCTCTGTGGAGGATCAGCAGTGCAGGATATGGGTGGTGGTGCTCCAAAGTGGTCTGTAGCTATCCATTGAGTGCACAGGCTCTGGGGTTCCCAGGGTGTTGTAGGCCAAGGTTAGTCACTATCTATGTTCTGCCTGATACCACCCTGTATTAGCTATAAAGTAATCTGCAGTCGGCTGCCACTTGTGCTGGGCTTGGAGCTTCCCAGGCGAAGCCAAGCTGTGAACCCAGGCTGGATGCTTTTAGTGCCAGGCTGGAGGCTACTTACAAAAGGTATGGGGGTTGGAGGTTCATTGAGGCCTGATGTTGCTTATTTGAGAGGATTTAGGGAGATGCAAAGCATGCACCAAGACAAGTCATTTGCATGAAAAGCCATATTAATAGCTTGGGTGAGCTAGTAAGTTGGGTGGGGCTGAGCCTGAAGGAATCACTAGGGTAGGGTGAACAGTGTGAACCAGGGTAACAGAATCTCAGATATGGCACCTACCTGTCAGCTCTGTGGCTCTATGGGAGGGAAGATTCAGAAAAAGAACAATGTCCTCTGCCCACTATTCTGTCTGGGAGAAAGCTCCCCCAGTTCTCACCCTCATGCCAGACACTTCCCTGTATGCTACTGGTGCCTTTCAAGCTGCTGTCCTAGTGCTAGAGCCTAGAGAGAATGAGTCTGAGTAAGTCTCTGTGCAGGCCCTTTAAGAAGAACTGCTGGGGAATTCAGCAGTTTCTTCCAGATTCAATCCCCGCTTGTTTTATAGCCAGAAGTTATGGGGACTTATCTTCCTGGCTCTAGAACCCTGGGCTGGGAAGGCAGATGTAAGGCTAGGGCCCTTTGCTTCTGAGATATCCCTCCCAAATTTTTATCCACCACAAGTGGGTGTGGGAGCCTGTTCCTCATATTCTTGTCTCCACATCTTCACCCCTCCTACTAGTCTGATGGAATTTGGTTTCTTTAATTCTTTAGTTGTCAGACTTCCATTTAACTTGACTTATGGTTCTGAGTGATGGTTGTTCTATAGTTTAGTTATAATTTTGATGTGGTATGCAAGGAGGTGAGCCATGTTTACCTATGCCTCCATCTTGATTGGAAGTCTAATTAATCAGTCTTAATAAATTATTCTGACCCAAAACCAAAATAAAATAAATATATTTCAGCAAAGAAAACTATAGATAATGAATATAGTTTGTGAAAAGGCTATAAATTTACCCAAGGAACTTTCTCTGATTAGTTTACTCTAGGTGGAAAAACTCTACTCAAGCAAAATAATTTTTTGCTAATTTTTTTGTAGTTTTTATCTTGTTTAAGTCATGTCAGCTAAGTCAGGACTATATCTTCCTTTATACCAAGTAAGATGAAAGAGCCCAAGATATACTTCAAGTAGGAATTTAGTAGTGGGAGATAATAGCTAATATTTAAGTGACACTCAATTTATTTCTTTGCTTGGCTTGCAAGACTCCTCAAAACCTGATCCTTATCTTTCTTCCTCCAATCTCATTCCCTGACAACACTTATTCACCCACTTCCCCCCACCAGCAATCTCTTTCCATTGGTGTTATATAATCTTGTTATTCTGAAAACTTCCCTACAGCCAGTCACACACAGCCTATTTAAATCTGGGCTCTACCACTTACTCCCTGTGTAACATGAGGCAAGTTTATCTGTATTCCAGTATTCCCATCTTTATTCCTAAATTGGAAGCAATAACACTCTATTATAGGGTCAATGTAAAAATCAAAAGAAATTGGGCATGCAGAACACTTAGTGAATGCCCACTAAATATTGGTTGTTATTGATAATATTAATTCATCAGCCTTTAACGTTCATTCTAGCCCCAACCCCTTTTATACACTTAGTTCCAACATATCTTTTACATATTTGCTTAAACAAGAAATCTTTCCAGAATAGCCCCTAAGTTAATACTCATCCCATTTGTACTCTCACCTCTTATGAAAAAATTTAACATCACCTGCTATTATTTCTTGAAGACTCTTCCTAGTCTCCCACTAAACTGTAATGTAAGCTCCAGGAAGACAAGTTCTATATGGAGGCTGCCCTCCACTTTATACCCACCCTTTACGAAGCACTTAGTATATATTAGGCCCTCAAAATACATTTGTCAAAATAATGAAAGAATTAATAAATCAGTTAACTGGCAAGGGAAAATTACTTCTGCTCAAATTTAGATTTTATTTTTAATATATTTATGGTTTCTTTTATAACATGTTTAATTATCTAACCATTGGCATCACTTCTCTTCCACCTCCCAAATCCCCATTGCTGCTGAAAGAGAGAATTAGAGCAGCTGTTTAACTAGAAACAAGTTGAAAATTTATTTAAAATGAAACTATTAGAATTATAAGCCCTTCCTTGAACTTTTTCCTTTGTAAACCTCAGCAGACAAGGCTGAGCCCCCGAATCTGAACCACATGCTCTTTAGCTTTCTGCTCTAACCAACTTGCCCTTTGCTTTACCAAAGTATATTTAGTTAGTTTTACTTAAAAAAAGAGAAAAATTAACATATACCCAAAGTATTATAAGACATATATAACATTAAATTTTTATTTAAATTTATTTTATTATATTTAATCTTAAAGGCTAAGTAGCTGAAATATCATTTCTACTAAATTGTCTTTCTCATGCTAACACTAAATATGAGATTTAACATTTTATAAAATTCTACATTATCAATTCACATTACAAAATATGAAAGCATTTTCATCAGGATTAAGTTAATTTATGGAAGTTCTGACTCCACATTATAAATTGTTGTTTATAATTATCTAGTTTTTAAAAACCCATAAATTATGTCTGAAATGCTTTCCTGTTCATTGTAGGAAGTTCACATAAATACATAGTAAGCAATTGTAGGCATAATATTCACAATCGTATTGATGAATAATGAACAATAATATTCATTAAATCCTAGGGATTCATGTCTTTATTCAGCCAATATTTGTTAAACACCTGTTAGTTGTCAGACACTTGCCAAGCAATAAGTGTATGATGGTGAATGTGCAGACACGGGCCTGGCCTCTTGGAACAGAATGCAGGCATTGAGGAAATGAACCCCAAATAATTATATAACTACATATTATAATAATATCTATAATGACACCAAGAGAGTTTATAACAGAGGAAGCTTAATTTAGACTAGAGTGTTATGCACCAAGGATGTAATATTTAAAATTAAACTAAAAAAGAATTCTAGTTCTACACAAACTGATACCAAAAATACAGGGGTAACCACTACATAAATCATTCAATAAGGCCAACATTACCATGATACCCCAACAAAGACAAATATATTACAGGAAAGAGGAAATAAAACTCCAGAAATATCCCTCATGAAGCAGAATCAAAAATTTCAGGAAAATATTAGCAAATTGAATCCAAGAGTATAAAAACAATAACACATAATAAGAAAATGGAGGGCTGGTTTAACATTCTAAAATCAATAGATGTAATACACCATATCAACAGATAAAGCAGAAAACTATATAACCATCTCAAAGATACAGAAAATGTACCTGACACAATTTAACATCCATTCATGATGAAACCTCTTAGCAAAAAGGGAATAATAAAGAATTTCCTTACTGTGATGGAAAGCGTCACTACACTATCTACAGTCAACCTCAAGTTACAAAGGAAAGATTCCATGCTTTCTCCCTAAAACTGGGAACCAGGCAAGGATGACCTCCCTCACCACTCACATTCAACATCACACTTGAGGTTCTTTTCAGAGCAGTAAAGGAACTAAATATAAACACATACAGATTAGAATGAATGGAATAAAACCATCTTTTCTAGTAGACAGCTGATTTTCTGTAGAAAAAAATCCCAAAGAATTTATTTGAAAGTTAGTAAAACTAATAAGTGAATTTAGCAAGAATGAAGGAAACAGGTCAAGTTCTTGTATATTATATTTCTACAAAGTATTTCTGTACTTCTATTTTATTTCTATATGCTAGCAATGGATAATTTGAAATGGAAATTTTGAAATAGCATCAAAAACTAAATATTTATATTTATTTTTAAGTATATTTTATTGACTATACTATTACAGTTGTCCCAGTATTTTCTCCCCTTTATCCCCCTTCACCCTGCACCACCCTTCCCACCAGCATTCCACCCCCCTTAGTTCATGTCCGTGGGTCATACGTATAAGTTCTTTGGCTTCTCCATTTCCCATACTATTCTTAATCTCCCCCTGTCTATTTTGTACCTACCAATTATGCTTCTTATTCCCTGTATTTTTTCCTCCCATTCTCCCACTCCTCTATCCTCCTGATAACCCTCCATGTGATCTCTTGTCTCAGACACCAGCCCACAGTGTCCACTGCATTATGGATGAGATATGAGATAAATTCACATGGAACCGAGTTCTGTGGAGGAAAAGGGATGACATGGCTACCCTTTCAAGGGGAGGGTGCCTCAGAGCAGCCTGGCCACTCTCTCAAAAGGAAAGAGCCCCGATCCTTGCCTTGACAAGTTTTTATTGGCTTTTAATTTGCACAGGAATACAGGTTAAGTTCATTAATCATTGTCAGGCAGTAGGATCAAATGTTAATAGCATATAAAGAACTATTAGGGCTCATTCTGAGTCAGGGTCTGTTAGCTAAAGGGCTACAAAACTTTGGGAAACAAACTCATTTTCTGCTAGGGCCTTTATCATTTAATTAACAGCATTCTTAGCAAAGCAGGTTTCACAGGAGTTTATGTATTCTATCTCAGGCCTGATCACCCAGGGAGCCTGCCCTTTCCAGCACAGGGCTGCACCACCCTCTGTCATTGTTTCAGGCTTAAGTCAGGCAATGGAAGCAAAGCAGCCAAGAAATTAGGAGACTTCTGGCAGACAGAATGAGGACTCAGGCTTTGTCAAAGCTGAGGGGTGAGGGTCCATCACCCCCTTTCTCCATAGCCTCCCAAATCCTTCCCTGGGGCCTCCATGTGATCATGCCTATCTCAAGTCATTCCCCCTTGGGGAATCTTACCCATCATGGGCTAACTGATCAAGCTTTAGGGACCAGCTATGGAAAAAGTAGCAGAAGCAGCGATCCTTCCAGGGAGATAAGCTTTGTCTCAGTGGCTTATGGTCAGAAGGTTGCTCACTCAGCCTTAGCCATGGGGTGCTTACGGCTCCTGAAACCAGGCAGGGCAGCTCCCAACATCTCCCCCTTTTTTTGTTTTTTAAAATTAATTGTAGTTGTTAAGTGTGTGAAACCTACTATTTGCTGTTTTTGAACTTCCATATACATCATAAAGCACAAATGAAGATTAAGACAAGGGGGAGCCCAAGGGCTGCCAAGACCCAAACTCCTAAATTCAGTCCATAGAAAAGTGTTACAAATGCAAGGGAATAACAAGAGTAACAGGTCTGGTTACATTTCAGTCTTTGGGAGAATTAGCACAGACTTCAGGAAGTACAAATCACAAAGCAGCCTAGGTATAATGCAGGCCTGATTTTCCACGGGAAAACTTCTTTATGGGTTTGGTCCTGCATGCTGACTTACCCCCCCACTGGTTTTCCATGTGGGAGCTGGGCCACATTTCCTCATCTGGCAAAGTGGTTCCCTACAATCTCTATTTTTGTGATTCTGTTCCTGTTCTGGTTGTTTGCTTAGTTTACTTTTATTTTTGTTTTATAGGTTCGGTTATTGATAGTTGTGAGTATGTTGTCATTTTACTGTTCATAGTTTTGGTCTTCTTCTTTTTCTTAGACAAGTCCCTTTACCATTTCATATAATGAGGGCTTGGTGATGGTGAACTCCTTTAACTTGATCTTATCTGGGAAGCACTTTATCTGCCCTCCCATTCTAAATGACAGCATTGCTGGATAATCTTGGAGGTAGGTCCTTGCCTTTCATGATTTCACATACTTCTTTCCAGCCCCTTCTTACCTGTAAGGTTTCTTTTAAGAAATCAGCTGATAGTATTATGGGAATTCCTTTGTAGGTAACTTCTTCCTTTTCTCTTGCTGCTTCTAAGATTCTCTCCTTATCTTTAATCTTGAGTACTGTAATCATGATTTGCCTTTGGGTGTGCTTCCTTGGGTCCAGCTTCTTTGGGACTCTCTGAGCTTCCTGGACTTCCTAGAAGTCTATTTCCTTCACCAGATTGGGGAAGTTTTCCTTCATTATTTTTTCAAATAAGTTTTCAATTGAAAACTTACAAGTTTGCTCTTCCTCATCTCCTTCTGGCAACCCTATGATTCAGATGTTGGAACATTTAAAGTTGCCCCAGGAGTCCCTAAGCTTCTCCTCATTTTTTGAATTCTTATTTCCTCATTCTGTTCCAGTTGAATATTTATTTCTTCCTTCTGCTCCAAACCATTGTTTGAATCCTGGTTTCCTTTCCTTCACTGTTGGTTCCCTGTATAGTTTCTTTATTTTACTTTGCATAGCCTTCAACTCTTCCTTTATTTTGCATTTGTACTCAGTCATTTTTGTGAGCATCCTGATTACCAGTGTTTTGAACTCTGAATCTGACAGGTTGGATATCTCCTTGTTACTTAGTTCTTTTTCTGGAGCTTTGATCTGTTCTTTCATTTGGGCCATATTTCTTTGTCTCGGTGCACCTGTTATGTTATAAGGGGCAGAGCCTTAGGTATTCGCCAGGGCAGGGTAATCCACTTTGCTGAGATGTGGGGTTCTATGTTGGGGAGGAGTCTGGGAGGGAACAATGCCACTTGCTCAGCTCTTGGCCAGCTTTCAGTCACTTCCCGCAATACCTACAAGCAAATTAGGCCCTTCTTGTGCTGATTCCTAGGTGAGTGGGCTTGAGTACCTTCTAGGACCCTGCGGGTCTCTTCAACAAACTCCCCTGTGCAACCCCCACAGATTTTTACAGCCAGAAATGTTGACCTTTTAGTTTCCCACATTGGAATACTGGGTTGTGTGACCTGTCTCACTCCCCAGTTGCTCCTCCCAGCTTATCCACACATGAATGTGGAACCACCCAGTCTACTAGCCATTGCCTCATCTGCACAGTCTGCAGCCTTGCCATGCATCCTCTCCACCCCAGCTGCTTGTCTCTGTCCCTCCTACCAATCTGGATGAATATTTCTTCTTGAACTCCTTGGTTGTCAGAGTTCCATGCAGTTTGATTTTCTGGCAGTTCTGGGTTTTTTTTATTTTTAAATTTGTTGTTTTCTTTCTTTTGGTTGTGTGAGGAAGCAAAGCATATCTATCTATGCCTCTATCTTGGCTGGAAGCCAAAATACTTATATTTAAATCTAATAAAATATATGCAGTTTCTTTATGTTGAAAAATACAAACCTCTAATGAAAGAAATCAAGAAGACCTGAATAAAAAGGGTTTATATCATATTCATTGCTGGAAAACAGATGAAATTAATTTTAGTAATATATTTTATTTAACCCAATATATCAAATTTTACTCTCCCAATATGTAACCAACAAAATAATTATTAATGAGATATTTTACATTCTTTATATTCAATTTAATATTTGAAATCTGGCATGTATTTTATAAAATCTCTCTTTGGACTAGTAACATTTTAAAGTGCTCAATAGCACAGTGTGTAGTGGCTGTGAAATTGGGCAGAGCAGATGAAGAACTTTCCCAAAATTGCACTTGCACCTGTGCTCTCCCCTGTACTCAACAGTAAAATCCACAAAACATTTGATGTACAGAATTGCATTCAATTGAATATTCTACTGCGAGTTATTCAAAAGTCACAATTTTGTGGTAGTTAAAAAGGAGGAAATGTGATTTTACTATTTGAACACTGAAATCAAGTTACAGGCAACATATAAGTTTGATATTAAAAGACATTGTTCTCTGCTCTGATGCAGATTCTCTTCTTAATAGAAATCCAAGTGTCTTTGGCTTCAGTAAACATCACAACATCCCCAGATAACAAAACATCTGATTGACAATTTTGCATTAGTGTTGAAAACAAAACTGTAAGAGACAAATACACATAGATGTTTCCTCCTCTTCCTCCCTTCTCCTCTCCCTAAAAATAGACAAATAAAATCTTTTAAAAAATAGAATCAGCCCTGGCTGGTGTAGCTCAGTGGATTGAGCATGGGCTGGGAACCAAAGTGTCCCAGGTTCAATTCCCAGCCAGGGTACATTCCTGGGTTGCAGGCCATAACCCCCAGCAACTGCACATTGATGTTTCTCTCCCTCTCTCTCTCTCTCTCTCTCTCTCTCTCTCTCTCTCTCTCTCCTTTCCCTCTCTAAAAATAAATACATAAAATATTTTAAAAAATAGAATCATTATCTTAAAAAAATTTACAGTTACACTTGTTATGTTCCACATACATAACTACCTACAAGGGTCATAGTATCTTTTACATTTATCTAGACATGGCTCCCTGATTTAGAAAATGCAAAAGTATTACTGATTAGTGGATTTTTATAGTAATTGTTTAAATACAGAGCACATTAAAAATACTTTTTAAGAAGTAGTTTATATATAGATTTTTATAAGATTTTATTTATTTATTTTTAGAGAGAGGGGAAAGGAAGAAGAGAGAGAGGGAGAGAAACATCAGTCAGTTGCCTCTTTCATGCCCCCAACCAGGAACCTGGCCCACAACCCAGGCATGTGCCCAGACTGGGAATCGAACTGGTGACCCTTTGGTTTGCAGGCCAGTGCTCAATCCACTGAGCCATACCAGACAGGGCTATATATACAATTCTTTGTAGGCAACTATTTCAATAATGGATAAATTAAAAACAATGTACTATAAATGCTAAAAGTGGAGCTTCCAAGAAAACTGCTTTAAAATGTGTAAATTGAATAAAGGAAAAACTGTAAATGTTTTTAAGAAGTATAACTATAGCCATGTGGGTAGATCAATATAAATAATATCAATCTTAGTTCACATAACAGTTGTTTAATAAAACAACGTTGTGCATTCTTGTTTGCTGTTGAGCTTAATATTTGATATTTATCCTTTATACCACCAAGGAATAGGTAAATATAATGCCATTCTGTCCTCACCATCTTGATTCTCGCATTCCATAAGCCAATGCTCATGTCAAGGATTTTAAATCCTGTGCAATACTAAGGATGTAGGAGTAGAGTAGAGATGAAGACAGTCTCCCTCTAACCATTAGTTGCCCACAAGTCAAATACAACATATTTGTCACCACAGACCTCAGCATCCCAACAGGCCATTTCCAGTTGCTCTCTGTGGTTTTCAGGGCACAGCAGGAATCTTTTCCGCATATGGAAAACCTGTCTACTTCTACTAAAGCATCTTGCTACATAGTAGACAAAGCCAAAAAGCCTAGACTGTGCTTCTCTGAAATCCACAGATAACACTCTCTACCTCCAGCCTGTGTGAATCTCCATTCAGTCTCTCGAAAGGCTTAAGTGTAAACTTCCAGTCAAGATGGCAGCACATGTTAATATGGCTCACCTTCTCGCACAACCACATCAAAATTGCAGCTAAAATATAGAACAACCTTTACTCAGAATCATCAGAAATAGAGTGGGATAGATGTCTGACAACTACAGAATTAAAGAAACCACATCTGTCTAGACTCGTAGGAGGGGTGAAGATGGAAAACAGGCTGGTCCCACATGTATATGTGGTGGATAAAAGGTCAGGAGGGATATCTCAGGAGTGAGGAGTCCTAGACCCACATTGGACCCCCCCATACCAGGGTTCCAATGCCTGGAATATAAGCCCCCACAACTTCTGGCTGCAAAACCTAGCAGGGATTGAGTCAGTGGAAGAGACCTCTGGAGTCCTAAGCAGTTCCCCTTAAAGAACCCACACATGGACTTACTCAGATTCAGTCCCTCTGAGCTCCAGCACTGGGGTATCAGCTTGAAAGGCACCAGTGGCATACAGAGAGGAACTGAATTGTCTGGCATCAAGGCAAGAACTAGGAAACGGCCTTCTCCCAGACAGAAAGGTGGGTCATTGTCCCTTTTCTGAACCCTCCCCTCACAGAACCATAGAGCTGGTTGGCTGGTTCCATATCTGAGACTCCATCAGCCTGGCAAACACCATTTGCCCTGCTTTGAAGATTCCAAGAGACTCCATCCCACCAAACTTATGGGCCCACCAAAGCTGTTTTACTATATGATGGTTGGTCTTGGCTCATACTTCACAACTTCCTAAGTCCTCTCAAACAAGCAACAGTCAGCCTTGGTGAGCCCCCAACCTTCCATACCTCTTGCTAAGGAAACCCAAGTCTGGCACTAGCAGCAAAGAGTCTACATTCACAGCTTGGCTTTTCCTGGGAATCTCCAAGTCCAGCACAAGTAGCAGCCATCTCAGATTGTTTTATAGCTCAGGCAGTGTGATGCAGGGCAAAACCCAGGTTGGGGCTAACCGTGGCCTGCAACACCCCAGAAACCCTAGACCTTGTGCACCCAGTGGACAACTAAAGACCAGATCAGAGTACCACCACCCTGCCTCTGAACAGCTGATCCTCCATAGAAGGCAGAAATTGGCGGTCACTGGTCACAGCTAGTACTTCTAGCTTACTGGCCTGGGTAAATCACTCCCTTGACTTCCCAACAGCAATCAAGGCTTAACTGTAAGAGGAAGGTGTTCTCAGCCCACACAAAGGGAACACCTTGAGTACCCAGCTTACATGATAGGGGAGGCTATGCCATTGGAACCTACAGGACACCTACTACATTAGGCTACACTACCAAGGCAGGGAGTCATAGAAGCTCTACCTAATACATAGAAACATACACAGGGAGGCTGGCAAAAGGAGGAAGCAAAACAACATGGCTCAAATGAAAGAACAGATCAAAACTCCAGAAAAAGAACTAAACAAAATGGAGATAAGCAATCTATCAGATGCAGAATTCAAACCACTGGTTATAAGGATGCTCAAGGAACTGAGTGAAGACCTCAGCAACATAAAGAAGATCTAGTCAGAATCAAAAGACACACTAACTAAAATAAATAACAATTTACAGGCAATCAACAATAGAGTGAATGAAGTCAAGAATCAAATCAATGATTTGGAACATAAGGAACCAAAAAACAACCAATCAGAACAGCAAGAAGAAATAAGAATACCCCAAAATAAAAGGATAGTATAAGGATACTCTTGAAAATGTCAAGCATTCCAACATAAGCATCACAGGGGTGCCAGAAGGAGAAGAGAAGGAGCAAGAAATTGGAAATCTATTTGAAAATAATAATAATAATAAAACTTCCCTAATTTGGTAAAGGAAATAGACATGCAAGCCCATGAAACATAGAGATTCCCAAACATGACAACTGCAAACAGCCCTGGCTGGTGTAGCTCAGTGGATTGAGCACAGGCCTATGAACCAAAAGGACACTGGTTCTATTCCCAGTCAGGACACATGCCTGGGTTGCAGGCCAGGTCCCTAGTAGGGAGTGCATGAGAGGCAACCACACACTGATGTTTTTCTCCCTCTCTTTCTCCTTCACTTCCCCTCTCTCTACAAATAAAATAAATAATATATATTTTTTAAAAAAAGATGGATGTCAAGAGGGCCCCTCTAAGATACATCTTAATTAAAATGTCAAAGTTAAAGATAAAAAGAGAATCTTACAAGTGGCAAGAGAAAAGCAGTTAGTCACCTACAAGATAGTTCCCATAAGGTTGTCAGCTAATTTCTCAAGAGAAACTTTGCAGGTTGGAAAGGATTGGCAAGAAATATTCAAAGTCATGAAAAGCAGAGACCTACAGCCAAGATTGCTCTACCCAGCAAAGCTATCATTTAGAATTGAAGGACAGATAAAGAGCTTCCCAAACAAGGAAAAACTAAAAGAGTTCATCATCACCAAACCATTATTAAATGAAATGTTAAATGGTCTTGTTTAAGAAAAAGAAGAAGATCATAACTATGAACAATAAAATGACAAAAATATGTATCTATCAACAATTGAATCTAAAAAACAAACTAAGCAAGCAAGAAGAACAGAGAGAGAATCATAGATACAGAGAGTGTTTTAATGGTTGCCAGGTGGAAGGGGACTTTGGGAGAATGGGTGAAGAGGTGAGGGGATTAAGAAGTACAAATAGGCAGTTACAGAATAGCCCTGGCATGTAAAATTCAGTGTAGGAAATGGAGTAGCCAAAGCACCCATGACCCATGGACATGAACAATAGTGTAGGGATTGCCTGAGGTATTAGGGTTGCTGGCTGGAGACGGGCAAAGGGGTAAAAATTAGGACAACTGTAATAGCACAATCAAGAAAGTATAATTAAAAGAAACTCCTAGGTGATTCTGAGACTCATCCTCTCCAGAGTCAGAAGCCAAGTCTGTATAAAAGCTGTATGTGGAGCCAGGTCTCCTAATACTCTAGCTACAAACTCTTTATTATCCATTACATACAAAGTAAAATCTACTGCCATCCTGAAAAATCCAAAAGGACACTCGATGAGTTACTTACTGCAAGAGAGTGTGAATTCACATGAACAAATTCACATAAGCCATGTGTATTTAGGATGGCCACCTTTGACTGAACTCTTAACATGTAGGAGGCATGTTGCCAGAAACTCAACACACATTGTTCCTTTGACCCTTCCATATTACAGATGAGGAATACAAAGGATTTTATCTCAGAGCTTACTTGAGACCCCACAAGGATTTGTAGTCTAGTTTGGTTGAGCTAGAGCCTGAAGTCAAACCATTAAAGTGTGCTGCTCTGCTGCACATACAGAGGTGTTTATGTTTAGCATACAGACATCTAAACCTACTGCAAAGAGAGTTTTGTATAGCTATAAATTAGTTTGTGAAGTACTACTTATTGCTCAGCTTAGATATGATGCAGCAACAGTGTCACACACTGAATGCACTCCAGCTTGCTTTCAGCTATACCAACAAATCCTGGAAGGCTGCTTTAGCCATTTATGAGTTAGAACCTCCTCCACAATATATATTGCCTCAAAAACCAGTTCTTAATTATCAACACAATATTTCAGAAAGTCAGGCCAATGTTTAAAAGTCTATTTTATGATACAATTATAGCAGAAGAGATGAATACTTGCATAACTGTATTTACTCTCTCCAGTAAATTTGGAAGTAACAAGATATATATATATATATATAAAACACAAGATATATATATATATATATATATAAAGATATATATATATATATTTCTATATTATGCCCTTCCTGCCAAATTTGTTGTTTCTAAAACAACCTTCCACAGGCCAATCATTTTAAATACATTTTACAGTGTAAGCCCACTCCTGATGTTACATAATTGGCTTCTATTTCATCAAGGTTGAAAACAGTTTACATTTTGAAAGTGCCTCAAGATTAAGCAGAATTTTATTTTTATATAATACATCTTCTCAGAAAAACTGCACTGTTTTCATGTAGCTGTGAAGGGCTAAGATCCGCACAAGATGGATTAAATTTGTTAGGGCCAGTGCGTGTGACGACGGGAGCTATGGGGACTCCACCAGCCAAGAGCACTGCTGGGAGCCCATCTTTCCTCAAGGCCCTGCTCTGCATATGGTAGGAATGCAATAAATATTTTTATTAATTGGCCCAGAAAAAGTTTTATAAGTGCTTAGATGGTCTGTTTTTTATTCTCTTTAAAAATTGATGCTGCTCACATTTTAACTGCATACATTATAAATCACCTAGGAATCTTTTTAAAAAAACATAAATGGTTTTAGTCAGGTTTAGCACTGAGATTCTGCAGTTCTTACAACCTAGTCAAGGAAACCAACTGAGTAGCAAGGCTATAAACCTTACTTCAAAATAGATTCATGCTTACATCATTGTGCTGCCTCTCTCTTATCACACTAATTGTAACCTATTTAATTAATTTGTCTACATTCCTTTCTAAACTATAATCTCTCTGGGGATAAGAACACTTCTATTTGGTGCCTAATGGGTAATTAAAACTCAATAAATACTTACTGAATAGTGCTGGACCAATGAATGAGTTGTACAAGATACACTTTTATACACATCCTTAAATACGTGTAAACACTCCCTGAAATACCTTTTCATAAAAATGTCACCAAGACACTGGTGATTTTTCAAAACCAGAGCAAAATTTGTAGTTATAATCATCACTAAATTTTTTAGTGTATTGTATTTGATCCCCACAATAGCCCTTTATGAGTTAATGTTATTATAATTACCATTTTAAAGATAGAGATGGAGGCACAGACATGTTAAGTACCTTATCAGAGTTTGTACAGCTAGTGTCACTGCTGGTACACGAACCTAGGCAGTCAGGCTCCACAGAATATATATCTAACTACTATGAATATGAAAAAAAAGGAACTTGTAACTTTGTCAGATTTTTTTAACCTTAATATGCTTTATATCTGCAGAAAGGGGATCAAGACCATTGTAAACATTACTCTGTAGAATCCTCTATCCAGTTCACACTAACATTCTTGGATTTAACTTTATTTTTGTGCAACACCACAGCTTTATGTTATAAGCAATATATAGTTTTCTGAGGCACAAATGTGAGTAACAAAAGCTATGCACAGGTTATCCACCATAATAGGACACTTGACTTGTGTAGGGAGGGAGACCAATGAGGGAACAGCACCAACAGGAACATATAGCTTTATTTCTCTTCTTATCTTTTTATACATAAGAATTCCAGGGAAATGTTATGTTATGGTGGTATTCTCAAATTTGGGATTTACAAAGATTTTAAGATGTATTCCCAGAAAATATGTTAAGGACTGATTCCATGTTCCTGGCCAACATTCTCTTATGTGGGCATCTGACTTAGAAATCTTTGAATAATCAAGAAAAAAGAGAGGCTGTATATATTTAAACATATCAGCTTTCTTTATAGGAAGATAGTACACAGCATTGTTCTTGAAAAGAAAAAAATCATACGACTATTTTAAGAGATAAATCACTATGGTAACCATTTCTCTGCTGGAATTTAGAAAGGCAATGCCTTCTGCTACTGAAAGATTCAGCTTTTAGCAGCAGCTAGTACATAATATTTTCTATTGGGCTTTTTTTGTGTTATACTAAATAAGTTTCCATGTTATCTTAGTGAAACATTCTTTATCATTCTACAGAGTGATTCATATTGCATATTAATTATTAAATGGAAATTGTATTTGTTGGAGCATTCTCAGACACAAAAATAATGATAAAATATCTACCTTATCCAGCATATTAACAGAGGATCCTACATATCTTGAAACAATCAAGTGGTACTATAGTCAGTGATTTCAAATATCCATACATTTCATTTTTTTCCAGAAAACCATTTCATAGATTAATGAAGAAAAGTTAGTATGTAGAACTCTGTATTTTTCATCAAAAAAAACTTTGCATACATTATTGTCTTACATTGGGAGATCTCCCACCTGCTCTCCCATATAGACTTATGCATTAGAATAAAAAGTCTTTCCCCATCAGTGGCAAATACTTTCCAGATTTCCTACAAACAGGAAAGATCAAAATGTTCATTCTACTTTAATAATACTTATACAACCCCTTTAGTCCCTTTAGTGCTTGCTGCACTGAACCAGAGAACTATAATTTCAGAGCAATAATAATAACTATCACTCATTAAACACTTGCTATGTACCAGGCCCTGTTCGAAGACTTCACATGAGCACTAGATTTACAAATTTAGTACAACCAAGGAAAGCCAGCAACAGTGTACATTTAAAGAGCTCAGATTTGTTTATTAAAAAAGATACTTGCATTCAACACAATCCCTGTTAAAATACCAATGACATATTTCACAGATATAGAACAAACATTTCAAAACTTTATATGGAACCATAAATGAACACAAATTAGCCTCAGCAATTTTGAAAAAGAACAAAGTAGGAGGGATCACAATACCTGGTATCAAACTATATTACAAGGCCACTGTAATCAAAACCGTCTGGTACTGGCATAAGAACAGACACATAGATCAATGGAACGGAATAGAGAGCCCAAAAGTAAACCCAAGTCTCTATGGTTAATTAATATTTGACAAAGGGATCAGAAGCACAAAATGGAGTAAAAATAGCCTCTTCATCAAATAGTGTTGGGAGATCTGGGCAGCTACATGCAAAAAAATGAAACCTGACCACCAACTTACAAACTTACACCATACACAAAAATAATCTCAATATGGATTTAAAAAGCTTAAGTATGAGCTTTTTAATATAAGCTTTTTAATATAAGCTTTTTCGTAAGTGATATGAATCACTCTGTATAAGTTGCAATGCCATAACACTCCTAGAGGAGAACATAGGCAAGAAAATTTCAAATATTCCACACAGCAATATTTTCTCCAATATGTTCCCTAGAGCAAGGGACATAAAGGAAAGAATAAACAAATGGGACTTCTTCAAATTAAAAAACTTCTACACAGCTAAAGAAAACATCAGCAAAATGAAAAGGGAACCAACTGTATGGGAAAATATATTTACCAATGATACCTCGGACAAGGATTTGATCTCCAAAATATATAAAGAACTCATACAACCCCACACCAGAAAGACAAATAGTCTAATTTTAAAAAGGGCAAAGGACCTGGATAGACACTTCTCCAAAGACATACTGAGATTCCAGAGACATATGAAAGGATGCTCAGTACCACTAGCCATCAGAGAGATGCAAATTAAAACCACAATGAGATACCACTTCACACAGGTCAGAATGGCCATCATAAACAAATCAACAAACGTGTTAGAGAGGATGCGGAGAAAAGGGAACCCTACTGCACTGTTGGTATGAATGCAGACTGGTGCAGCCACTGTGGAGAACAGTATGGAATTTCCTCAGAAAACTAAAAATGAAACTGCCTTTTGACCTGGTAATTCCACTGCTGAGATTATACCCTAAGAATACTGGAACACCAATTCAAAAGAACCTATGCACCCCAATGTTCATAGCGCACAATTTAAAATAGCCAAGTTTTGGAAGTGACCTAAGTGCCCATCAGTAAATGAGTGTATCAAAAAACTGTGGTACATTTACACAATGGAATTCTATGCAGCAGAACGGAGGAACTCCTACTCGTTGCAACATCTTGGATGGAGCTGGAGAACATTATGCTAAGTGAAATAAGCCAGGCACTGGAAGACAAATACCATATGATCTCACCTATAAGTGGAACCTAATCAACAAAACAAACAAGCAAGCAAAATAGAACCGGAGACACTGAAATCAAGAACAAACTGACAGTAATCAGAGGGGAGGGGGAAGGGGGATAATGTAGGGAAGAAGAGGAAGGGTCATCAAGGCACATGTGTAAAGGACACATGGGCAAAGCCAAAGTGGGGTAGGATCGAGAGTGGGGGGTGAAGATGGGCAAGGAAGGGGAGATTGGTGGTGGGAGGAAATGGGGACTTGAACAACAATTTTAAAAAAGATTTTGGCATTGATTAGAATCTATTTTAATCCTCAGAACAGCCCTGAGTTTGCTAAGTGTCTTTAGATGTCGTACAAATCAACTTTCATGTCCTGTAAATCCTCCCTGAGCCTACTGTACAGATTAAGAAAGTAATTTTTCCTTTGTTGTCATAGTTTATGAAATGAAATAAGCAATGCACTGAATGTAAATGTATTAATAAGACCTTGTGAACAATTGCTCATACTGGATAAAGAGAAAAAATTGGCTGGTAAATCATGTGATAAATATTCAACACTATAAATCATGAATACAGAAGACACCAGTATTTCCTATAACAACACATTAAAGCACCATTTTTTTTGTTTTTTGAAATATCTTTGATTCTGAATTTATACTTGATGCGAGCAATAATATTACAAATATTATATTTATACATGAGGGAACCTGGAACTTAAAGATTTGTGTATACATCAGATGAACATACTGTTGTTATTTGCTGCTGTTTCATTTTTGTAAGAAGAATGATGAGTAAATCGTAGTAAGAAAAAAGCAAGCATGCTTATGATTTTTGCAGTTTGCTATAACATATTAGTATATTAGAGACAATCAAATTATTTAATCAATTAGATTTTCTCTTCATATACAACTATTATTCCCAAGCAAGCACCCTCATGAACTATTTTTTAAGTATTAACTATAAAGGGTATAATAAAATAGCAATGAAATGTACTTCATCGCTGCACCTGATAAATACCTGAAACACACCAATGTGATGAACTTTTAGTTATAAATAATTAACAGTATCCACATCATTTAAAAAATCCAAAAGACTAACTGTGTCATCTCACAACAATGCTATTTATCTATTATGGCACTTAATTTTCCCTAAGTCTGCTGTATGCTTCCTTTATAAAATCAGCTCTGTTTATGTAACACTGCAAAGATACAAACTGGTGGTAACAAAATGGAATTTTTTATCCTTTTAAGTAGATAAAAAAGGACAATTCCCGCTAATTATTTCAGATGTCTTCTACAACAATCATGTCTTATGCCCTGTAGTTCCTGAGAGGAGGGCCCATTTGGCAAAAGAAATGATAGTATTTAAAGTATTTTGTAATATAGGTAAGTTATTTTTTGCAGTGAAATCCCAAAGGGCTTTGCAAAATTTTAGTTAGGTGAGCTGAGAGTAACTGCCACTTCCTAAAGTTCTAATCATCTTTCTGGCCCTTTGGGAATGCTTAATTTATGAGTTATGCCTAAATACCCTAAGGAAATTGAAATGGGTAATTTCTTTATTTCACTGTACATGTTCGGGCCACTCATTAATCCTAAATTATTAATCCTAATAACTCTCCTTGGAGGCAGGTAACAGGCAGTCTCATTAATACTGCCCCCCCCCCCCCTAAGGAAAGGAGGCTCTGCCTGCACCCACCCACCCCCCTTCCCACTGCCAGGCAGCTGACACCTGAGATCTGACCAGAGGCACGTATCTATTGGTGCTGAACACACTGGCCACAAAAACTGATTTTTAATCGGCTTAGATGGACTTTCTGTGTTTTCCAGTTTTTTGTTATTGAAATGGAAGTAGAAAGCTGCTTTCAAAGACTAGCCTATCAGCCTCTCCTTCCTTGGCTTGCCTGACCTTCAGGCAGTACAGCTGCCTGAGGGGAGTTAAAAATGGACTGTCAAGCTGGCTTTAATTTCTGCTGCTCTGCCTCCAAATGTCCTCCCACTGATCTGTTTATCACACTCTCCTTATCCCTTCTGTTGTTTTTCTTACTGAGTTTTTAGCCTGGACAGCTGAAACTGGCTTTCAAGGTCCTAACCTGCAGATCCTTGTACCAGCGACAAAGTAATCCTAGATGACTGAGAGCCAACACTCGAACTTCCTGCTTTTGAAACAGTCTCTCCTCCCAGGCTTCCCCGCCCTTTCCTTCCCTAGACCCACCACCGTCTTTGGGAATGGCCACTCTGAACAGACCATCTCCTACTGGCACACCAACATGGGACAGGGGTGGCTTAGGAATTTTGGAAGAAAACACATTTGGCTTCTTGCCTGTGGGCTCTTTCCCGGGCTTCTCCGTTCCTCTGAACGCTCAGGTTCAGGACTGAGCATCAGGCCTCACAGGATTATCCCTAAGGGGATATAAATCTATTTTCGTTGCCCAAAGCCCCTTCAAGACCGCCCAAGCCCAAATCTTCCCCCTGGCAGGGTTCGCCTGGAACTTCTGCCTCCGGGAATGCCATTTGCTCCCTGCGACCAGGCGGGTGAAGGAGGTAGCTAACATCCCACTAATGGTTTTGTTTAGTTTCTTGGCAAACTCCACTTCATTCAATCTCCCGGCGCTCAGGAGTCAGGTCTAATTAAAAGAGTACCAGGCTCACCCTTCTCGCCGAGAAAACGCATTAGTCATAGATGAAAACAGCACGAAGAGTGCCGAGAGCCCGGGAGTGCAGTGGGTAGACGAAAATGCTGGAGAGCCTTCGCTGCCGGAAAGGAAAGCTACATCTGACCGCGTTCAGGAGCGAAGGACACAGAAAGCCAGGGACCTGGGGTAAAGTTGACTTGGATAAAGGCCAGAACTAAGTGCAAAAGATGCTCATTGAACGTAGAAACAAAGTTAAGCAAAGAGTTCGACGTGACACAGAAACGCCTCAGGCCGTAGCAATAGACAAAGGGCAGAAACTTCCCGCTGCCGGGGACCGAATCGCAGCAAGGGAACCAGTAGTGTGAATGAGAGCGTGCGCTAGGGGAGGGGTCGCACCAAAGAATCCAAGTTGGCGGCAGAAGAGAGTGGTCAGTTTTGGGCGAGTCGTACACTCGGAATTGCGGTCACAGTGGCCCGTGGCCCACTCGGGAAACCGCAGACATCAAGAGTGCAGCAACCTCGTCCCCATCTCCCAGCAGCTCGCCTAGGGTGGCCAGAACACTCAGGTTTGAAATGCAACCCCACCACGGGAGCTGCGGCGCGCAGGGGCGGGGACGCGCCGCGCAGGTAGGCGGGGCGGGCTGACCGAGTGAGAAGGCTGGGCCTATAAAATACTCGCTGCCCTAGAGGCGGTGCAGTTCAGTCGGGCCGGTACCAGGTGGGCTGGGGCTGAACAGGTTGTGGATCACTGGTGGGGTCTGCAAATCAGAGAGGCCCCGAGGGTGGAGGCTTTGAGGAGAGTGCCTGCCTCATTTTACCCTTCTGCATTGCTAACGCGTCAGCTTCAAAGAACTCCCGGCAGGTAAGAGACAGCGGACTGGATACCGGGGGAACAGAGGCTGGGGCATCCGCTGCCCGATCGTGGGTGTGGGGCGGGGGGGGGGGGTCTCGGAGGGGTCAGTGGTGAGCTCCGCAGGCCAAGTCCGCTCCAAGTTGTGCTAACTTTCAATGAGTTTCAAGTCGTGGCCGTAGTTGGTGTCTCCGCTCGCGAGACTGCCGACTTGAGTTGCAGAAACCGGTTGCTTCACTTTGGAAACTGACTGCTCGCCTATTTCGCTCGGGGTACACGAGGCATTTTAGGATCCTCTACACGTCTTGCGGCTCTTGCAAGTCTGTCTTATTGCCTACTTTTTCCAGCACCCCAGGTCGTTCTGTCCCGCGAGGGAAACGGAGCCGTTGACCATGGTTGCAACTGGCAGTTTGAGCAGTAAGAACCCGGGCAGCATTTCAGAGTTGGTGGACCCTGGCTTCTACCCGAGGAGCCTGCTGAATGGTGAGTTTCCCAGCTGCCGGCCTCTCTCTCCTCCAAAGGTTGCAGCCCCTCCATAGATCGGATGGGGTGGATGGGGGAGGGGTGTGTGGAGTCACCACTTTACTCACTGGAGGTGTCAGAAAATCCACCTGAGGAAACTGCTTTCCAAACTTTCTAGCATCTTCTGTTCATGATGGCGAGAAACAAAAGTGGCAAAAAATAAAAACCAAAAAAAAAAAAAAAAACAATGAGGGCTGTATAAGTCTAGTCTGCTAATAGATTCTTCAGGATGAAAAGTTGTGCAAGTTCCTTACCCTAGATGGTTTTAAGTTTTGGTGAATTTTAAGTATACAGTTATGTGTGTTTTAACAAATGTAATCACCCTTGTAATCATGACCATGGACCCCTCCGACCAAATTCCCATGTATCTATTGGGGAGCCATCAACTCCCCACTCTCCTCCCCATTTGCTTTTGCCTCTGAATTTTCGTGTAAATGGAATCATAATAGGTAGTCTTTTGTAGCTGATTTCTTTCCTGCAGCTTAATTATTTTGAGATCCGTCCATGGTGCTGCATATATCTGTATGTTTCATTTTTTTATTGCTGTGTAGTATTCTAATTGAGGATATACCCATTATTCCCTTTTTAATGCCAGAGGGAAATTTAAAAACAGAAGTGATGCTGGATGCACTGTCATTTACAATTTTAAACCGCAGTTTCTAAGTTAACACCTCGCTCTGCCACTGAGGAGTTGTGTGGGCAGAGACAAATCGCTGAAGATATTTGGGCCTTCCTCATTTAGAAGGCAAAGTGGTTAATGATCTAATTTTATAGCCAACTCTTTAAAATTCTTTATCTTGTATATATGGAGCATCATAATTTGGAATGCATTTGCTTTATTTAGTTATTTTAAACACACACACACACACACAATGATCTAAGTGAATACGTGATGTGGAGAGAAGAAACCACAACAGCCAATGAGGGTGAAGTAAGCTTAAGGGAGGGAGGAGCCACAGGACCTCTGCCTGCACCCTGCTCAGTTGACTGTGTGTGGCATCTTGCCAAGTGGTAGGATTAATTTGGAAGGTAGGTGACCAAATGCAGACCTATCTCTTTTCCTTTGCGCAAATCTAATTTTGTTTTCCTAAGACTATTTTGTTTTGCTTGGCCATGGAAAACTACCGAGCCAGTTATAAATATCCTAGTGGACCTCAAAGGTCTTCTTTGAGCAATTTTTAATCAAAGAGACTGAAGCTAAAATTGGAATTTACAGGCCAATTCCAGTAAAGGCTTTTAAAGAAAGAAACAAATGTAATAGATATTTAATATAGCTTCTCAGATTCAAGTTTATCACTTAAGAACAGTGGCAAAACTTTGGTATTACAGCAATAAACTCATATGTTCTTTTTTTAAAATTTTATTTATTTACTTTTTAGAGAGAGGGGAAGGGAGGGAGAAAGAGAGGGAGAGAAACATCAATTGGTTGCCTCTTTCACACCCCCAACCAGGGACCTGGCCCACAACCCAGGTGTGTGCCCTGATGGAGTACTGAACCAGTGACCTTTCAGTTTATGGAATGATGCCCAACCCACTGAGCCACACCAGTTAGGGCCAACTCATATATTCTTAGAGTTAGAAGGTAATAGTTCCGTAGTTGAAATATATATATATATATATAATATATATATTATATTTTTTATTCCAGAAGTAATACATGTTCTCTGTAAAACAAATGGAAAATCTTCATAAGGAAGCAAGAAATGAAAGAAAATCACTGATAATCTAGGATAACCATAGAGATTTTTGATACACAGTCTTCAAATCGTGTATGTGTGTGTACAGATAAATTTAAAGAAAAATGGTTATATACTACCCACCTTATTTATCAAAATCTTTATTTCATAAATGAGATGTCAAATGGTTTACTCTGTTACCCCACTAGTTAATTGCAGAGTGAGATGAGCTGACTGCCAAAGAAATAATAGAAACAGACAGATGTGGTAGATAAACATAACCAGTGTTTCTATCTTGGTGTGGTTGTCCTGCTCCTGGATTTCTTTTCATTTGAAACTTCTGTTTTCTACAGATTTTGACTACTGGGATTATGTTGTTCCTGAACCCAACCTCAGTGAGGTGATATTTGAGGAGACCACTTGCCAGAGTTTGGTTAAAATGCTAGAGAACTGCCTGTCCCAATCAAAGCAAACCAAACTCGGTTGTTCAAAAGTCCTTGTCCCTGAGAAACTGACCCAGAGAATTGCTCAAGATGTCCTTCGCCTCTCCTCCACGGAGCCCTGTGGCCTGCGAGGTTGTGTCATGCACGTGAACATGGAAGTTGAAAATGTATGTATAAAGCTGGATAGGATTGTGTGTGACTCTAGTGTCGTGCCGACTTTTGAGCTGACACTGGTGTTTAAGCAGGAGAACTGCTCATGGACCAGCTTCAGGGACTTTTTCTTTAGTCGAAGTCGCTTCTCATCCAGCCTCAGACGAACCATGATCCTGAGCTCAGGATTTCGACTTGTTAAGAAAAAGCTTTACTCCTTGATTGGAACAACAGTCATTGAAGAGTGCTGAAGGGAAGCATTTAAAAAGGTCCTTTTATGATTGGGTAATAAAACTCTGCAGCTGCTCAGTTACAGTCATTGTAGTTTGCCCTGCCTGTTCTCAACAAGAAACCCCAAATCAAGTTCATTTTCTGTATTTCATAGTCACAGCAACCTGTTATTTTGTGGCTTTTGAGAAATGGCCCCAGTGTCTGCATTCTATCACTTTTTTTTTTCTTTACAAAATGGAATGTCATGGAATAAGGAAGGGAAAGGAGCAGTGCACTTTAGTTTTGTATTTGACTCCACAAAGTTTTCCATGTAGTCTTGCTAATGCACTAGTAAACCAACTTTGCTTAGTGTGATTTTTACATGGCTTTTTGTCTGTAAGTTTTCAAATTGATCCCATCAATCACAATGAGCGATGCTTAGTCCATCAAAACTTCCTGAAGTCCATACCGCGAATTTCCTGCCTCTATTTTAATTTGAAGGGTTCTTTTACAAGAGGATAGAATTAAGTGGGTGAGCAGAATTAAAACTAAACCCCATGTAAGAGTGAATAGAAATGTCACCAGGAGAATAGAATGCTTCACCGTTTTCTTGTGTTCTCTCTGCTCTTCTGTTCTAAAGAGGTGGCAAAGGCTTGAGCTGCCATTTTAGTGACCACAGTATTGTTTTAAATAACTTTATGGTACAATACAAGCTCAGTTTTTCTAATTCTCAAGTATTGAGTGATATCTTTAAACTAGAAAAAATGGAAAGTGTTGAACTGTTATTTTACTTATAGTTGATTACTCTTCCATTATGTGACTGCGTACGGGAATAGGACATGAGTTCTCAGATCTCGTCACTTTCTCATTCATTTGATGATCTAGCCTCTTTTCACTATTACATATGCTTAATCTCAGATGAACCCTCTCAGTACTCAGTGTTATCTTGTCCCTAGCCTCTCCTGGGATCTCTCAGGTATCTCTCCTTTACCCAGATCTTCAAAGGAGATAGCTGCAGACTACCATTTTTCACTAGTATGATGTGTCTGTTCCTATAGACTAGAGAATGAGAACCTGGCCTAGTTAACCAGTTCAGCCACCCAACTTTCTTCAGCCTTGCAAACCTGTCCCTTGGGAACAATAAAGGCCTTAATTTTTTCTTGCCCCTACTACCTAGATTGTTATCTTTTTTTAAGCCAATGAGAGGATGTAGCCTCCACACTACAGTGTTCATTTCTGCAAGACCTTAACATCCTTACTCTAGGTCATGGATAAGGAGCTTACCCAGATCTGCCACCCAAGCTATTAGCTCCACTTGACAGACGTGAGGGTAGTAGGGGCAGATGGCTTCATCCTGGTGTAACTCAAAAGCAGGTTGATCCTGTTACTGATCCTATAAGTGACCTAAAGCTTCACTATTTAAATCGTAAAGCCATCTTTAGGCCTGGGCCAGTGCAAGTCAACCCTGTTTTGCATGTGTATTCTTAGTTAGGGCTCGCTAAAGGTGCCTCTGATTCTGGGGGCCAGGCTTCCCTGGCATGGATGTTGAATTGTTGTGCCTTGTCCTCTAACAGTTGTCCTTGACTCTTGTCTATTATGCTCACAAACTGGTGATGATGGCTTATGGAGGCTCTTAAGTTAATATTTCTGTTAAAGGAAATTAAAGTTTGTCTATTTTTGACAATAAAGCATCATATATTTTTAATTCTTTTGTCCTCTTTATATTTTCTGTGTTTATTCAATGATCACCCTAAAATATATTTGACAGTATTTGAGAGAAGATGGCAAAACATCTATCCCCTTTGAGTGATTTGCTTCATAATTTTTCAAATACAAAAATACATTTTATAGGAAGACATTATAATGTCTTCCTTTGGCAACCACCCTTAAAAAAAAAACCTCATTATGTAAAGGCTTTTTCTATAGTTTTTTAACCACCAAATGCAAATATATCAAATTGTGAGATAAGTATACATATTTATTTTTATCAAAACATTCTATTTGAACAACACATCTAATTTCACTGTTATTTATCAAACTGAATGTTTTATCTTTTTTTACCTATCTTAAATTTTTGGTTATGAGCTCAGATTCCTCTCCCTGCCTAGCACACAATTAATGACACTTGCTAACTGGTCAGCACTGTTCTAGATGCTTTACATAAGTCCTCTCATTCCTCACAAGAGCCCTATGAAATGAAACTATTGTCATCTACACTTCATAGGTACATGACCAGACAGACACGGAGAGGTTAAATAACCTGCCCAAAGCCACCAAGTTATGCCGCAGAACCAGAGTATAAAACTAAATGCAGGGACTGTGTTCACCGTGCTGCCTCAAAAGGCACAAGGCAGCACAGAGAACATGGCTGTGGAAGCAAAAGTCTGTGGAAACAATGTCAGAAACATTTGCCCCTAAGTTCAAAGAACAATTCTTAATGTGTTTTTTTATCAGATAGGAAAAAGGAAGAAACTACGGTATTGACAATATTTCCTATTCACTGGAGCATAGCTGTGCTTAGAATAATAAGTCCAAATGTTTAAAACCTGCATTTCAATCCTGGCACCTTTCATGCTTATTTTATGCAATTGGCGTAGTTACTTTTCCATGTACCTTCAAAAAACAAAAACAAAAAGATGTGATCTGTGCCCTAGCTATCTCAATAGGGGGTCATCTGTTATGTCAACCAGAGTACATGAGAGCCTCCTGAAATAATGAGACATCTTAGTTTCCTCTTACTAGTAGAAAGATAGCATTTTATAGTAATGGATTCAGTCTCCTGAATCTGTTTCTCCAGTGATCTATATCCTAATTGGGGTCAGCTTCATGTTGCACTATAGACAGTTTTTCCATTTGCATAGTGGGAGGATGTACAAGTATAAAAATCTTAAGTCTATTACATTGAGTTTTCAATTATCTATATTGCTTTAAAAAAGTAATAATAAGAGTCCAAGGAATATTGGTAGCATGTGAGGGAAGGGTACATGTTGATGAGCTAAGAGGAGTATCATGCAGATATTCAAAACCCCTGACTCCTGCCTATACTCTGCAATTGATTTTGAACTCACAGATCTCCACTGGATCCTCTGCATCTGCCAGAGATAAAGGAGAGGGACTGAAGGATCACATAAGTAACTTGGAGGCCAGGTGGGAAAGTGATGGACATGACTTTGTCTACATCCCACATATCATAGAACTCAGTCATATGGCCCCATCCAATTATAAGAGGGTCTGGGAAATGGGATGGAAAGGTGTGCCTAAGAGGAAGTGGGCTTGATGAACTCATTCTGCCACACAGGAAGAGGCGAATTAGTCTATGAACTAATAGAGAACCCAGATACATACCTACACATATATGGAAAGTTGACTTACCACAGTTAGATCTTTAGATAAATGGGTAAAGGATGGTATTTTCAATAATTGGTGCTATAATAGTTGTTTACCTCCATGGCAAAAAAAAAAACCAGTGAAATTAGATTCATATATATCAAGCATAAAAATCAATTCCAGGTTGATTAAAGTGTTAAATTATAACAGGGTGCAGCCAAAAAAGGGGGGCCCAAATGGGGATTTGTAATGGGGTCCAGAACTCAGGGTGTCCAGGAAATATTAGAAATATATATGTATAGGATGTCCTCACCCCCACAAGTCTGAGCTGGGGGACGGGGCACATGGAACAGGGCCATTGGGAGCTGTGTTGTACAGCAACAGCTGTGAAACTAACCTCTGGCATGGTCACTTAACATATCTATAACTTTAACTGGTTTCATAGATATGTTAAATAGCTGTGGCCATGCCTTGGCCAGAGGGATGGGAGTGACATTAACCCACTATGTAACTGGGAGGCAACTCCCTCTGGGTACAGAGCCTACATGAGAGCTTGGAGAAGATTGGCTCCACACCATGGGGCCACACCTGCCCAGACTTACCATGGCAGCCCAGAAAAGCTGGAAGAATACAGGAATGCTGGCAGGTGTAACTGATTGTGGGAGGAGTTGGAAATGGGGCTGTAGAGGAAGACTGGTGCTGGGATTTAAACCCAGGTGCAGCATTCACGCAGAGGCTTTTTGGGACCATGAAGCTTTGGCAAAAGTTGGGACCGTGCAGCTTTAGGGTGCATTCTTCTTGCCATGTGGTTTCGGAAGCAGGAGAGACTTTGCCTGGAAGGAAAGGGGTGAAAGGATTCTTGCTGGTGGGACACGAGAAGGTGCCACATGGTTTTGGATTAACTGGAAATCATGGCGGCGACACAGCTGATGGTGCCGGAACCGAGGGGCTGCCTGAACCACGGACTTCTACTTCTTTTCCTGAGATACAGTACCCTGGACTGAGCAAAGGGGAGAAGGAAGGACTGTGCGTTTGTGGGTGTCGTAAAGGACTTTAGTATTTTTAATGAAGATATTAAGTCATTACTCTAAGTCTGTATAACTTTTTAAATAAATAATCCCTTCCCTTTTCACCAATCTCTGGCATTGAGAGACATCTTTCCCTGGTGGTGGGCAAGGCAAAGCTAATACAGGGGAGAGGACCCCGGAGCACAAAAGTGGGTCCATTCGGTAATAGTGTATCATTCACACCCTACCCCAGGTCTGTTCTGTAACAAAATGTGAAAGGGAAACTTTTAGAAGAGAATACAATTTTTATGACTTTGATGTAAGGAACGAGTTCTTAAATAAGACGCAAAAGAAATGACTGAAACTTATATTTATCACATATCACTTCTATAAAGAAAATAAAAATACAAGTCATGGACTGGAAGAAAATATCCTTTACATTTATAACTCAAAAAGAGTTAACAACCAGAATATGTTAAGAATTCCTTCAAGGCAATTAAAAAAAAAAACAGCACAAACAACTCAAAAGAAAAAATATGGGAAAACTTTGAGTAGGCACTCTACAGTGAAGGAAACTCATGTGGGTGATAAACACATGAAAAGATGCTCAATCTAACCAGTAATTAGAGAAATGCAAACTAAAAGCACAATAAGACACTAATGTATACTCATCCATATCAGTCAAAAAAAGAGAATGTGAAGATATGGGGAAAAACTCACTGCAACATGCTGATATATGTGAGTTCAGTCTGGCATTATTTTGTAAAGTTGAAACCAAGTATTTTATGAACCTGAAATTTCATTTTTAGTTATCAAGTCTAAACCGGTTTCTTCAAACCTTTTTACTTGTTGTATATCTAAGAGAATTATGTAAGATTACACCCTGTGCCATAATTTTAAATTTCCATCCAAAATTTCCACCCTAATTATAAAAAGTTGCAAATGATGTTCAGTTCCAGGGTGTAATAAATACTGATCTTTTTAAATAAAATGATTATATTACCTTGTTAAATGTTTTCAATGGAATGTAAATAGCATAGTAATTTAACATCAAAATTTATTTAGAAAACACTGAAATAGGGTCTTCAAATTTCTCAGTGTTTTGAGATTTTTTTCTGTATCTTCTTAAAGCCCAGATTTACACTAAATTTTACCTTCTGTTATGTATTTTAAACTTTTGCCTTCTGTTATGTGTTTATGTAATTTATACATAATGCCATTATATATTTTAGCTTGACAGTTTTTATTAACATTCCTTCTTTACAATAGAAACAAGATTATAAATTAAAATTAAGTTTTTTTTAATTTTCTATGATCATAAGGCTATGTTAATTTTTTAATTAAGTTGACTTTACAAATAATAGTGCACAATGATCAAAGCAACATTAAATATGTTTCCAAAATTTCTAAAACTATTAAACATGATATAATACCAGCCCTTAGTGAGATGACTCTTAAATTAGTTAATTTATAGATAAGTATTATTTTTTTGCTAGAATTAGAAGATTGAGTATTATTTCCTATTTTTTGTTTCTATAAATGTAAACTCAGAAAACATTCTTCTATCAATAATTAGATGGGAATTAAGAAGATTTGGTTATTACAATATCAAGTAGCAATCAATCTTTGAGCTACTTTCAAGATATTTGCCAAAATCACATAAATATCTACCACCAAAATTATTTTAAATAATCAATGTGCAGATAATTAAGGTAGCTTTTCTTTCAATATCATTGAAATCAAAAACTAAAAACCACCAGCTTGGCAAAAGGACCTGTTACTTTGCTATATTATATTAGTCTGCTCGGGCTGCCTTAACAAAGTACAATATCACAGATTGAATGGCTTAAACAACAGGAATTAATATCCTCATAGTTCCATGTGCTGGAAGTGTGAGATCAAGGTGTTGGCAGGGTTGGTTTCTTCTGAGACCTTCCTCCTTGGCTAGTAAGGCTGTCCTCTCCCTTCATCTTCACACTGCCTTCCCTCTGCACTGTTTGGGCCCAAATCTCTTCTCATAAGGACACCAGCCATAGTGGATTAATGACTCTAATCCGCTGAGGTCATAGCTGACCTTAATGACTTCATTTTAACTTCATTATCCCTTTAAAGACCCTGTCTCCAAACACAGTCACATGCTGAGTTCCTGAAGAGTCTAAGCTAGAGAAAAGACTATTTATATAAAATATAATGATAACCGTTTGTTCAAGAGCCATTACTAGGAAAAATGAAGCAGCTTTGGGGCTAGATGTAAGGAAGAGAGAAAGGAGAGTATCAGTAAACTTCTGGTATTTAGGTTTTTCTGCTGCTTGTCTAATGCAGACAGTAAAATCATCACCCAGAATTGATAACAAGAAAACTTATAGAAGCTATATAAAATTAACAGCCACATATCTTACATCTGGAATCATTTTTCTTTTAATAACTCATTCAGGAGGAGTTCCCTGGGAATAGTCTGAGACGGAGATTTGCAAGCAGAAGGTTAATGCCCTTTTGATGGACTCTTCTGCACAAGCGGAGGAAGTATTTAGAACAGACTGAGCAAAGGAAATAGTTAAGATTAGATCCTGTCTCTCTGAAAGGCCTCATGTGATCTCCCAGATTCAGAAAGAAACCAAGAAATTAAGGAGAAGCCAGGTGACTTCAGCCTCAGGGTCTTTATTGTGTTTGTTTATGTCATAAAGTTATTTGTTTGCCAAACCAAAAAGGCTTAAAGTTGGGTTGTATCATGCAGGTCCCCGCTGCCTGCCTTCAAGCATTTGTTTGGAAGAAGAGCTGTGGCGTCAATGCATTGAGTCTCTTCCCCACCCCAGTCCCACACCCTCCAGGCTTTACCCTTCAGGTTACTCACATTTACAAAAGGGCCTTTATCAATCTAAAACGGACTTCTGGATACTAAAATTAGGCATTTGGTAGTTTTAAAAAAGCATTTTTAAATGTATGTTGTTAAGGAATGTCAGATAGTAAAGAGAACTAATTTTAGAATTCTCGCTGTGCATTGCTGTTGTTTTCCTGTCTTTTGGGCGATCACAATGAATAGCTGTGGTTCTCCTTCCAGAAGAGCTGAAGAAGTACACTATCCATTCTGAGAACCATGGTTAGACACCACCTATGAACCAATTCTTCCTAAAAGTCAAAAATTCCCATAGGTACATAGTCAATATTGAACTGATTTTTGTGTTCATTTTCCTTTTTCTGATCCAATATCCTCCTGAAAAACAAGTTATAGGATAATACCCACTCTGAGAAATGAAGTAAACTGTCATGTGGTACATGAGAGAAGTCAGGTGTGTTTAGTTTCTTTCCTCCAGAATTATGTACCATTGGTCTTTATGCCTGCTTCTCAGTCCTGTTGAGGCTGGATGAATTTATTTGCTCATTTACTTAATTCATACATGCATTCAAAGCATTCATTAAGACCTAGTTGTTTGCCAAGACATGAAAAAAAATGGAAAACAGTGAAAAAACTTGCTATTTGAGGAGACATGCATGAAATAATTTAACTAAGATTTATTTAAGGTGTGTGAAATTTAGTTATAATAATAATAGGTGATATTTTCATAACATTTACTATGCGCCTTAAACTGTTCTACATGTTTTACATATATTAACACATATATTAAGTTAGGCCACATTTCAGAGTTATTTTTCCCAAGGCAAGAAGGTTTGACCTTTATCCCTTCCCTTATTGACCACACTTCAGAAACTAGCTGCCTGAGACAGCTGTACGTGACTTTGGACAAGGCTGCACTCTTGAACTGAAGGGAATTCCTGAGGTGTTGACTCAGCTATGAGCAGTCAGCCACCAACATTTCCAACAGCTTGGGTGATGCCAGCTCAGACATGAAAAAGGGATCTGCGTGACACATTGCAGCATCCACCCCAGTCCATTGCTTGTGACATTCAGATCCACTTGTCATACAATAAATTCTGGGTCTAGCTCTGTCAGAATGCTTTCTGGTCTCTTTTTCTAGAAAAACTGGTAGAAGTAAGTGAATGGACAATCTTTAGCCCTACCGCTAAAGGTGGTCTCAGTGCCACAGATGAACATCATCCTCTTCTCTACAACCATTCTAGGCACCCCACTTCCTCTGTTATCCCCTCTGGTAGTAAACTAGTAGTGGGGTGAGTCAGACCTTCATTACTGAGAGGTCGATCTCCTGATCACCACATCGCTAGGACATGCCTGCTGCACTTGTGCATTACTCTTGGATGTTCTCCTTATAGTTCTTGCCCTAAAGGCCAAAGCACCAGTATGTTCTGCCACTACCAAATATGTCCATGGGAACTATACATTAGGGTCCAAGAAAATGACCACCAGGCACATTCATGAGTTTAATAGATACACTCTAAGGTGAACCTGGACCAGGACTCCAGTTCTGGAAACTAGTAGGAGACTGTGATTATTGGAATGTCCATCTTCAAGAAAGGGACACAGCTTTGAATGAGGGTAATGTCTGCAGAGGGGCTCAGCTGACAGTTGTCACCACCGACACTCTCAGCAAGTGGGGGAATGAGTTCCCTAGCCCTGGATGGTGCACTGTCCTATGACATCCATTGCAACAACCAATCCTTCCTTTCAGGATGAAGGCAGAAAGGTGGGAGTGAGAAGTGAAAGTTTGGTTAAAATGATGGAAAGGAGAGAAATCTAAGAATGTTTTAAATTCTGAATTATCAGAGTTCCTATCTTAACTCTGTCTCCATCTCAAAGAGTCACTTACAATATCTTGTTCTCAGGCTCTTGTAGAGTAATTCTGATATACCAAACCCAAATCTAACTATCATGCCATGTGTCTATAATTAAACAAAGGAAGTATTTACCAGTGAAAGGGCTTTGCCAGGGTCTCACAGATTTGTAGTAGGTGGGGAGAACAGCTGGAAATTCTGACCTGACTCACTGAAAAGGGCATAAGAATAGCTCCCAAAATGGCAGTAATAGTTCTCCAAACTGTTGCATGCCCTTGACCTCTCCACTTAGGACTTAGGTATGATGAAAAACAACCAGACCATGAGAAACCCACTTTTTCACCATCAGTTCTCCAAATGTGAGTGGCCTGGTTGAAGTAAAGGCCCAAAATAACATATTGTGTACAGCACCATACCAGATGGCCTCTCCATTTCCTGTGGGGGCAAAGAGTACTCAGTTGCTGGAGTTATAGAAATGCTGGTATGCATTATGACAGCCCAAGTTCAAGGTTGCTCTTGATTAAAAAATTAAAATATTTTTTAAAAAAAATATTTCTTATTGCTTGCAGATGGGTATATGTTGTTTCTCTTTAATAAACAGAGAAAGTGATAAGAAATTCAGTGATGTTTATATAAACTATGGTGTTTCCGGTCTCAGAGGTGTAGGTAGAAGAGCAATGAACAAAGCTGATATGGAAGAAAAATATTTCTGGAATTCAACCATTGTCATTATGAGTTGGTTTATCTTTATTACTTTGAGTTTGCAGAGCACTACAACAAATTACATAGTTTATAACAAATCTCCTGTGACTTAGTATTTTTAAAGCAATATAAAAATTCATTTATCCTGTCTCTCATTTAAAGACAGAGTTTCTGTTGTTGCATCATATCTGATATAACAGAAGTTTGAGCAGGCCCCTTCCACAGGCTGCTTGGGTTCATGGTCGGCACACGTAGATGAAACAACACCTGAGAAGACTCAAGCTCCAAAGGACTGTTGTAAATCAAACCAGACAAATTAGAGGATCCTAAAGACCAGGACATTTTAAATCATAACAGTGGAATAGTTGTAATTCATTATTTTTTAAAAGGGGACTTCAATTGAAGGCAATACTATGTTATGGTGGGGGAAAAATAAACCATGACCATTCCCAGACATAGTAGGGCAGCTTTCCCACCATGTATAACATAAGGATCTCCTGGGTCCCATGGGAACAGACTGCCAGAACCATCCTGGAGATTTGGATGGTTCAGATCTGAGATGGGGGTCTGAAATCTATGTTTGTTACAGAACAGACCAGGGCAGAGTGGTGGGGTAGTGAACAATATACTATTACCAAAAGGCCCCCCCCTTTTTCTCCAGACTCCCCCCCACCTACTAGGTTCACCTTACCCACCGCTAGGGAGAGATGTCTCTCAATACCAGAAACTGGTGAAAAGGAAAGGAATTATTTATTTAAAAGTTATACAGACTTAGAGTAACGACTTAATGTCTTCATTAAAATACTTAAGTCCTTTAGAATACCCACAGGCACACACAGTCCTTCCTTCTCCCTCTGCCCAGGCCAGGGTACCGTATCTCAGGAAAAGAAGTAAAAATCCGTGATTCAGGCTCCCGGCACCATCAGCTGTGTTGCTGCCACAGTCTCCAGTTAATCCAAAGCCATGTGGCACCTTCTCATGACCCACCAGCAAGAGTCTTTTCACCCCTTTTCTTCCAGGCAAAATATCTCCTGCTTCCTAAGCCACATGGCAAAATGGAGCACCCCAAAGTCACATGGTCCCAACCTCGCATGGTTGCTAACCCAGGGTGTAAATCCCAGCACCAACCTTCCTCTGCAGCCCCATTTCCGACTCCTCCCACAATCTGCGAGCACTCCTGTATTCTTCCAGCTGGAAGAATTTCTTACTGGGCTGTCATAGTAAGTCTAGGCAGGTGTGGCCCCATGGCACGGAGCCAATCATCTCCGAGCTCTCACACAGGTGCTGTAACCAGGGGGAGTTGCCTCCCAGTTACATCTTGGGGGGAAGTCACTCCCATCCCCTTGGCTCAAAGCACAGCCACAGCTATTTAACATATCTATGAAACCAGTTAAAGGTTACAGATATGTTAAATGACCATGCCAGAGGTTAGCTGCAAAGCTGTTGCTGTACAAAACAACTCTACAAGTTCCTGCTCCATGTGTCCCTTCTCCCAACTCACACCTGTGGGGGGAAGGGGTGAGGACATCCTATATATTCTTCTAATATTTCCTGGACACCCTGAGTTCTGGACCCCATTCCAAATCCCTATTTGGGGCCTCCCTCTTGGCTGCACCCTGTTTCATGTTCAACCAGTGTCTGGGACTTGATATAACTGGGCAAGTGAGAGAAGTCCCCAGCCAGGCTTCTGCTCCACCCCAATGTAGCATTCCTAAGAAAACTCCTTTTCTGCTGAACTGCATTCTAAAAATACCAGAATTCACAGAAAAAATAGAAGTAGGAAAGGCCACACAAACCTGTGTAATATTGTAACCAGAACACCAACAAAAACAGTAACCTAATTAAACAAACAAAAAGCTGCAACAGTAAATAAATGCAAATACAGGTTTATACTATTTAAAAAAGTGAAAGCTTGCATAATGAAAGGGTATATAAACCTGGCTGGCGTAGCTCAGTGGATTGAGCGCAGGCTGTGAACCAAAGTGTCGCAGGTTTGATTCCCAGCCAGGATACATTCCTGGGTTGCAGGCCATAACCCCCAGCAACCACACATTGATGTTACTCTTTCTCTCTCTCTCTCTCTCTCTGTATATATCTATATATAGATCTATAGATATATAGATCTATATATCTATATCTCCCTCCCTTCTCTCTCTAAAAATAAATAAATAAAATCTTTAAAAAAAAACAAAGGGTATGTAAGGAACAATTAGACTGTCAAATCACAGAGACAAGGACAAAACTGTAAAACAATCTGGGAGAGCCAAGCAGTATCTACTTTCAAGACAGAGTGTGCAGCCAAATTGATCCAAGAGGAAGAGCAGGAGGTAAGTGGGCCCCGTCACAGAACTGTATTCTGTGGTTTATAGCTTCTCACTGTGTTAGTGCAGCCTACACTCAGTTTTTGTTACTTATTGGCAATTAGGGTGAAATTGCTTATGCCCAAAGCAAATTCCACATTATCCTGACATCTGCCTAAACTATTTAACAATAGCTTTTAAGGTAATGGATACATGTGTGTAATGGATACACATGTTTTAGAAGTAAAGAACTTTGGGTATGCTCATGGCTGCAAAAATGTAAGTTAAATTAGCCTTTCTAAGGGGATATTTAAGTGAAGATAAAGTGATTTGAAATAGTCATACATTGTAACTCAGTGACTTCCTTTCAAGCATCCTCAAGGCTGCTGCTGGCACCACTGTCACTGCCCACATGGGAAACCAGCTGCCACACTCCTCCACATGGGAATTCCACACAGTCCTACTCTTCAGCTCTCCCAGCTTCTATTCGAGGTCCAGGAGAGCATCACATACTAGCTGCAAGGGAGGCTGGGAAATCAAATATCTGGCATAACATTTAGCTTCTATAGAGCATGTGCATGCCCTAATCATAGACAGGAGATTTAGATGTTGAAAAGAAAAAGAAAAATCCATATCCTTTAAAGATATTAAAAATTGGAAGTTAGAAATGAAATTTTATCAGGTAACTTGTAAACTAAAATACAATATAGCCATATATCCACAGGGTGGGATTCAAATACTAGGATTTAAAATCCATTTTTCACAGATAATTTAATGATTTTTGAAATTCTTTTTTATATATATTTTAAAGATTTTATTTATTTATTTTTAGAGAGAGGGGAAGGGAGAGAGAAAGAGAGGGAGAGAAACATCAATGTGTGGTTGCCTCTCATGCACCCTCCACTGGGGACCTGGCTCACAACCCAGGCATGTGCCCTGACTGGGAATCGAGCCAGCAATCTTTTGGTCCGCAGGCCGGCACTCAATCCTGAGCCATACCAGCCAGGGCTGATTTTTGAAATTCTTATATCTATTTCTTATTACTACATACTTGCTTTACTTTATGTTTACAAAGAAAAAAGACTAGAAAGATATTCACCAAAATGTTATCAAAATCTATGTTTACCTCTGCATTTATCTGCATTTAATAGATTCTGCATTTATCTCTGGTTTATGCAATTGTGCGTAATCTTTATTTTCCTTCTTATACCTTTCTATATTTTCCAAATATTCCTTGATAATAAAAATGTAATACATTTCTTTGTTTCTTAAGTCAAATTCATTTGTACTCTCAACAGATAGTACATAACAGAGGACAATTGTAGCACAAAGCTGAAAAAAGAGACAAACATAAATATAATCCTCTGAGGATTGTTTTATAAAATGGGAGATTGAATAAATTAATGCAAAATAAAATTGTTATGTTTGTTTCATTGCATATATACTGTAAACAATCATTCTGATGGATTATTCTTGATAAATTCACATCTTAGCTATTGCTTTCATGGCTAATGACATCTTAGAGCTCAGTTGCTTAAATCTGAAGTTGCCAGCTATTCAAAGATTTCAACAAGTACTTTCATCTTTTCCCGGGCAACTATCTGAGGCTTAGGGCAAAGGCTTGGCTGGGGTTTCAAAGGCCAGGTTGGAAATTACCCAGTTCCTTCTTCCCAATAATAACTACCGTAATAACAAGTATCATTTGAACACTTTTGTGTTAGACACTGTACTAGACATTTCATGTATGCTGCTTGTTAATCACACTCCAGTAAGTAAGGTATGATTTCTCCATTTGGCTAAGGGATAAACTCGAAGAGATATTTAACTTGTTCAAAGTCTTACCCCCTTAAGTTGTAGAATTCAAGTGCAAACCCACATTGGCTTGGAGTTCATCAAGGCCAAGCCAGCCTGAAGCACTAAATGCTAGAAAGTCAAGCCAGGTCGAGGACCAGATGTCGAAGGGACCAAGTGAAAACGCCAAGCTCTACAGTCAGGGTGGATGGTGACTGCAGAGTCTAGATAGAGTTCAACAATGAATGTGGGCAGGAGAGCAAGGCAGGTTAGCAGCAGGCAACACAACTTCCTTGGCCATTGCGAAGACACTCAGGAGCACTTGCCACTGTCTCTGAGGGCTGGTGCAGAAGAGTCATGAAGCACACAGAGGTCAGGCCAGCAAGGGGCAGATGCAGGGCAGAACAGTGATCACAGTCTCTGCCAAAGTTTGAGTATTTTTTGCTGTCCAGCTGCAGCCTGTGAAGGAATTTAACCTGCTGGTGGAGACCCAGGGACCTAGGCTGAGTTATAGGAAGAAAGGTGAGCACATCTGGGAGCCAATTGCCTGGATGTGAATCCCTGTTTCATCACTGCTTGACTGTGTGGTCTTTGGCAGGTTTCTTGTGCTCAGTTTTCTTGTCTGTAAAAGGCAAGGCCGATACCTCTTAGAGTTACTATAAAGATTTAATGAGTTAATATATAGGTATATATAAAGCATGTGAACTCTGCCCAGCAGAAACTCAGTGTGGCCTTTTCAGTCTAATAGAGAACAGCCACACACACACACATGGAGTGAACTGGTGAAAGAGGATCTAGTCTAAAGCTCATAAGTCACCAAGGGGCTAAATTCCCTCCAAGTTCTCTCAACACCAGGTGTGGTCACAACAGACTATTTTAGGATCCCCCTCACCGATACCCTGCCAGCCAAGCTCCCACGGGTTCGCGGATGTGACAGGAAGGGACTCACAAATGGCAGACCTTTAGAACTCTCCACTGGGTAGTCCAGAGATTGACAGATTCTCCAGACAATAGACCAGTCCTCTTGACTTGACTTAAGGCAGGATTCTAGAACACATTTTTTTATGCTTTTATTTATTTATTTTTCCTATTCAAAATATTTATTTTTTATTTTCTTTTTTTTATTTTTTTATTTTAATCATTGTTCAAATACAGTTTTCTCCTTTTTACTCCCAATCCAGCCCCCCCTCCCACCCTCCCCACTTCCCTCCCATTTAGAACACATTATTAAAGTAATTGCTGGTAATCAGATGGAAAGAAGTGAGCACTAGGGGCCAGCCTGCACTCATTACCATATATTCACAACAGACTAACAATTTATTCCTTTGACTGACTCTCTAGACCTTAAATTTAGTAGGGAAACATGATAACCCACTTAGAATATCTGAAACAGTGGTGTGTGTGTGTGTGTATGTGTGTGTGTAAAAATTGTATTTGTTCAACATGGCCCTGTATCCAAAGAATCAAAGCTACTGAAAAATAGATCTCAGTTCAATAAAAAAGAACTTGGAAACAGACCAGAAGCTGTGAACTGCCTACCAATGGGTCAAATTTCACCCTTGGGCAATCTTTGGTTTGGTTCACAAACAGCCGTACTACATGCAGCCCTTCATGTTATATTTTCACAACTTGGGACATTGTGCGAAGTGGCTCAGAGACTTTGGCCCAGAGACTTTCACATTAAAATCCAGATTCCTGCGCCCTCCTGAGAAATCCAGGGATGGGCAGCATGGCCTGCATTCCTTCACAGGGGTGTCCAACCTCGCAGGCCGCATGCAGCCCAGGATGGCTGTGAATGTGGCCCAGCACAAAATCGTAAATTTACTTAAAGCATTATGAGGTCTTTTTGTGATTACATGTTCCAATGTCTTTAGTGTGTGGCTCAAGACAACTTTTATTCTTCCAGTGTGGCACAGGGACACCAAAAGGTTGGACACCCTTGCTTGGAGTGACAAGATGCTGGCACTGAATGGAAGGCTCTGCCTGTGAACAGGTATGTATGTGCATTCCAGCTGGCTCAGTCCCCTCCCCACCTGACCCTTGTCACTACACTAGTGTATAGCACCTGCCTGCAAAACATTTGAGTTAAGATCTGAGATCATCTCAGTAAATACAACGAAAGTTCCCCTTCTATCATTAAGATTCTCTGATTCTCCTTTTTTGTTGTTGTTGTTGTTATTTATGGCCCTAGCAGGCCAGTGTCCTTTTCAGCAGGAATCTAGCACCTTCTCTGATTCATGTGTATGCGTATGTGTTGTTTGGTAGCTCTTGGCCAGCAGCTGCAATGTGTCTCTCTCTCGAATTTCAAAGCAGCTTCAAGAATGAGGACAGGAAATTCAAGTGCTTCAACAAGAAGTTTCTGATGATCTCCTGTGACTGATAAATGAATATTGAATTGTAAATTACTACAATGGCTATGTATTTTTAAATGACTCCTGTTGTATTACTTCAACACATTCTCTGATTAAATATATTAAATTTCCTGATGTTCAACTACATAAAAATTTCTTCCTTGAACTTTCCATGCTTTATTGATTTATATTCTTGAGAAAATAAAACTCATGGGAGAAACAGTTTAGTTGACTCATTAAGGCAAATCATGCTACTACCATAAATGAGAAAAAGTACAATTGTTTTTCTTTCCATTCTAGCATTGTTCAAAATAAAATGGTAATGAAAAATAAACAAGAATAAAAAAAAACCTAGGCAGGGTTTGTGGGTACCGAGTGAAGAAAATAACTGTTTTGCAAAAAGCTAAAACTGCTGGCTAGCCCTTGGATGTAGTGACATGTGGGAGGTTATGTTTCTAAATATAATGTAAATTAATCCTCTTGGTCATTAGGTATCAGACTGTCTCACTCTCTCACAATACCCAGACACAAGAAAATAAATCCTCAAGGAAATTCTTAGTAGAAATGTCATATTAGTTTTTGTAAAAGCGACTGCTATATATTATTAATATTCTCATTTTTGTAATTAATATACTCTATGAAAATATACAATAAATTGTGACTTTATGGAAAGCAATCTACCTGATGTTTTAAACAGTGAAAAATCCACTTTGAAAATGTTTTCTTGCTTAAAAATTTCCAGAATCACCTAACACTAAAGGTAACTTATTTTATTTGTTTCTATTATTTAAAAAGTGAATTTGAATTCTACTGAAAACTTTTAGATAACAAGTATAGTTTGAGAAGTTTATAGAGTTTCCTGATTAAGAAAAAGAGTATGTTACTTAAGGACCTTTAACATCTGTTTCTGAAATATTTTCAGTTTCACTTGAAATAAATACTTTTTTGCAAAAATTCAATTATTTGTGGTTCAAAGGCATTCCTGATATGGTTACTCCTCTGTGAGTTTAAATTATTTTAAATAAAATTAAGCAAACAACTTAGATCCTTGCTCCCATTTTCCTCTCAGTTAATGTGGGTGAGGTCACGTTGTGTGAGATTGTGAAGAAAGACCTGTCTGTCCTGGGTGCCGGAGGAGGGCCTGGGGAGCAGTAGGTGGAGAACTGAGCATGAAAAATTGAGTTAAAGTATAAGAACAAAAATGAGTAAAAGCATCACAGGCAGAAGTGATTGTTTGTGGAAAATTATGGTGAGGGGAGACACATGGTATATTTGGAGAAAATCAGTTTCCTGTGCCTAGAAAGTAGGTTAGAGTAAAATATATATATAGTACTAGGAAAAACATATCATTGAAATTATGTGGGCCTCAGTTTAAATTCTGATTCAGGTATTATTAATACAATCTTTTAGTTGAAAAAATTTCACATGGCAGTAGGAGGTAGGAGTGTCCTGATATAGTCTGTATGAAAAAAAGTTTAAGTATGTGTGTTCTGTGCTCTACATTCTGAGGAAAGATCTGGCAACTTTGTAGCATCAAAATTGCCTTTCATGCTTCACAAAGACACAAACTGCTGCTCTCCGGAAGGAAAGGCTGGACGACCACTCAGAGCAGATGCCGTGGATGGATTCCTGTGATGGGCACTAAGAGCCATGCAAAATCCTAAGGTCCAGTTGTCTCATCATTTGAAATGTTGGCTTGCAAAAGTCAAGGCAGTTCCCGTTGTGTTGATTCTTCTCTTTATTCACATCAATTTTTACACCTGCTTATCCTTAACCTTCCCCTTTTTATTGTGTTAAAATTCCACTTGGGTTACTTTTCCCCTTGTCATTCCATCTAATCTACTTTATTGGTGCCCACGGTGAGAATTAGTTTCCCCTAAAATATATACATGCCTGGGCTTTAAACTGTATTGTATCATTCCATTTCTATAGCCACTGACAAACTGGAAGAAAAAGAATCCAAGATTCTCACACAAAAGTAAATGGATTTCATAAAAGTAATGACCAACTATTTGACTTCAAATCAAAAAAGATAAAATTATAGTTTCTGAAAATTATTAGAATTATAATAGTACAATAGAAATATGTAGCTGGAGCAGAGTGCCTCAGAGGATCTGGCACTGTTTTGGAGGTTTTGCCTTCGCTGCTTAAGTTAATCACCCAGTAATCCTGCAGGATAGAAATTTCCATCTCCATTCATAACTGAGGAAACTAAGATTCAACACAGCTAAATAACTTGTTGGAGGTCAAAGAATCAAGAGAATTGATTTTGAACTTACGTTCTGATTCTCAAACCTGTGCTTCTTGAGCTATGCAGACTCTCTCCCCTTAGCAAAAGCAAAATGGCATGTACAACAGAAGCTGTGTTTTTAAAAATACATAAGGAAATAACAGTGAGCCGGACATTAAGTGAAAAGCTGTAGAGTTTTGGCACATAGTTTCCAGATAAAGAGATAAGGCATCTGAAAGTTATGCATGTTAAAAATGTCACAAGACAGGTGCAACAACTTAGCCTGGAGCAGTTAAATGGCACAGCATTACTAGGCATCTCCAGAGCCCAGAACAAGTCTCTTTGAAGGAACTGAAATTACCTAGGGAGGCTCAATTGCTAATACAGATTTTTTAAAGTTGTTTGTGCCTCTTTAACTTCAGTACAACAAATCTATGAGCCTTTTTTTCAAAGAGATATCTATCTACATCACATACCAGAGCACTTGGTACAGTGTGGGCACATTAAAAGTTACATGTGAGGCAAGAGTGACTGACTGTATTAATGAATAAGTGAATAAGTGAAATCCTATAATACCAAATGATGTGCCTAGTTACAAGAATAACACACATAACAAAACACTTACTTGTGCAGAATCCTTCATGTTAAAGGATCTCTGTGACATCCTTTTGCCAGTTGAGAGGATATCCTGGTTAATAATTCATTTTGTTGTAGCATTAAGGCTGAGAGCACAGACTCTGAAGCCAGACTGTGTGGCTCTGTGTGGCTCTTAGTAGGGACTGTGTGACCCTACTAAGAGTAGGGTCAACTTCAGCAAGATGCTCAACCTGCCCATTCTCAGTTTTCCAATCTGTAAAATGGAATAAGAATAGTTCCTATCAAATAGGATATGGAGGGCTTAGCTCAGTGCCTGGGATAAAGTATGTGGAAAGGTGTTTGCTGCTACCACTCAGATCTAAAGCCATGCTGCCTGGATTCTGATCCCCTTACACTTCTAACTAACTAGATGACAGTGAGCAAGTAACATAATCTCTCAGAGATGCAGTTTTGTCACCTGCAAACAGAGATGGCAATAATACATTCTGGTGTTATTATAGATCACATAAATTCATACATAATACTTAGAAGAGTGCTTGACATACAAAAATACTGAATAAATACTGACTATTATAGTCTTCATTTTATAGATGACTAAAACTGGAGTTCTCACACGCCACGGAAGTGTGTTCCCAGACTCACACCCAGGTGCCCTGACTGCAGTGCCCTAATTCAATTTAGATGGTCTCAAAACAAATGTTGAAAATCTAAAGAAATTCTACCTAATAATATTTTAGATTATATTCTGATTATTCTGGATATACCATTGGATGAGACCTATGTGTGTTGGATTTTTATTTTATTACTAACCCCTTAAAAAGGAGACATCAAAAGCTTAAAGGCAACATCATAAAATGTTCAGGAATACATCTATTTTCTATAGTAGTAAAACTTGGCATGAGGACTCTCAGAGAATCTTAAATGTGTTTGTCTCTCTTTGTCCTCACTGCTTGTGTCCAAATTTCACTACTTCAAATCTCGTTATAGCTTTTGAGTTCTGATTTTTACCTATCTTGCCCTGAAAAAAACACAGGCTTACCCAGTGACAAATATCTTGCATTGGAAAAAGCATGGGTCTTATAATTAAACAAACATTGGTAAGTTAACATTAGAGAAGATATTATTTTGTACATATTAAAACAATGTTCCTAATTCCCCCCTCTAAGTCCCTTCAGCTTTTTTTTGCAACTTGAGCCTTGAGGTTTACTGTTCTGTGAAGGAAAGAACCTAGAACAAAGGCGCTATTGATCAGCTTTTATTTTCAGAGCTGACTTTCTTGACCTCTTTAAGGAAGAGAAGGGGCTTGAAAGGCAGGCTGTCAGGATAAAGAAAGATGTCTAAATCACAAAGCGCCTCTCGCAGCACATGCAGAGGCAGGGCTGGTGCCCCAATCACAATATGAGACATAAAGGAGGCAGAAAGCCTAGCCTTCCAGCCCAGGTGAAGAGAAGGAGGCAGAGGGAAGTGACGCCTGAGCAACTTCCTCTCCTATCTCAGAGGCAAAGAGGCAAGGGTATTCAATGTAAGGGAATGCCTAAAACATAAAGATTTTTGTCCCACTTCATGAGGGGGAATGAGTGGTGGCAACAGAGAAAAAGTGCAGCACAACGTGATAGGTAGAAGGATATTCATCGAGTTCTCCTAAAATGGATTTTCCTACCTGACCCCAAGATGGCACAGAGAATCTGCTCATAGTAAGACTGGGTTCATAGTCAGAAGTCAGCATGTCAAGGACTTGTTCCAGGGACTGAATGAATGTCACAAAATCTTAAGGCCAGTAACCAAGAAAGCTACTTGGCCCTAACCCTGACTTTATAGAGAACAAACAACCACCTCAGCCTCTAAGGCTAACAGGGCAAGCAGTGGTCATAAGTAGACAAGAGGCATTTCCATTGGAGCGGGAGGATAATACACAGAACTGAAAGTAAATCTTAAGGACTCTCTCCCTTCACCACAGGATCCAATATACCTGGACACTATGTTGGAGAGGAGAAAAGAAGGAAACCAAAATACTAGGAGTCAGACCAAAATCCACTAAGTTGCCTATATACCTAAACTATTGGATATCACTAAAATTATTGGATTAGAATAAATTGTTCCACGTTCCCACTGAAACAGGGTACAGCCAAGAGGGGGGCCCCAAATAGGGATTTGAAATGGGGTCCAGAACTCAAGGTGTCCAGGAAATATTAGAAAGATATATAGGATGTCCTCACCCCTTCCTCCTCAGATGTGAGTTGGGGGAGGGGACACATGGAGCAGGAACATGCAGGGCTGTTTTGTACAGCAACAGCTTTGCAGCTAACCTCTGGCATGGTCACTTAACATATCTATAACTTTTAACTGGCTGCATAGATATGTTAAATAGTTGTGGTCATGCTCTGAGCCAGGGGAATGGAAGGGACTTCCCCCCAAGATGTAACTGGGGGGCAGATCCCCCGAGTTACAGCACCTGCATGAGAGCTTGGAGAAGATTGACTCCATGACATGGGGCCACACCTGCCCAGAATCACAATGGCAGCCCAGTAAACTTGGAATAGTACAGGAATGCTGGCAAGTGTAACTGATTGTAGGAGGAGTCAGAAATGGGGGTGCAGAGAAAGACTGGTGCTAGGATTTAAACCCAGACTCAGCAGCCTTTGAAGAGGAACCATGCGGCAGAGAGAGCCACGCAGTTTTGCCAGAGTGGAGACTTCCGCAGCTTTGCCAAGAGAAAGAGAACAATGTAGTTTTGCCAGAGTGGGTTTGGGGTACACCCCTCAGCCACATGGTTTAGGAAGCAGGAGAGACTTTGCCTGGAAGGAAAAGGGTGAAAAGACTCTTGTTGATACACCATGAGAAGGTGCCACATGGCTTTGGATTGACTGGAGATCATGGCAGCAACACAGCTGATGGTGCCAGGAGCCTGAATCATGGACTTCTACTTCTTTTCCTGAGATACGCTACCCCAGATTAGGGCAGGGGGAGAAGGAAGCACTGTGTGCGTCTGTGGGTGTCCTAAAGGACTTTAATATTTTAATGAAGACATTGGGTCACTACTTTAAGTCTGTATAGCTTTAAATAAACTTTTCCTTTCCTTTTCACAAATCTCTGGCATTGAGAGATGTCTTTCCTCTGGCTGCGGACAATACGAACCTAGTGAGGATCCTTTTGGTATAGTATATCGTACCCCTCCTTGGCCCTGTTCCGTAACACTACTCAGTAGATTAAATACTTAAAAGGAAGATCAAATAAGGGAGAAAGAACATCACTGCAGTTTTTTTTTAATGGGTGTATATAAACTTGTGATGTTCTTTTTTTTTTAAGATTTTATTTATTTATTTTTAGAGAGGGAAGGGAGGGAGGAAGAGAAGGAGAGAGAAACATCAATGTGCGGTTGCTGGGGGCTGTGGCCTGCAACCCAGGCATGTGCCCTGACTGGGAATCGAACCTGCAATGCTTTGGTTTGTGATCTTCTTATACTAATAGATTTTCTTTTTGATCATCAGTCAATAGTTTCCAAAAATTTCATTAGCACAAAAATTAGCCATACAGAAAGGAATTAGCATTTATTATTGGAATACTTTGTGTCATCTGACGTAAATGTTGAGGGCCCTGAGACTCAGAAGTAATAATAACAAACCTGTCAAATGTTAATGACAGTGGCCCCCACTTATCTGCAGGGGAGACGGTCCAAGGCTCCCAATGGGTGCCTGAAACTGCAGCGAGTTCTGACCCCCCCATCTATGTCTTCACCTTTGCTGCAAATGAGGCAGCAGCAGCTTCATCAGCAGATGCAGCCTCTCCAGTGATTTTTATATTTTTCAGTCCAAACCATTCCTGAATCTGTGTAGCCACCCCTTGCTTGCAGTAAGTGGCTGGGTGTCGTTTGTGTCAGGGGTTGCCTGTCTTCATGAAGTCTCCCAATAGGCTCACTGCTTTCTGTCACAGCACATTGATGTCAATCGGAACACATTTGCTGTTCATGTCTTTCATCCACAAATGGTATGCCTTTTCCATGTTAACTAGGCACTTACCACCCACTGTAGACCTAGCTTTGCAGTTTGAGGTGCGGCAGGAACACTAATGTTAATTTCTTTATCCTTCCTCCCAATTTCACAGATAGAAGATTCATTCTTACTGTAAATCTTAGAAACCTCAGCATACAATATCATTTCTTTCCTTATTAAATTGACAGCTTTCTTGTTTTAACTTAATGGAAGCACTTTCTGGCTTCTCTTTGACATATTTGAATTACTAGCATCATTATTCTTGTGCCCCGGGACCATTATTAAATAAAATAAGGGCTACTTATACAGAAGCACAACAATACTGCTGCAGTCAGTCTGATAACCTAGAAGTCTACACAGTGACTAGCAGGCAGGGAGCATACACAGCGTGGAGATGCTGGGCACTGGGAAGATGCCTGTCCCAGGAGAGATGGAGCAGGAAGGTGCTAGATTTCAACACTCTACTCAGATCAGCGGGCAATTTAAAACTTATGAATTGTTTATTTCTGGAATTTTTCACTTAGTATTTTCAGATCACAGTAATTGAAATCATGGAAAGTGAAACTGGATAAAGAGGGAAACTACTGCAGTGTATTTGCAATAAAAATACTAATGATGATAATATGAATGGTGGTTTCTCTTAATGATGTTCCTCATGAAGCAGTAGAAATGTTAGTAATTTCATTAAACTCCAAGCCCAAGTGCATGTATTTTCCATATTGTGCACGAAGGAATGGGATGTGGTACACGCCCAAGTACCGCGAGGGTCCCAGGCAAAGGCCCCGGGCCATTTATTGTGTGAATTGTGAGCCAGCCTGTCTTTTCACGGAACGGTATTTTTACTTGCAAGACCAACTGACAGTTCTGATTGTAGCTATTCAGGCTTAGGGACTTGGCAGATATTTCTCAAAAATAAACAATGTAAGCTTGTTACTTTAAGGAAAACAACTTATAGTAATTGTTGCCAATGTTTGAACTTGAACTTGCAACAAAATTCAGAAGTTTGAAAACCTTGTTCTGAGGTTGACAGTGTTGTAATACTGAAAGGCCTTTTCTGTCATGAGAAAGTAATATCCGTGGTGATATTATTGAATGTGATTTCATCATATTATATAATAAAATATGTTAACATTTGGAAAACATGCATTATCAGTGAACCAGTATTTTCCAAATAACCAATGCTTGATGATATAAAACCAAGCCTGGTTAAAAGATCCAGTCACATTGTAAGACACATGAAAGGATTCAAATGCAATGGTTCACGGACAGGGCTTCACTCAGGTTCCACATTACATCCAACCTCTAAGAAACTACCACTTGCCCAGTTGTGACATAATGTCAAAAAAGATTACTCCAAATGACCCTGTTTAGGCTGTCAAAATATCCTTTTCAAACTACATAGCTACATATACTTCAACAAAAATAATACATTGCAACAGGTTGGATTCAGAAGCAGGTATAAATGTCCACTTATCCTGTACTCAGTACAAGAAACTTCAAAAAATGGAAAACAATGTCACTCTTCTTACTGCCAAGAAAAGGTGAACATTTTTAGCAAGATGTTACTTACATTAACTTGTAACTGGTTTTAGAACTTCAGAATTAATATTTTCTCAGTTTCTTAGTTTTAATTTCATTTTTTAGAGATTTTTTGTCATTTATTTTTAGAGAGGGGAGGACAAAGAGGAAAGAAATATTGATCCACTGCCTCTCAAATGCACCCTAGCCAGGGACTAAACCCACAACCCAGCTACTGACTGGAAATTGAACTAGCAACCTTTCACTTTGCAGAATGATGCCCAACCAACTGAGCCACAACAGTCAGGGCTCAATGTTAATTTCTTAAATGGTAATTATTTATATGTACAAGCCATATAAACAAAAACTTGTGGGGGAACCTCAATAAATTTTAAAAAGTATAAAGTAGTCCTGCGGCCAAAAAGTTTGAAACTGCTAATCTAAATGTTACCAAATATTCAGATATTTAAGCATAAGGAAATCAAATAATTACCCTGGGTATATCAAGTGACCATGTTTTGCAATCTGAACCCTCCCTTCACTGTTTCTAGATGGTGTTCCTCTCGTGCTAAGATCTTTCAGTCCTTTTGCTGTGACTCTTCTCTAAAGGCACAATTATAGCTGTTAGGATTAAGAAGACCTTTCAAAACACAGAATGTCAACTCAACCTCCTCTACCAGGCAAAACTGGAATTAGAAATAAATTGGGAAGGTAGAATGAAGAAAAAGAAGAGAGAATTCAGATCCACAAGTCAAAATGGTTGGTTTCTCAAATTATGTGCTTTATATAAATTCTCCTTAAAATTATTTACAGATACAAATAAAACTTGAAGTCTAATATACTGCAGGTGTTGTCCCTATTGGAAAAAAATAAAGCAAAAGCTCCTCCCTGGGCAGCCTGTCCCTTGCTTTCTGAGGACACTGACTCACGAGAGATGGTTGATCCCTTGGGACTCAGCAGGTCCCTGAGCTTCCCTCTCAGGCCCTCCCCAGCTCCAGAGGACTACTCAAGGAGGAGGATGGCCTTGGCCTCCACCTGAACCCGCAGCAGGCAGGACTCCAGAATTAAGCTACAGTAATTATTCAGGGGTGTTTCCTGGCATTCTTTCAAAACAGACAACTTGGAAAACCAGTCTTTCACTGCAGGCCAAAATATATTTCTAAAGTAATCATTTGTAGCACTTTGCTCTCTTAGGTAAATAGATGTATACACCACAAGTGTGATTTCAAAATGATCCAGGCCAAAATAAAGCAAATTTACCTGAAATACTCAGATAATTGAGGCAGTGAGGAATTTTTCTGGGGTTTTGTTTGCTTGAGGAAGTAGGGCAGGGAGATAACTCCAAATATCTGGAAAGTGGTTTTATTCTCTCATGAACTTAATATATACTGAAATTGTGAGTTTTTAAGGGGACATATAAAAAAATAAACTGAGAGACAAGAAAAAGCCTCAAAATGTCCCCTGAGCTGGCCTAAAAATCATCAAATTCTCTTTCGCTACATTTGTGAGTCATTAAGTCCAAATACCTTAAGTGAAATATGTTTCCTCTCTTTTTCCTTTATTTTGGGTTGTATTACTACCCAACTGAACTTTTTGGTGGATGGGTGTTTGGGGTTATAACAAGCAGCAAAATTGTTCAGTCTTATGACCCAGTTCTGGTATCACAGGAGCTCTAAGCTCCAAACTGACTATAGCATTACATCTATTATTAAAGAGGATTTTTCTAAAAACAGATTCTTTTGCTAGAAGCCTTATCACCAGAAGTTAAAATTGAATAAGGAAGCATTCTGGATCATGGGGTGAACGCATAATTAAATACTCACTTACGTTAAAGACATACCAACTAGTTATGAAAACTGTGCAAGAATGTATAAAACACATATAAAAGAATAAGTAAAACAAATGAGATAAAGAAGTGTACTTCCAAGTGATTAAAACTATTTTACATTTGCATATATATTATATATATAAGCCATCCATAGGAAAAAAGAAATGAATCAGTATATATATAAAATGCTGAACACAGAATGGTGAGCATTTGTACTTTAATCTTCTGTTTTCCAAGTTTTTGTCATTGTGTTGGTACTATTTTCAAATTTATAAGAAATGCACTAAATACAAAAATTATGCACTTTGGAACAAGTTGTTGAAGTGATTGAGATGAAGAGAGAAGACTGACCTGCATCCAGGTCAGGGAACGAAAGAAAGGGAAGCTCACGGGACAGGAGCTGGTGGGAAAAGAGACAGAGAAGCTCTGGGTGGAGCTTCGGGTCCCAGAGTCGGGTGGCAGTCACCACTTGCCCTTTCACCCTTGAAGCTCCTGGAAACAAGCTTCCAGTGGATTCTGGGTGGCTGGCTTCAGACTCTTCCTCTCCACAGACACAAGCAATCTCTGGAAAGGAAAAGGGACAGGGTTATTGCTCATCCTGAAATCTCATCACCATTTAAAAGCTTGAATTCAGGTTGCCCTTGGGGCTGACCTCTATCCATCCCCAACTTCACCACCCCAGCTGTTCACCAAAGAGCATCTCCTCTTCCACTGGCTGGAGCCAATTAAGGAAAATTTCCCCTCAACACTTGCATCAGCAAATAATTTATATGACAATAAGGCACCAAAGTTCTAAAGGTTAAAAATGTAAATACTTAAGTGGATCTACTCCTCCAAGGCAGGGCGAGATCGCTGTCCAGAGGGGACATATTTATCACATGGTTACAAGAAGAGAAAGGTGGAGCTGATTCTGACACCTTCCCAGCATTCATAATGACACCTAACTGTTGATCCTATTCACCGCCCTGTGTACGGTGTCCGCAGTACAGAAACGGAAGCTGGGTGCTGTGGTGTTCTTACCCTGTCCAGCCAGACACACACAGCAGCCCCAGTCTGAGCCCAAACTCTGTGCCCCTTAAGACTGGGACGTGTCCAGGCTTGTCTAGGGAACAGAGAGAGCAGACCTGCCACAGCAGGATTTGCATGAACCACATGGGAACAGGACTGAATTTTTAAAAGACTTACTCAGGGACAAACAACTGACCTAAAGCTGATGCCATAACCTCAGAGGGAAAAGGAATTATTAGCAACAGAACACAATGCCGAGGTGAGGGTCTGAGACTACTCTCCAGCAATGAGCTCATGATTGAGTCCGGGGGTGAAGGACACTGAAAGAATACATAAAATCTCCAAAACAAAATGTAGAGGCACAGGGCAGTACTGCTATAAAGCCTTTACCTGGAAACAGGAGGGCCAGTCCCATTTAAACAGACGGCCCTGTGTGGCCTGTGTGAACTGGAACACAGGCATTGGTCACGCCCATGACTTCCCCGGTGCCAGTGACTTGTCAGGGAAGTACAGCACCCTCTGACATCGGCAGATGTGGATGGAGGGTCCAGCAGCAGCAGCCGCAGGAAAGGAGTAATCTTCACCTCTTTGAATCCAAAACATTAAAAGACTACCGCAAGATCATGGCGGTGTCGGAAATCAACGTGACGTGGGACTGCAATACCTTCAGTTTGGCTCAGCATTGTCATGCTACAACGTCGTAGGAGATGACCGTGAGATAAGTGCATGGAAAATCCTTTGTTTTCTCTACTTCCTGCCACCTGTGCTACACACACACACACACACAAGCTTGCACACACACACTAGCTTGCACACACACTCATTCTCCAATCTTTAAAGTGCCTACTAGGAAGAAGTTCTATGCTCAGGATTCAGTGAAAACAGAGGTCGCTCCTGACCACGAGTCAGTCAGCAGCCATGTCACCACATCAACTTGCTCCCTAACCACTGCTGATCCGTCCAGGAGTGGGTCCTGCACCACTGAGCCCATCATATTATTATTCCTCCATGGCAGAGGTTGGCTGATCCCGAGGAGAGACCCTGACCCACACTGAGCCAACAAGACCCTCACCCTCAACTCTCTAGACTGAGAGAGTTGGCAGCATTTTGGGGGATGGAATACAAAATGCAAAGTTAGAAACTATTGATATGTTGCTTAGGGAAGGAAAAAAAATGCAGTCCGAAGATGAAAATAAAGCAGTTGCCAAAGGGTGAAAAGAGAGAAGGCACCCTGACCAAGTGGTTTGGTTCGTTGGAGCATCACCCCATACTCCGAAAGGTCGTGGGTTCTGTTCCCACGTGCCTGGGGCACATACCTAGGTTTGCATGCCCTGTCAGGGCATGTATGGGAGGCACACAACAAAGTTTCTCACTTCAATGTTTCTCCTCTCTCTCCCCACCCCTGTCAACAGTCAATAAACATGTCCTTAGGTGAGGATTTTTAAAAAAGTTGGTGGTGTGGGGAGAGGAGACTCCTGCCAGGCTTGACTCCCTGTGCTCCTGAGACCACTGCAGTCCCACCACTGGCTTCACCAGCCACTCAAGGGGACTCAAACTGGGTTTCTGCCACTCACAGCCAAAAGGGTCCCAACATACTGACCCCCACACAAGCTTTAGATGGTGGCAGCAAATGAAAGGCACTCTTCATAAAACTTGTTGAGAATTGAAGTTCTTGGCAACAGGCACTGCAGGAAGTTAAGAGTAAAAGGAAAAGAAGAAAGGGCAGTTGGCTTGTTGTAGTTGAAAAGAAGTGTACTGATGAGCTTAGACAAACCTGCCTTGGATGTGCCCAGCAATGCTGAGGGGTGACAGTAGATTCTACAAGGTCTAGAGCCTGGAAAATAACTTGTTGTTGTTGATGGTATTCAGCCATTTCACACCCAATTCGTGTGTCCTGAAGAATCAGAGGTTATAAGGGAAGGAAACACGGCAACACTGTTTTACACAGTTCATGAAAGTTCTGTTTGTTGTGTATCAAAGCACAGGCAATTTTATTATAAAGAATATTTATTTGCCAAAGATTTATTCAGAAAAGCACTGTATTTTTCTAACCAGGAATCTCAGTAAACTACATACAGCCTCCCCTTTCTCTTCCTGTCTTTTTAAGGGGCAGCTCTCTTCAATTTAGTTCCCTTGACATTTTTCACCTCTAACACAGTGCCACAATTTGATGAAGGCTGGTGGCTAGGTGTTCTCAGAAGTGGTAACAAACCCACAACCAAAATGGTGTGGGTATCAGACAGTCAAAGGTTCTTTCTCTCTATTTCCAGTGTAATGTTTTCCCATCTGTCAGACCTCTCCACCGGATCCAGCTGCTTTTCCTGACACCTGTCATGTTTATTTAGAACCTGTTTTTACCAGAATCATTTCAGCACAATAAAAATACCAGATCTGGTTTCCTTGGATTTTTCAGAGAAGGCAATAAACAGACAAAAAGAAGTAAAAGAGAGAGAGAGAGAGGCTGCTAGGCATACAAAGCAATACAAGTCAATTATCAGACTGTGGATACCATGTTCTCTGGCAGCAACAAGGTACAAAATTTTTTATTACTTTTGACATCATTTCCCACCTTCCTTCTTCATAGGACAGTTCTATGAAACCTAAAATAACTCCTATTTTTGTGTGAAAGCCAGTGTTTTGTAATAAAGTAACACACTGTGTACCTCGTCAGATGCTGAAAAGTAGACATGTCACTTATGTGTGCACACTGGAACTGCATGAACACACGTGCCATGCATGTTTCTGCTCCACAAACGTGGCACACAGCTTGTTACTTCATGCGCGCATGCTGTGCATGGTGAATTTGCTGATATCTAACACATTTGTTTCCATGACTCTCTTGTCATCTTTCAACTATAAAGGACTTATTAATAATTTGAGGTTAAAGTTTAGTTGTCTCTTTAATTTTGGTGAGAAATATAACTGTGGACACAGGAGTCAGGTTGACAGAAACACTTCCCATTTAATTTTTTATTGGAAAAAAAAATGAATGCTGTTATGACCAGAGTTCAGGTTTCAGTGAGCAGAGAACAAGTTCCATTACCATGTCCACCCCAGCAGAAATGCATCTGTTCACAAAGTGACTGAAGTCCAAAAAGGCCCAAGGGTTTCTGTGCCATAAACACAACTTGGGCTGCAGAGCTCTAGGATCTGGGACTCCACCAAACCTGGAGGGTGCCGGCAGAAACCCCACTCGGTATCCCCCTCTGGACCCCAGGGAGAAGTGGTACCCAAACCCATCAATCACTGGCAACTGGAAGGTGTTGGGAGCCATAGCTTCAGGCACCGATACAGAAAGAAACTGATAAATTGTCTTCCATCACACACAGGTTCTTATTTAGCTACGGACTTGCTAAAAGTAGGGAATACAGAATATTCGGCAGGAAGAAGACAAAGGCCTGAACCTACCTAGGCAAGGATGTCATTGGTAGGATTTGTCTTGTTTTTTAATACAAGAGAATTCACAGTAATTAGAAAGTTTCACTAGTGGTTACAAACTAGGTATTAGTGGTTATTAGCTTCATAGTAGTACTTGGATTTATTTTTCTTATCTGAAACCCAGGAAGATTTTATTGGATGACTTTTAATAATTTTTTCTAAGTTAACTTCTGATGGTTCCTGAATGGTCATGACGTCAAGAGAATATTTCCTGACAACTAGCTGGGTGGGGCTAATGTGTCCTGTGTTTCTGGTTAAATGTGAAGGTTAGGAAAAGAGATGTGCCTGATAAGAATACATAAATTCCACGCCTATACAAATATACAGTAAGATTAAGGCACCATATTTTTTAACTTTACTTATTTTTTATTTAGAGAGAGGGGAAGGGAGGGAGAAAGAAAGGGAGAGAAATATTGATGTGAGACAGAAACATTGGTTGCCTTTGGTATTTTCCCCAACCATGGACCACACCTGACACCCGGGCACATGCTCTTACTGGGAATTGAACCAGCAAACTTTTGGCTTGTGGGATGATGCCCAACCAACTGAGCCACATGAGCCAGGGTGGCATCACATTTTTAGGCCACAGAACAGTAATCTTCTACTTGGACCACACACTGGGCTTGCTCAGAGTTTTGTTGTTTTTTTTTTAAATCAGATGCCTAGACTCCAACTCAGACTGATCTATTCAGAATACCTGGAGGTGGAGCAGACTTTTTTTAAGCTCTGCAGGTGATTTATTTATTAATATGAAGGTAGGTTTGCAAAATACTGCTGCAGAACATAACCACAATCCCTAAATCCCCTGCATAATCTTTAACCTCAAGCAATGTAACTTCCTAATGTCTCCTCTGAGGTTTACTGATCACAAAATAAATAACTCACTAGGTAATTAACTAAGTCACTCGCTATATACAGGATTATGACCCAAAGTCATGTTAAAACTTGAGGAACCTCAGTCAAAAATTATTATCTCTTGTCCTTTTTGATATTGTGGTCAGTTTCTTGTCTATTAAGGCACTACAGCTGTGACAATAAAGCCACACCCCCTATACGAAAGTGATCATCTTTTCCTCTCTGTTGCATGGGACGCACACACAGCTCATCCAAGAGTAGAATAATTGTGTATCCAGTTCAGAGGGTTTTAGAACAAATCACACCACTGTTGTGCCGGACTATAAATTGCTACCTGATCCATCAAAACACCTGCCTGATTCTGACCTCCAAGTACTGCTGAGGTACTGCAGGAGCCTCAGTGACTGAGGCTCTATATTGAGGTCATGAAGCTTGTTCTGACCTTTTCTTGCGTAAGGAGACTAAGAATAAGCCATGTCAACAAAAGCCATAAACTATCTTATACTGCTCCTAATAGACGTCTGCAAGTGCTAATAATAAAGTGAATGACTGTGTCTAATGCCCTTTTTGGCACTTAGGTAGCTGCAGTGACTCCTGTCCTGATAGCATATCCAGTTAACTGGAGAACTCACTCAAAGGCACACAGTCTCAGGTCTTATCCCCTGAGATTATGGTTTAATGCATTTTAGGTGGTACCCCCAAATCTGTATTTTTAATGAGGACCTCCAGGAAATTTTCATGTAGCCAGTCTGAGTCACCTGTCATATACCTATTATCCAAAAAAAAAAAAAAAATAGAAATGAAACCCTAACAAACAAATAAACAAAGAACAACAACAAAAAACAAAGCTTGCAATTTATCAACATGATAACTGGAATACCTTTTAAATGGAATGTCTAATAATTGCACAGTTGGAGCATAAATGTTGTATTTCTTTAATAATGAGGTTGATTACCCTCTGGGTTCCCAGCTTTATTTTTTCATGTACCACTTTTCAAAAATTAACACTATTATATATGGCTGTCTGCATATTTTTCAACATTGGCTTCCTTTTTTCTTCTTTTATCCTCACCTGAGGACATTTTTTCATTGCTTTTTCAACAGAGAGGAAGAGGCAGAAAGAAACATTGATATGAGAGAAAAGCATCAATTGGTTGCCTGCCCAGACTGGGTCAAACCTGCAACTGGGTGCTGAGACTAGAGAAGAGTAGAAGACTGTTTAAGGATCTGATTATCCAAGAGGGTCTCTCTTTATTAAATTGTGGCATTTGAGCAAAGAGCTGAATGAAGCTAGAAAGCAATCTGGGCTTCTGGAGCAAGCATGTTTGAGAAGATATGAGAACAAGTATGAAGACCCTAAGGCAGGAACACATCTGCAGTGTTCGAAGACCAGTGAAGAACTTGGTGTGGTGGAACTAATGGAACCAGGCAGAGCAGGAGATGCAGTTGGAGGGTAGTTGGGGCCAGATCAGGAAGGCCTTGGGAGCCACTGCAGGAAATTTGTGCTTTATTAAGAAAATTAGGGGTCACTGGAAGGCTTTAGGCATTTTCTCCTTGTACAAGATCACTCCCACTGCTCTTCTAGAGACCTGACTCACTCAGAAGGCACAAGTGAAAGTAGGGAGGAGTTCAGAGGCTTGTAGTAATCAAACAGAGGTGGGTGGTGGCTTGGATGAAGGTGACTTCAGTGAAAGTGCCAAGAAATAACTAAATTTGGGTTATATTTTAAAAGTGATAGATTGATATGGATCATAAGGAAAAGAGGGGAATCAAAGCTAACTCCTGGATTTTTAACACATATAATTAGCTGTGACAGTGTCACAGAGATGAGAAAGACTAAGGGAGCAGCAGATGTGAGCAGAAAAATCAAGAGTTCTGTTCAAATACTCATTAGACATCTAAGAGGTGATGTCAAGTAGGAAGTTGGATTTATAAGCCTATAGCTCAGGGGAGAAGCCAAGCCTGGAGAGGCTGATTTAGGAGTTGTCAACATATAAAGCACTGTAAAGCCTTGGTTGAGAAAATCAGAAAAATTCTGTGTATGGAGACGAGGATTAGGCCTAGTCCCTAGTCCCCGGGTTCCCTACCACTCCGACAGGAGAGCGGGGACAGGAGCTATGAAGGAGACTACCAAACAGGAGCAGATGGGGCTAAATGGAAAACCAGAAAAGCAAGTGTCCCAGAAGCTAAATGACATATTTCAAAGAAGGATAAATCTGTTGGATAAAAAATGCTGCCAATATCCCTGACTGGTGTGGCTCCATGGACTGAGTGCTGGCCTGTGAACCAGAAGGTCACTGGTTCAATTCCCAGCTAGGACATATGCCTGGGTTGCAGGCCAGGTCCCCGGTAGGGGGTATGTGAGAGGTAAGCACACATTGATGTTTCTCTCCCTCTCTTTCTCCATCCCTTCCCCTCTCTCTAAAAATAAATAAATACTATGTTTTTTAAAATGCTGCCAAATAGCTGAAGATGCAGACGAAGAAAATGGATGGATTTGGCAACACAGAGATCAATAATAATTTTGGAAAAAAAAACAATTTTGGTAAGCTGGAAGGTCAAAGCCCAAGTGAAATGGGTTCAAGAGAGAACATACACTGAAAACTGGATGAAATGAGTATTTCAAAAACTATGTAGAAATGGTGCAGTATGTGGGGGAAAGGTATGAGATCTGAGAAAGTTGTGTTTTTATGGGAAGTTTACTGTATGTTTTTAGGCTGACGGGACTGATCTGGTAGAGAGGGAAGGATTGGTAATGCAGGAGGGAAGGAAGAGAAGGAATGATTGCTAGAATAGAGCAAACAAATTCACAAGTAGAAAAGCAGCCAAAGGACAGAATACAAAAGGGAGAAGTTGGTAGTGCAAGGAGGCAGAGAGCCACCACTGCAGGTGAGGAAGAGAATGTAGATACAGATGCAGCCAAATGGGTAGATCTGGTGGTGAAGGGAGCTGGTAGTCCATCATCTTCTGGGAGCTTCTATTTTCTTAGTTAAAGTGATGCCATTAGCTGAGAGTGAGGAAGAAGGAAGGAAGAATAGAGTTTCTGCAAAGGGGAACTACAAAACAGTTTCCTAGATGAGTGGGAAATGTAGCAAAAGGAACAGATAGCTTTCCTTTTGTGATCATAAAAGAAAAGCAAACTCAGCCAATCTGGCTTTGTAGTTTTCTCCAGCAGCGTTTCAGTGCTCATTGGAAAGCATAGAGGAGGGAGGGGATGGAGTGTAAACAGTGTTGGTGTTTTAAAGCAACACACAATGGAGGGAGAGTGGAGCAACAAAACTGAGGGTTTATAAAAGGAGTGATTACAGTGATGAACTGTGGAATTTAAGCTGAGTAAGTAGAAAAAAACAAAACAACGTGAATGATGGACAATATAGGAATGGTGAAGCAAATGGATTAAATATGGTAGTTGAGGAATTGTTACAGTGGAAAATGGGCTGTGAGGATAGAAAAAATGATGGACAAAAATGTGGAATGCTTAAAATTGAAACCATTTTGGTTATTGATAATGACAATTTTAAAAATTATTGATAATTACAAGATCTAGGTATGGGAGACGGTGGCTGAAGAAAGGTGAAGGAAAAAATAATTGATAATAAGAGAAAAGGGTGTTAAGTGGTCATCTATATTAATGCTGAAATTAACAAGAAAAAGACTAAGAGTAGTGGTGAATAGTGCTGAAATCTTCAATCAATGAAAAGGAATGAACAGAATATTGATAAGTAATTTTCATAACCATCATGATTATAGTGAAAGATTATAACATATCTCTTTCAGAACTTGATAAATCAAGCAGGAAAAACATAACTAAGACAGTAAAGAAATGGAATTAATAATAATAAACCTATTTAATAGAAATATGTAGAACTATGTATCATGTTAGCCAAGAATGTACATTATTCTCATAAACATTTGTTAAATATTTATAACTGAATCATGTACTTAGCCACAAAGAAATCCTTTTAAAAATTCTAATAAATGAAAGGAGAAAAAACAAAAATTATATCAGTTTTATATAGAATGTAAGGAAATTACACGGGGGGGTAAGAAATTTGTCAAAATATTCACAGTAGAGGTGAAAATGGATGCTGCATCTACATCTGATACCATTTACCTGCTCTATTCTACTATAAAGTTGAACCTTTTATAGTCCAAAAGTACTATGCTATATATGCTGTTACACTAGAAATTATTTTTAGTTATTTGTCATTGACACTTTGTTATGCAGTCTCAAGTCCCCAGGTATTTTATTGTCCAGAACCATAGTTTCACTTGTTCCCATATTTCCACCTTGCAAAGCTGTGCAACAGTTACAGCTACTGAACTGAATGTGGAAGTAAAAATCAGTGAGATGCTGTTTCAAGGGCTCCTTGAATGCCTTAGACAAAAGAAGCTGTATTAAATGTAAAGTCAGAGCATTATTATCATTCTACTCCAAATAAATTACTACTTTTCAAGTAGTGCCCCAATCTAGGTGGTCCTTGGCAACAGCAGTAAAGACAACAGTCTCTTGTCCCCCTAACTTATTTCTAATACCTCAAAGATGTAAACAAAAAGAGCCACAAATTGAGAATATATATTTATAAGTTCTTAGATTGACTGCCTTTAAAACACATGGGTATCCTGAGTATGTTAATAAGGATATTTAAGTTTGGCTAATATACCAAAGTGCTTTCCGACACCACAGATTTCCCTAGATCACTTAGACCATGTCCTCAAGGAGGAGAGTTGCAGGAATACACAGCCCCAGTAGTAGCTCAGCGGCTTACAGTGAGCACCTGCTTACCCCTTGAGTTACCTAAAGACTATAACTAGGCTGGACCCTGCTTAATGCAGCTGGGCTCAGCAGGCCTGGCATGCCTTCTCATTCCCAAATCCAGATGCCATTATCTGAGACCTAGACGGCAGGAGCGTAAGGGTCCAAGACAAGCACTCAATTGCATTTAAGCTTCTACTGGATGAGACAACTGTCATGTCCACTCAATATCAATGGCCAAAGTATGTGATAGAGAGCAAACAACTGGGAATAATCCAACCTGTCACAATACAATGCTGCAGTGATATCTCCAATCCACCCTACCAATTCTTGACACTGTGGGAGCTAAAGCTAGACATTACACCTTCCTAGAGCTTCCTTCTGTGGAATTTTGTGTGTAGCTATTTATGATCCTTCATGAGTGTTTGGTCCCAGCTGTGAGGAACCCAGGTCTTCTTCCAAAGATCCTTCTTATGGGCCTTTTGAAAGGCTTTAGGGAAGCTTGTTGTGTTCAAATTCAGGTGGATTGCTGTGACAACCCAGATGTCCTAAGATTGGTACCAAGATTCAGCAATACCATGCCCCAAGCATACAACCAATATGCTATAATCCTTTTCTTTTTAAAGAAATCTTATACACATATTTTAAACATAGCATTTTATTTATTTTAATTTCTTCAAACCACGTAATGCCCATGTTAGAGTAGTAAACACTCTCATGAGCACTATGTATAAAGGATATGCCCTTAACATACAGTTGTTGACTGTTTAAGAACTGATTTTTTTATCTATTCAAAATGTATTTAATTGGTATATCCAGAATTTCAGTCAAGCTGGCAGCATAGCCAGACATGGCTCAATTTTTCACACAATCACATCAAAATTACAACCAAAATATAGAATAACCATCACTAGAACCATCAGAAATCAAGCTGAGTAGAGAAGTCTGACAACTATAAAATCGATTTGAACGGAAGTCTGACAACTACAGAATTAAAGAAACCACACCCATCCATATTGATAGGAGGGGTGCAGATGTAGAAAGGGCTGGTCCCACACCCACATGTGGTGGATAAAAATTTGGGAGGGATATCACAGGAGTGAAGAGTCCAAGTCCAGCACCAAGCCCTCCAACCCAGGGTCCCAGTGACAGGAAGATAAGTCCCCACATCTGGCTGCAAAAACCAGCGGGGAGTGAGTCGGTGAAAGAAATTTCTGGAGCACCAAGCAGTTCTTCTTTAAAAACCCACACACAGACCCACCTACTCAGACTCACTCCCTCTGAGCTGCAGCACTGGGGTAGCAGCTTGAAAGGCACCAGTGGTACACAGGGAGAGACTGAAGTGTCTGGCATCAAAGCAAGCAGAAGGCAGTGTCCCTTTTCTAAACCTACCTCCCCCACCCACACAGCAGGTAAGCTGATGCCATAGCTGAGTTTCCATCAACTTGGCTAACACTGTTCGACCTGCCTTGGAGATCCCCAGAGACTCTGCCCCACCTAACTTACAGGCCTACCCAAGCTGTTTTTTCATATGAATGACTGCGTTTGGCTCATACTTCACAACTTCCTAAATCCTCTTGAGCAAGCAACAGCTGGCTTCAGTGAGCCCCAGGCTTGGCACAGCAAGAGCCAGCTTAGATTCAAAGCTTGGTTTTCTCCTGGGAATCTCCAAGTCCAACACAAGTAACAGCCATCTCAGATTGCTCAATAGCTCAGGCAAGGTGCACCAGGCAAAACACAGGTGGGGGCTGACCTTGGCATGCACCACCTGGGAAAACCCAGGTCCTGCATACCCACTGGACAGCTACAAACCACATCAGACACCACCATCCTTCCCCTGTGCAGCTGATCCACCATGGAGGGGGGCACAGGGGATAAAATCAGGACAACTGTAATAGCATAATCAATAAAATATAATTTTTAAAAAAGAAGTAAGTCCATAGCATGCATTATACAAGGTCTGTCCAGAAATCATTTAGCCATTGTTATAAGGAGAACAGTTTGTGCAACATCAATGTAACCTGGAAGCCAAGGAGAGTGGACTGAAATGCACATGTGTGAACAATAATGACTTCACTGTACTAGTCAGTGGGGGTGGTAGATGCCAGTGAGTGAGCATGTGTACTGTGTGTCTGTTGTATTCAAAATGACAGTAGAGCAACGAATCTGCATCAAATTTTGTGTTAAGCTTGAACATTCCTATGAGGAAACAATTCAGATGATTCAGAAGGCTGCAGCTATGGGCAACTGGTGATTGGCAGCTTCATCACAACAATGCACGCACTTATGCAGAGTTTTTTGGTGAAACATCAAATCACTCAGGTGACTCAATCCCCCTTGCAGCCCAGATTTGGTCCCCTGTGACTTCTGGCTTTTCCCAAAACTAAAATCACCTTTGAAAGGGAAGAGATTTCAGACCACCAATGAGATTCAGGAAAATATGATGGGGCAGCTAATAGCAATTGGAAGAACTGTGTGAGGTCCCACGGTGCCTACTTCTAAGGGGACTGAGGTATTACTATCCTACGTACAATGTTTCTTGTATCTTGCATCTTCTTCAATAAATGACTCTATTTTTCACATGACGTGGCCGAATACCTTCTGGACAGACCTCATAAGCTGTAGGGTAAACATTTTACATATATTAACTTAATTAGTTCTTATAACAACACTATAAGGTAAGCACTAGCATTATTGTCCTTTTTTACAGACGAGGGAGAAAGGTAAATAACCTGTTGGAGATAACACACCATGTCAGTGTTAGGGCTGGGATTCCAGTCCAGGCGTTCTGGCCCTAGTCATGCTCTGGTCCAATCCAGTAAGCTGCCTTGTCCCCTTCACTCAGAATTTCCTCTATTTTGTGACTGTTTAATTTCACCAAGCAAAGGTCTCATTTACTGTGTTGCTTTGAACTATCAACCCCTGCATTTTCTCAAAGACTCCTTGTTAAAAGATTCTATATAAACACAGTGGAGTTTATATTTGTACCACACTTTACTATGAACCATACTGAGGCTCAAAGATATTCAAAAGGATTCACCCCAAGTCACACATCGAGCAGGTGGCAGTTAGCACTACTTGAAAACATGAATCTCCCCTAGCACATGTATAAACTGCCCCATTGTCCTCCACTGTATCAGGCAGTGAATGCTCCCACTATATAAGTCAGCTTTTCTGGGAACCACCAGCTCCTCCTTAATTGATGATCATTTCTACTTTTCAAACTATCATTTACTAAACTTCTTTTCTTTTCTCCTCTTTTTCAATATACCACACAATGCTAGATGTGTTTTAAAATAAAAATACACTGTGATATTTTCCAAGGATAACAGTCTCAAATAAATGAAATTCATATATTTCTACATCCTGTTAAAGATTATACATTTAAATTTCTCCTTTTTCAGAAGTTTTATATGAATAACTATCAGAAACAAAATAGTGGAACTTCTATTGTGGGAGGTAAATAACCCCAGGGGTGAGGAAATTAACAGTGATATTGTGAAAGCATCAGGCAGCAGAAGGAGAAGAAAAAGGAGGAGAAGCAATAATCGAGCCAGATAAACCATAGACTATGCAACTCTTTCCTGTATTCCTGTAGAACCAAGAACTGGCCCTCGGTGGATATGGTCAGTAACTTTCTTGGCACACAAACAGGTTTGGTGATTTTATCAAGGATATGTGCATATTGTATTTTCAGAATTATGCCAGTTTGTATGCAAATCATGTTCCTTGATCAATACTGAGTGTCCTTCTGTGAAAAGGCAAAGCTTTATGAACTTGAAACCCAACAACTGAGCAGGGCTTCTGGAGGTCTGCTGCTGGATGCACCCCTGTGGTTCGTCAGCTTTCCTCAGCTGCCATCTGACAAGACTCCAGTGGCTAGTGCGAGGTTGCATGGTCTGTTCATCAAGAATCTTTTATTTACTTTCTTTTGTGGGGGATCTTTTTTTAAGAGATCATTATCATTCCTGACAGTAAAGCAGGTTAACAATTTTACTTTAGAAATATATACTGTGTGAACCACTTGCCACCTTCCTAAGTGAATAACTAGCTGATCACTTTCTAAGCAGATTGCCTCAGGATATGTTTGCATGCTAACACGTAGTTAGGTGTTTTGGACAGGGAAATTACTTGTGACATATTATTAAAATAATATGTCAGCTTGTGTAATTACCTATGTCTTTATTATAAATATTTCCTGAAAGTATTAAATAAGACCTAATCTTGCTTACAAGTCTTATGAATTGTACATGCATTTGGGAAATTCAAAGATAATATCTCCTATTATTCTTGTAATAATCAATTATGGCTACCAACTGCTGAGTATTTATGATATGCAAACACAATGCAAAGTTCTTCACAACAACCCTATAAGGTTGGTACTGTTATCTGCATTTCACACAAGAGAAAACAAGGCCCAGAATGGTTGAATAAGCAGCCCAAAACCACAGAAAGTCTTGTTGTCTAGACATAAAACTCAGGTGTCACTTCAAAGTCCATGACATTACTTATTGTACTTTAGAGATTCTGTCCCCAGAAACAGGCTATAGAAACAGGCTAACACTGTTTTATTGTCTTTTGCAACAAAAATATAAACATGCTCCTATTAAACTTACTAACAGAGTTTTGTCCTCATAAATACTAATACAATTTCCAAAAATCCAAAGAGATTTAATAGAAAACCTGAATACAGATTAAATGTGTCTGGTCTGATGTCTCCCATTAAAACATCCATGAAGATAATAGAAAGAGACATGAACTGACAATTGCAAAAGAAAAAAACATGATGTATCAAATTTTCCAGGCAATTTCCCTTAAATGCATTGTCAGTGAAAATAGATTGAAAAGCAAATTATTGCACTCTGTACCAGTCATCTGAGCCAGAAGCAAAAGACGTTTACCCTCCAATCCCCCACAGAAAAAAGGGAAACTCTCTAACTGATCACCCCTGTGTACACCTAACCCCAAGATAAAGTGGCTGGACTCTGTAGAAAAAAAGCAAACAATTATGTTCAGAAGTACCCAGAGTCCTGTCCTCTTCTTAAGTCATCTCCATCGGCTCTTTTCTCTTTTCATTGTCCATTCCATTAGTAGGAAGTGAGAGGAGTATTAAGATAGTTTCCAAGGATGCTTTGTATTTGGGGGTGAGGGGAGGCACACAAAAATTACAACACAGGACCCCTGGGAGTGCTGAGGTCAGTGTGCTCTTTCATACAGAACTCTTCAAAGAACTTCAGCTGGTGTCCTAGCACAGCAGGGCACAAGGTTCACTTAGTTACTAGTTCCCAGCGATGAATGCCAGTCAGGCATTACAAACAGAATAAAAGTAAAATGTTACATTCTGACCTTCAGGTTCAGATTTGAAAGAGGAACATTGCTTGAACCCGAGCGAATAACAAAGGAGACTAGGGAAAACGGAGTGTTTTGAAAAATGCCATTCTGGATAACTCATCCCTGAGTCAGTCAGAGCGTCCAGGAAATAAACAATGGAGCTTACTAAAACATAGAGAAAGAAACATTTGGAAGGGAGGGAGAGATTTCCCTAAAGATTATGGGAGGTCATAGCTCTGAAAATTCTTTTCTTCAAGATTATATAAGAATTTTCCAAGACCTAGTATCCTCACAGAGATCTCAGAACCTCTATAAAACAGGAACAGCATCTCACACACCAAAGGCAGAGATACAAAGGATACTGGCTAAAATGAGAAAAGAATACCACAGAAAAGGAAAATCCATTTTAGGTCCAGTAAAGAGCAGAACAGACACTGCAGAGAATTAAGGAAATTATGTGGAATAATAAATTTGAAAACCCCGTGGAGAACATACAAAGCAAACACAAAGAGAGAAAACAACCAGAAGCAAACAAAACAAATATAGAGCAGGGAAACTGTGTTTACTCTAAGATTTAAAGGTGTCTGTGAAGAAGAAATAAGAATACTCTTAATGAAGAAGATTGAGGATGCTCTGAAAAAAAATGTATTATCTTAAGACACTATCAAATATGTTGCAGAAAGGAGGAAAAATACAGCTTTACAGAACTTGGAAGAGTTTATCATGTTCTAGGCTCTATTATGCTTTGTGTTAAAAGCAATAATAAGACATTCTGAGTAACTTGCTTTTGTTAAATGATTCCTACACAAATATGCTATGTAAATAGAGAGAGTTTATAAAAGGATACATAGGTATAAAGCAGAACCACAGTTGGGGAAAGTCATGGACACAGCTGGGTCTCCGGAATAACTACAAACTTGAATGCAGTCAAAACTCTTACTCCACCCTCATCTCTGTGTCTCTTAGAATCCTGGGCTCCATTCTTGTCACAGAGATAAGAATAGCTTTTTTCGCATGGCAGAAAACTTGGCTGTCAACAGTCATGAGAAAGAGATTGAGCTCAAGACCAAGATCAAAATCAGTGGGGATGGACTCAGTTTTAGTCAGGTGCCCAACCTGGCACCAATAACTGTCATTAGAAATAAGTGCATGTAATGGCTTCTGAGGAAGCAAGAGTGGCAGATTGTTGAGCCAATTCCCAGAAGTGGAATGATAATCCCAGAAAAGGTGGTTGGAGGAAAGCATCCAGATCGAATAGTGGGTGTTCTCTCAAGACCATAACATACCACCACCATCTTGTACCAATGATTCTAGATGTGAATGAACAACATAGATCAAAACGAGAAAAGCTCAGATAGAACTGAGTAGGGTGGGGGGGTGGATTTTAAAGAAAATAAAATTTTCTTTCAGAAATAAAGACTAAATAAAAAGGATTATAAGAATGAATGTACATAGTAATGGGTGCCATAAAAGTAGGAAAAAATTAAAGTCAAAATACATGAAGAAAAAAAAGGATACAAGAGGAAGACAAATATTAAGGATAATTCCAGAAAATTGCACATGAATAACAGAAGTCCCTGAAGAAACAGAAGCAAACAAACAAAAATGGGCACAAAATAAATACCAAAAAATTCCTGTCATTTAAGAACAAATCCCACAAATAAAGCATATAAGATTTGAAAGTACATATCATGTACTTGACAATATCAACCCAAAACAACAAACCACAAGACATATTTTAGTAAAATTACAAGACATTAAAAATAAAGAAATAATTCATTGAGACTCTAGACAAAAAGAACAAGTGAGATATAAGCAAAAGAAAAAAAAATTGTTTTCAAAAGCAACACTTTGTCCTGACTGGTGTGGCTCAGTGAGTTGGGAATTGTACTGCAAACCAAAGGTCGCTGGTTGGATTCCCAGTCAGGGCACATGCCTGTGTTGCAGCCAGGGCTGGGTTGGGGGCATGGAGAGGCGACCAACTAATGTTCCTCTAGGACATCAATGTTTCTTTCCCTCTCTATCTTCCTCCTTTCCCCCTCTCTAACAATAAATAAATAAAATCTAAAAAAAAAGCAACACTTTATGCCACACCAACATATTTCAGATACTATTGGAGTAATGTATTTCAGATAATATGTAAACATTTAAGATAAGGAAAAAATATGAAACAAAAACTTTATATCCAGATGAAATGGACTTTTAATAAAAAGATACAGATAAACTATCAACATTTAGAAACTCAGAGAATATTTTTCTCATGGGTTCTTCCCAAACAATCTACTAGAAAACAGGTTTCATAAAACTAAAAAAACTACAGAGACATTAAAACAAGAACTGGTAGATAAGGTTAAGCATAACTCTTTGTAGAACTGTGGCAAAAAAAAAGAAAAAGGAAAGAATATTGGATGTCATGACCATATGATTAGAAAATGTAGATAGAGAACAACCACCAAAAATGGAAGGTGCTATGGGGAAAACATTCAAAATAATTTAACTGTATTTAGTATTATAGTAATGTGGTAATATTATCATTGTTACTCTGAAACTACTATTTATGGGATATTCAAATTCTGTTACTCCCTGTGTCCTTGAGAGCTAGGGATTTGGATGTTGGCAAAAAGGAGATACAAATGTAAAACAGAACAGATTAAGTAAAAAAACCCTACATCCCTGAATTACTGAAACTCATAAGGTGTTTTATATTAGTGTACATGCGTTTGTGCATGTGTACAGGTGTGGTATATTCTTAGCTTTGTCCACTGAAGAGATCTAGGAAACAATGACCAAACCAGTAGCAATAAACAAATATTGTACCCATGTGTTCTTGAAATGCCAATTCCTTCTTGTGAAAAGCCAGGACTTTTCTGAGAAAGAGCTATTCCAAATATGGAGCAAAACAGGCACAATATAAACCTAGAATGACATACTAAAGAGTTTATCAGAAGAAGTCTGGTCAGAGGGAAGAAAAAAATGCAGTTTTCTCTTGTTACCTGATTTATGTTTCTTCTGTGTTTTCCCCTAGAATAAAAGATGTTCACTCTCCATTGAGATCCTGGCTAGATCCACTCTCATTTTATCTGCCATTTTACCACCTCAATCTTACTCATTTTGATATTTGATAATTCCTTGACAAGTGATAAATAATTGAATGTCTAAATTCATTTTGATTTATATGAGATTCTCTCTAACATGAGTTTCTTTACAAGTTGCCAATACAAAGATTAGGCCATTGTTCAGTTGCAGAGTACTACTGCTATGGTCTGAAGGGTTGTCCCCTTAAAATATGGATGTTGAAACCTTCATCTCCAGTGTGATGGTGTGAGGAGGTGAAGCTTTTGGGAGATGAGTAAGTCATAAGGGTGCAGCTTTCCTGACAAGGATTAGTGCCCTTGTAAGAAAGCCCCACAGAGCTCTCTAGCCCCTTCCACCATGTGAGGGCACAACGAGAAGTGGCCATCTGCAACCTAGTGGAGGACTTTTACAAGAACCATACCCTGGATTTCCAGCCTCTAGGACAGTGAGAAATAAATATTTGTTGTTAAAAGCCATCCAGACAATAGTATTTGTTGTAGCAGCCCCGAAGGACTAAAATAATTATCAATTTATAATAGCTTCTATTGATTTCTCAAGGTGATTCCTATCTGAAAAGCACAGCTGACACTTCCCTTACCTTTAAGAAGAAATTACTAGGTTTCCAGCTTCCACTTAAAGATGCAGAAATCTGGAAAAAGCATTACTCCCATCTGTATCAAGAAATTACCAGACAATCTGAAAAATCACAACTTTTCTTGAATTTACCAAATAACTGGTCACATGGCAACCAAATAATCTGAAATCAATAATGTAAAACAATTGACCCCAACAATGGATAGAAAACCAGCAATGTTTACTATGGCAGAGGATGAGAGGAAGAAAGGACCAATGTAAATGACAGCAAGAAGAACTCAGATCTATTTTTTAATTAACTACTTAAAGCCAAGTATAGTTAGCATGGAATGATGTAACCTTGGGAGCTGCAGAAGTGGGAAATTACAGGCTTTTCTCACAGGCCAAACTGGATGCTCATGGAAGAGATGAGTGGCAGAGAGAGAGAGATCTAAGAAATCCTCCCATGTGTGCACACCTAGGAGAGGGACTAGAAGGTGCTGCAGGAAAAGCACAGAGGCCAGTTTGGGTCTTCCTCCCCTGTCTCACCTATGGGAATAAAAGTCTTGGCTGGGCCATGAAGTGCCCACATATATAGTCAAATACCATTATAGAATGGTGTTTTGGGATGATATTTAAACAATATTTAACACCTAAATCAATAGACTAAGTAAAGCAAATTGCTCTTGCTAATATGGATGGGCCACATCCAATCAACTGAAGGCCTAAGCAGAAGAAAAAGCAGATCCTACCCCAAGTGAAACAGCATTCTCCAGCCTGATGGCTTTCACATTGGGATATTGGTTCTCCCAGGTTCTACAGTAGTTTGCCAGCCTTTGGACTCAAACCAGGACATCAACTGTGTAGATTTGTACTGGCCGGCCTCCATCATCATGAGTCATTTTCTTATAATAAACAAACAAACAAACAAACAAATAGACAAACAAATAAACAAACCTTATTTGTTCAATCCATAGATAGAGAGATAGTTAGCCTACTGTTTCAGCTTCTCAGGAGCAACTTAACTAATACAAAGGAACTTGATCAACCCAGCTCCTAATTAAAAGTTTAAAGGGAACTTCTTCCAGGTGTTATCTTTTATTCACACCAGAAACATCACTGGTCTTCCTTTTAATATCTTAGTTATAACCCCTTTGAAATAATATAATAAATATAAAAAAGTTTACTTAATAAATAAATATCTACTTTCATTCTAAGTGACTTGGAATTAATTAATGTAACACACATAAAGAGCATTTATTTTCTTTGGGAAATTCTCAAAAATATCAACATTTCTGAGGAATTATGCTATTGTGAAATTGATGATGGTGATAATGGTAATGATGATGTTGGTAGCTAAAAATTTAAGTCTCCACAATATTTTTTCTTGACTTACATCTTATTGCTATCTAAAAATGTACTGATAAGCTAAAGAATGAACAGAACAAATCAATCTAAGTAACACGACCTCATTAGTTTTATAGCAAATATTCTTGCATGGAAAATGACACACTATAAAATTCTGGTCAGTAAATTTTACTTGAACTCTCACTTAAGCATTTCAGTCATTTTCACAATATTCATAGAAGTTTCATGCTATTCTAACCCTTAAAAAAGGTCAATGCAATTATGTCTATTAAACCAATTATCCTATCCTAGGAATGAATAAACATTGTGATGTTAGTTTTATAAAACTGAATTCAGTAACCAAACTTTTAACAATAACAAAAAAACACAAAAAAATTATTATAACTTAAAAGAAAAATGTAATATAGTTTATGTGAATACCACTCACTAAATTTTGAGGGAAAAAAGTCTAGGAAAAAATGTAGCATTACTACTCTATTCACTTGGTTTCATTTTTCACCACTTGATTGTTGTAATAGCCAGGGAAGTTATTTCTTTGTCAATGCAATAATGAAATAGCCCTGGCTAGTGTGGCTCAGTGGATTGAGCACTGGCCTGTGAACCAAAGGCTTGCCGGTTCAGTTCCCAGTCAGGGCACATGCTTGGGTTTCAGGCCAAGTCCCCAGCTGGGGCACAAGAGAGGCAACCACACATTGATGTTTCTCTCCCTCTCTTTCTCCCTCCCTTGCCCTCTCTCTAAAAATAAATTAATAAAATATCTTTAAAAAGAAGAAATAATGAAATAATGTGAAATAATTTGGCCTTACTTATCAAAATGTGGGAACTGTGCCAGCGAGAGAAAACATCTTACAAATTTTCTTAATCTTCCTCCATTTTTCAAGACTGATTTTAGCACAAAGTCACTTGGTTACTTTCATTTTAAAATGAGACCTCAAAGCAAATCACATATATCTAAAAAGAGAGGTGCCAAGCAGGTAGGTATAAAGAAGGCCACATCAGAGTCCTGTGTTCATTCAGGAAAAACATCACCTGAGGTTATCTGAGACAGAGTATTTGAGGTGATATCCAGATGAAGAATGGAATAGTCACCAGTCAATAAGCTATATCATCAGCACATGCCAAGCAATTGTTCTTCATTTTTATTATTATTAATATTATTTACTTATTTATTTTTACTAAAAAATGGATCCACAGCTAGGATTCAAACCTTTCTGGGCAAGTATGAAAGACTAATACTTGAGGAAAGCAAACAGAAATATTTATCCACATGTGACTAAGGTACTCCTTAAAGGGAGCAGATTCACCATAAGAGTAGTGTCAGTCAACTTGGTCCAGTGACAAAGCCTCAGCAATGATGGGGGACAAAAATGTAAGTATGACCAAGAGTCTGCCACTTAAAACATAAGATGAGAAAGGTATTTTTGCTCCTTACAGTGTCTTCAGCACCTAGAACAATGCCTGGCACAACAGGTAATGCTCGATAAATATTACTATCAAATGAACAAATACATGTGTGAATGAATGAATGAATGAATGAGTGAGTCCTCAGTCCAACTCTTTACAAAATCATATTTCAATAAAGGATCTTTAACTGTGGGAATCTGTAAGTGGAGGGACAGAGGTGGAACACAGAATTATCTTCATTTAAAATAAAGCCATAAGATAACTGGGGCAAAGGCAGGGGTGCACTGCTGCCCTTTTGTAGTAGATCCAGTAGTATATCACCCAGATTCCCTCCTTCAGGATAGAGGTACTCTTCCCCCAACTGCAAGAATGTTTGCTGATGCCCTCAATCAAAGGAAGCTGTTTAACCTGAGGTTACATTCCCTGCTGGGGCAGCCCACGGCTTGGTCCCTTGCCTCAGTCCAGGACACATCTAATGGTCATTCCAGAGTCTGAGATCCTCACAAGATCTTTGTAGTGACTCCATCACAATTCAATGCCTGCCTCTCTCAGTCCTGTTTCCCTGACCCTATTACAAGGGTGGCTACTAAAAGCACCCCTCAATTAACCTTTGCAGCCAAATCTCCATGTCACAGTCTGTTTCCAAAGACCTCAACAGGGTAAAAAATTAAAAAGAAACATTGATCCCAGTTTATACAAGGTAGATAGGCTTTGGCTAGAATAACATAGTTACTGCAAGTAGTAACTCTGATGCAGATCTGATGAAGCTTCATTAAAAAATTTGTTTCAACCTAGACAGAAACTTTGTGCAATATGCCATAAGTGTTTGTCATAACTCATTCAAACTTTCCCCCTCAGAATCCAAAACAGAGTTTTTTTCTAATTATAAAACTAGTGCTTGTTAATTTTATAAAATTTATACAATAGAGAAAAGTACAAATAAGAATGTAAAAATCACCTGTAATTCTACCATCAATATATAATCATTATTAAACTGGTGTATAGACTTCCAGATATTTCGGTATATATACAAGAACTCATCACACATATATACTCATCTTTTTACCAAAAAAAAACCAACAACCAAGTCTCTACTGTTCAAAATTGTTTACTGCCTTTTTTCCCCCATTTAACCATATAAAAATGTAATTGTTTTTTTACTGGCTGATTAATATTCCATTTTGAGACTTACATAGAATTTAACTCAATCATCTACTGATACATTTAGATTTCCTGAACTTTTCAGTATTCTAAAATATGTTGAAATAAATATCTCATTCTGTCTGATCAGATTAATTCCTTTGGATTACCTCCTGGAAGAGAAATTATACTTTAAAAAGAATATACATTCTTTGAAGTTTTGCTGCCTATTGTCAAATTTCTTTCCAGGATGTTTATATCAATGTATGCACCTAATAAATGCTTATGAAAAATGGCTCTTTCCCCCACACCTTTCTCATTTTTTCTTCTTTTCTAATTTAATATGTAAAATGTCACCTTGTTAACATTTCCATTAACATTTCTGTTAAACACAGAAGACATGTCCATCATATCAGCAAATGCCACAATAAAACATGCTTTTGATGGCAAAATCAAGATTCAAAAAGATTAGATCATGCTGAAACAATAGGCTGAACAAATAAAATGAATTTTAATAGCGATCAGAATAAATTTGAAGATAATACTTTCCAATTCATCACAGAACGGAATAGAGGAGATTTTCTTAACAAAGGCAGCATGAAAAAGACCTCAGATTTTACTGAGAAAAATTTAGGGGGAGCACATGATGAGGTGAGGCTACCAGGTACGTCAAGGGAAGCATACCTTCCATCAGTAGGAGCACAAGGTTCGGGATGAGGGTGGCCCCTCAGTGTTCTGAAGCGGCTGCCCTGGATCTGAAGTATTGTGTACCGTCCAACATTTTCAAAGGCCCACTAACTAACTCTACTGCCTCCGGAAACCAGGAAAATAACGTGTCTATAATACAGATCATATGAAGAATAGTTGAAGGGATCAGTAGTATTTAACCAAATAAATAAAATTTAAGCTGGCTTAGGACAGGGTAAGAATGGAGTGGAGGGCACAGGGATGTAAAATGGCCCTCTTTAAAATTCAAAGAGCTGTCATTCAGAAGATGGATATGACTGGTTCTACATCACACAAGGAGGCAGAACTGGAAGTGGTAAATAAAGTTACACATGGCAGCTTTTATTTCAATAGTAGTAGGAAATGTCTAATGATTAGAGCTATTCAAATGTGGAATAAAATTGACAGGTCAATTTTTCTTTCCATTAAACCACCACTGAGCTTTCTGTTAATACCGAACCATTGAGGTACCTGCTAAGTCTCTGCCAGGTCCTCTCTCAGCACTGCACTTGGCCCTGTTGTGAGCAGGGTCGAGTACATACGGGGAAGTGGGTACAGTCAGCTCTTTGCCTGTATTCTCTAGTCTTGGCACTTTACAACAAGTGACTATTTGTTTCAGGCCCCAAGAAGTGCAATTTCCATGCAATATTCTGCCTTTTTACTTAAGAAAAATCTTTTTTTGTGTGTGTTTATTTTTGATTGTTGATTTAAAAAAAACACTCATCCAGCTGCCTGCCGCTTTGAAAGCTAACACTAGAGAGACAGGTGCCGGTAAAAGGAAGGTGGTTTATTCAGATGCCAGCCATCTGGAAGATGGGGACCCAAGTCTCAAAGTCCATCTTAGCATCTCACTGGAAACAGAGATTTTTATGAGGAGGGAGAGGGGAACAGAACAAAGAAATCAAGGGAGGCCGTTAAAACGTTCTCTACATGCAGACAAGCACAGTCCATTCTGATAAGGCAAGTGAGGGTCTAGTGTGCGTCACCCTGGCTTACTCATCTTGGCTTCACGTCATCCTGGCTTTACATTTGGAGGTCAGCTAATCTCCCAGAGCTGGGATGCCTGAAGGTCGTAGTCTGTATCTTTTGAAGTTAGTTCCTAGGGTTCTTATACAAACACATTGTTCATCTATAAGCTGTATATCAGTGTGAGCATTTACAGAAACAATGTCAAAAAATGGTGGGGTAGGTTATAATTCCCACTGTTACACTGACACTATTACAGATGTCCCCACTTCTACCTCCACCTTTGTCTGCCTCCACCCATCCTCTTCCCTACTTCCCTCTGGACATCATCACACTCTTTCTTGTGTCCATGGGTTCTGCACGTATGTTCTTTGCCTAGTCCCTTTACCTTCTTTCATCCAGGACCCCCTCTCCTCTCCACTCATCTGTTCTATCTATGTATGTCTCTGGTATTATTTGCTTGTCAGTTTATTTTGTTCATTAGATTCCACATAAAAGTGAGATCATATAACATTTGTCTTTCTCTAAGTGGCTTATTTCAGTTAGCATAATAATCTCCAGGTCTATCCATGCTGTTACAAAAGGTAAGATTTCCCTCTTTTTTATAGCCTCATAGTATTCCATTGTACAAATGTACCCCCAAAGTATCTTGTTTTTTAAACCCTTTTCTGAATTCTACGTATTTTCCAGCATTAACCTAGTATCTGCTTATGATCCCCCCTGTACCAAAATCTCTAGAAAACAGAAAATTTTCAGATAAGTACATTTGGCTCTACTTCATGTGACTGCTTCCTTCAACACCACCCCTTTATAAAATTTGCACTGATCAGACGCACACTGATCTGCCAGCTCCACTAAGCAAAGCAGTTCTCTGCAAGTTATGCTCTCATTCACACTTCTCCCAGAACCTGACTTCCGCCCCAGCCTAGTGGTCACAGATGTGATTCCAACACTTTTCTGTGTGTAAGTAAAAAAAATTATCTTGGTTGGTCCTCTGGACCTTTGTGCCTTTTGAGTATATGTAAAACAAATAATGTTTCCTGGGCAAAATTTTATCACAAGAGGGATTCGACATGCGTTGAAAGGAGGTAACAAAATTTTTTATCATCACTGGACCTCTTTCTTTCCTGTGAGATGTTACTACTGTTTCATTCTATCATTAAAAGTAGCTTCAAAAGCAGCCTCCACAATTAGTCAGGGATCTCCAAATATGTTTTGGGTCCTTGGCAGACTAATCAGTGCTCCCTTCCAGGTTCCTTCAGGGCATTAGCTCACACCCCTCACATCAAGCCAGCAGATGCCAAGTCCACACACACACACACACACACACACACACACACACACAGACATGGAGAGAATGTGTTTGGGTTACAGCTACAGGCAAGTCCACACATGCTGTGCTTGGGTTACAGATACAGGGCACATGAATAAGATGTTGGTAATCTTGTACATTTGATGTAGAGGATGGTCATTCCATCCATTTGATGTATGTAAAGAGCCAAACCAAATAATTAATTTAATGTTTATATGTATTGTACAAAGTACCTTTCTGAAAACAGATTCACATGAAAAGTGAAATCTGCAAAATGACTCAGAATACTTCAGTCATCACATCCAATTAAAGGAGGAAAGAAAAAAGAGAGTAAGAAAGAGCAGTCCTAATTTACAAACAGAGGAGGCTCCAAAAGTCATTCAGAAATCTTGTATATGTGTGTGTGTGTAAACATATATATATGTTTCCCATAGAAACAACCTTATATAATATACATTGCTTTCTAGACAAATCTACAAAATGCTTTTAAGCCCCCCCAAAAGGTGGGTTTTTTTGCACCTGGGCATGGTATTGATACTAGTATATCATAAAACTAAACATAATAATAGACATGTTTTAAACATTTAATATATGCCACTTATCACCTCATTTAATCTTCACAATATCATGAGTTAAGTACTTTTTATCAGCATCATCTCTAATGGATAGGTGGGAAAACTGAAGCTCAAGCTACTACTAATTGTTAGTGAAAGGTCTCAAGACAGAAAGCCATCATCTTAATCACTGCACAGGACTCCCTCCAACCTACCACTGTGTGGCCTGTTTCCACGGAGCAGAATGCAAGTTCGGCCTCTCTCACTCTATCTTATTGCAGCCTGAATTGTTCCGTGGCCTTCAGGCTAAAAGCTCCTGCTTTAAACATGCTAATCATTAGAGCAATTCTATGAGGGGCTTGAGTTTTTACAAACACAGCCCCTCCCATTCCCTTGGCATAAAAGAAGACTGAACTGATTCTTTTTTAAAATAGATATGATGAAGTACTAGAGCTCCCATCTTCTCAGCTGGCACTTTCCTAATTAGTAAACCTTTCCTTACTCCAAACTCTTGATGTTTCGAAGTCTGGCCTTTCGAAGGAGCAGGCACATGGACTTTGGACCAGTAACACTGAGACAGATATGATAGCTCCAATTGGAGCTACCAGAAGCCTCTGCAGAAACAAACAGAACATGGATCCCACCTGTGCCCCATTAGCTTCCTACGGAGCACTAAGAATGGGCACTTCTCTATTTTGAGCCAATTAATTGTGAGGGAAATCTGTGAAGAAAAGTGAGAGGGAAAAGTTTAGAGTAGTCTACTCAGGCTGCTAGGAGGGAATCCCAGGTGATGAGGCTGCCGGAAGACAAGGCCCTAACTATAGCCAAGAGTTGTTGTAGGTGCCCATTCAAAAGAAAACTTACAAACCGAGTGCCGGTGTATTAAATGCCCTTTGGGTCTACTGAACGGTTTCTGTTACACTCCACCTTGACTTCACCCCACATTGTAGCTAATAAAGGAGTGGAGACTCGAATGACAGGCCCAGTTCTGACATTAGCTTAAGTGTGCCGTCAAATCTCTTCCTTGAATCTCCATTTGCTTTATTTTTAATCAAGGAAGTAGGGCAAGAATATGATTTCTAGGCTTATTGTAAAAGCCTTTCATTCTAATCTTTTTGAATTGCACTTCTAAGGCCCAAAAACATAAATTACAGCACAGGCTGAATTAGGAAAATTAAGAGTGAAGGGAGAGATTTTAAAAGGCTCCTCTTCTCCCAGCAATGCTGGCATTGACCCTTCAGTAATTTGGTGGTAATTTTCAGGCTTGTTAAATGGTCACGATTGTCTTTGCTTCACCTACCATGTAAGGCTCCCATTCAAATCAAGGCATTCTTGTCTTTAGAAAAGTCCTAAATTTATACAGCTGCAGGTGAAACATTCAGAGGAAAAGTTTAGAGGAAATCATGGTTAATTTTTTAAATCAATTGGCATTTCTGTCCAAGCACCAGTAATGGAGACCTCCCCTGCTGCTCATGTTCCTGTTGGCTGTAGAAGCAGCTTTGTGTGAATGCAAAGGCTATGCGGCAGACTGATCTGGTAAGTGCAATTTACCCAGAGAAAACACAGCCAGGGGGTTCATTAATATGAATGAGCAAAGTCAGAGGTGTGTGAAATAATCCGAATGAGACACCTTTCTCCTTAAACTTCGGAAAGCAGAAGGCAGCAAAGAAGGATTCTTTGGCTGCCTGATAAGTAACCAATCCTTAATTAAATAAGCAGGGCAAAGTAGAGAGCAATTGAAAAATGGAAAAATACAGAGCACAGAGAATTAGAATTCTCCCTTATGTAATCTGCTAAAGTTCCACCTGAATGGAAAATCAGACAGACTTAATGACATTTGGCTTAATTTGTTAATGCCTTATCACAGGACTCGGTATGGGTAAGAATGAACAAACAATGAATAGCTGAAATGTCCCTTTTTCTCCTTATTGAGTTAAAAAATGCTATTTTCAAAATACTATTTCCTATGATCAAAGTCTGTATTTCATAAAACAAATAAATTTTCTGAATAATAATCCTTAATCCTGGATCTTGTGTGGTTCTTGTGCACTCATTACTCAACATTTGCTGAGTGTCTCCCATGGAATAGGCGTTGAGTCCATAAAATGAAGACATACTATGCTCTCAGTATACACATGGCATTATTCGATTGTCATGACAACATTGCAAGTGAGAGATTCTAGCTTCTCTTTATAGGTGAGAAAAATGAGGCTCAGACAGGTTTCTTAACTGTCTAAGTTCTCATGTATATGTTTAACGAAGCCAGGTGTTAAAAGAGAAATTGGAGCATATTAAAAATTTAATAATTTATTTAAGCAAAAATTGATTCTGATTGGGCAGCACCAAAACAGAAATGATTAGGAGTGCTCCACTGAGGAAAGACCTTTATAAAGAAGGGGCAACATTCAGCTAAGGTAGAAAAGGAGACTTTCATTTAGGTTTAATAAGTGACCCTGGATTAAAAATAAGTTCATAGAGTATGCTCATTCATTCATCGTACACCATTTATTGAGAACATGCTGTTTGCTTCACAGATTTCATCATAAATAACAAAATATTATAAATGACTTCAGTGACCATTAAAAGAGAATGCTGACATAAATATTATATAGCCATTAATGGTAATAGAATGGTAAAATAGAATGGTGAAATAAATGGTAATAAATACCTCATAAGTTTTTGTAAAAGTGAAACTAAATCATGTGTATGAAAGCACTTCCATAAACAGAAATGGACTACAAAAAGGGGGTGGGGCAGGAGCTAGCCAAGAAAATTATTCATTGGCTACAGCTTAAAACCTAGTTGGCTATTAGTGATGAGTTGTCCTTAGGTTTCAATTTCTTGACCTTGAGCCATTTACAAGCTTAGACTTTGGTTTTCTTATGTAGGCTTAAGAAATTAGAGCCACCTCAGTCTAATAGCCTCCTTGTTTAATTTAACACAGGCTTAAAACCCAAGTTCCACTCCAAAGTTCACAGTATTTCTGTAATACCAAAGTGCCGCCTAAATGACTGCATAGGTCACTCTGAAACAGCACTGCTGGGACTCGGATCCTGCTCAAGGAGCTTACTGTCCTAGTGGAGCTGGCAAGTGTGGAATTATAACAGAGCTCAATTTGATAGCTTTGAAACCACAAGCATCGATCTCTTTGTTCCTCAGTTTCCTCATCTATAAAATGAGGGTAACAGTAAGCCTACTGTCATATGGTGAGTATAGATTAAATGAGATAATTGGAGTAGAGTTTTTGTTTCAGAATTTAGTAATAGCAAGTGTTAAGTAAATGTTAGCTCTTATTCTGTCCTGTGACAGATGGAGACCTTCAAGGGTTTTGTGCAAGACTGCCTACCCCAGGCCATCACTGTGTGTGCATGTTGGAGGAAAGAATGTATTCTTTTTATTTTCTTGTATAACTTTCCTTCTGAAATTGCTGATTTTCTTATGGTTTGATATCCTGGGTATAGTTTTCAGAAGCTATAAACTCAAACAGAAAAAAATGTGACTTTTCATTTGACTTTTGAATTTTTCTATAAATGAATTATTTTCTTCTCGAGCCCCAGTTTTCCCCTAATGGACTAAAAACTATTATAATTCACTTGCTTTGGGGTAAAACTGGGATAAATTCATTGATGTCTTAGCCAAATCAGGGTCTTAGCTAATCTTAGTCTTCGGGGTTTTATTCTTCCTCCCATCCCTTGCTTCGAGTCAGGCCCACTTGATCCCTGAAAATTCTTTTCTCTCCAAGTGGTCACCTCCGCCGTGCATTTTGTAAAAGTCTACTTGATAAACTCAAATGCTACGTCTCAAATGTTTTTCCTTCTTTATGTTCCTAAGTCTGAAAGTCTATCCCATGCCCAGGGTGTAGAGAAGGCCCTCCCTGCTGCCTGAATAGGGGCAAGAAGGAGAACATGGGTCCTGGGCTAAATTAACACCTGAGCTACTGTGTCCCCATATGACCCCATACCCCAAAATGGAAACCTACTCAAACTAAATTCAGTAAAAAGAAAAAAAAATGAGGCTTATTTTTAAGAGACAGGGATTTCATGGATTTCAATATCAATAAGGAAAGGAAAGCTTGGCTTCTAGAAATATGAACACCAAAAAACTCCAGGTCCAAGCTCTCTCTCCCTGTGCTCTGTTTTCTCTCCAGGACTCATGGTTCCTCTCTCCTGCCTCTTTCTAGAAACCTGCTCCATTCTTTTCTCTCTTGCCCTGCCTCCTTTGTTTAACTATCTTGCACATAGCCTCAAAACAACTGCCCTGCTCCTGACTATGTGACTTCAGCTTAAACCTGAAAGCCCGTTTCAGCTGTCACAAAGTTTCTTAGTACAAAAGTCTCACCGAAGAGACTCTGGTCAGCCTCACCTTTGGGAGCCAGATCTCACGGGCTGCTGACCAGCTTGTGGCTTAACGACCTTTGAGGGAGTTATCCACTTCTAGTTCAGTAAATTAGCGCTACAGCAGATACCCTGAAACACATGCTAACATTTTCTAATTATAGAAGAAAAGGGGTTAGAGAGACTGCATGCTAAAAAGAAGGCTGAGTGAGTCTTATTTTCTTTTTAATTGTTCTTATTTAAGATTGTGGAGGAAACTACCTTACACTGCCCCCCACAGCAGTTCTGGAAGGTTTCTAGGTCATGAATGGCAGCATGGGACCATTTATCTGCCTTATTTCCATCTTTCTGTGTTTTCTAGTGTTGGACTATCTGCTAAGGGGACAGTAATATGTATGTAAACACATTTAATAATTTATTATAGATCTTTTCCGGGAGACTAGAGATATGGATATTATGTTTTTTCTTTGAGTGATATTTTCTGAACAAAAATATTAGCTGGGTGGTCTGTAAACCATCACAGCTGTCAATGGAGGATAATAGAAGAGACATCATTAGGAGTTGGGAGTGGCCAAGAAGCTCTCGGGCTGCTGAAAATTTTACTTCATATTGACTCAACGGGAGAGAACAGACTCCCAGGTGCTTGGGACCTTTGAAAAAGTATACTTGACAGAGGTTTCTGTTATTCAGGAAGTTACCTAAAAACAAGGATAACTTATTTATGTGACATGAAAAAAAATAAAGTTTTTAGAAAAATTATCTTAGAATTTGTATGACTTCTTACTGGAGAGCATTTGTGATAAAATTATGTTTTCATTTTAAATGTAAAACTGATGGGATTTATACTTAATGAAGAACATGCCAGAAATTTCTCTAAAAATTCAACCTTTAGCAAATAAAATAGCAATGAGAAGAGTTGGGAAATGTAGAAAGAAGATGAAATGCAAATAGATTCTAGTGAATCTTTATTATTTTTTAAAGTAATTGAATTAACTGAGCAAACCACCTTGGGCAAATGGATTAAGCCTCAAAACAGGACTCTTAAAATGCTGAGTAACCATTTTCTTATGCAGAGACAACTGAGAATCGTCCAGGGTGACTACACTCAGCCCTGTCATGGCCAGTTGCATCAGGACAGAAGGGGAGGGGAGGAGAAGCAGTAGGGACAGGCAAGCATTGGCTATAAGCATTCAAATCACCCGTAAGCTAATTCTCATAAATTTATTAAATTTAGTTCCTATTTATATGATTTCTTGATTAGTCATCAACATACCTATGGGGAATTGCCAAAACCAGAACAGTAATTTAGTGGGCATAGAAAAAGCATTGAAAAACTTTAAAATTAAAGACTTTCTTGAAGACAGAACAAAAAGTACCTGCTGAGAACTGACCCCAAAGTTGGTCAAGTTTATGTTTAGGGGAAGGTAGCTGTTTGAACTTATGCCCTATGCTTCAGAAACCAGTCCTTTCCTGACCTGGCTGGTGTGGCTCAGTGGATTGAGTGCTGGCCTGCGAACCAAAGGGTCACTGGTTCAATTCCCAGTCAGGTCACATGCTTGGGTTGTGGGCCAGGTCCCCAGTAAGGGACACTAAAGAGGCAACCATACATAGGCACTTTTCTTCATTCTATTCCTCCCTTCCCCTCTCTAAAAATAAATAAATAAAGTCTTTAAAAAAACCCTTTCCTTTTTCATCTCTGCATTTTCCATGTGTAAAAATAATTGCAGAAATCTATTTGTAGGATGCCACAATCTGCCATCTGTATGTAAACTCTACATGTTGACAACACACACTGACACAATACAGCCTTAAACAGAACAAGAACTCTTGTATCTGTTAGGAAGCATACTCCTGCACAAGCATGCACCCTTTGAAGCTGGAGTGATGATGCAGGTGAGTAGTTACCAAGTACAATGAGAACCCTGACCTTGTGATACAAAATAAGTTGATTTGGAAGTTGTACAATCTGGAATATTTTTAAAAACCTAAGTGAGGTTTGAAGTCCTTTATTAATAACAAATCTTTAATGTGTGTGCGTATGCTTGCATGGAAGAATCATTTATTGAAAAAGTATCCTTTTGCCCCAGAAGAGTTATCTGTAATTGGCAGAGAAGATTACATGTAAATATATACAGGGTCCAGCAGAAGTAACACCTGCTTGAGTGTGATTGATAGAGTAATAATATAGGTGTAATAATTTATAGTTTTAATTTGAATGTTTCACCTAAAATGCCATGACATGCTTGAGTGCGATATTGTTACATTACAGAATTATATGCTAGTGATTTTGTAATTTAAAAAGAGGTATCATTTGTGCTGGACAATGTACATTACATTTAGCCACCCCATGGGAAGTGGTGGTTCCAGACATGCCCCTGCGATTCTTTTGCCACCACATGGCTTCAGACAGGTAATCTGGGAGGTAAAAAGAAGTTTGGGTTTTTTTTGGGGGGGGGGGTTCTGCTTTGTTTTGTTTTGTTAATGGGAAAATCTTCAATAATTATTGGTTGCCAACATCTCCTTAGCATAAAAGAAAAATTCAACTAAAAAATATTTCATCTTTCCTTTAAAGTAGAAAGACATTTAGAACACACAGGACTAGATGAGGTGATTGGACTTAAATAAAAGGAAATGCTCAGGTTGACCATAAGTAGCACAAACTGAAAAAGTCTCCAAAAGTGATGGCACCTGATGTGCTTTCCCAGAGAGTAGGTTCAAGCAGAGCTCCAGGGACTAAAAATCAAGTCAGACGGTGGCCCAGGAGAGTGATTTTTCTCGCTGGTTCCTGTGCCAATACCATTAGCATCACCCAGAAACTTGTTCAAAATACAAATTCCTCAGGATCCACCCTGACCTATTGACTCAGAAATGCTGAGAAAAGAGCCAAGCAAGCTGTGTTTTAACAAACCTTCTAGATAATGCTGAGGCACGCTAATGCTTGAGAACTGCTAGTCTAGGTGAATTCCAAAGGTGGAGGTAGGGAAAGGAAATACAAACATTATGTGTGGCTTTATCCACTTTCAGTGAATTTTTGTTTGTATATATTAGGGTCAATTTAAATGACCCAATACAAATAAATATAAGTCCAAGTCTTCCTCTTTGGTAAAACTATTTGAGCTATTCTTCAAGCAAATATTTGAACCCCTTAAATTTCAAAAAGAAGTAATATCATATGTGCTAAAAATATATATTATAAAACTATATATATAATTGCTTGTATCATATATGTACCTATTATGCTGTATATAATTGTATATGTAACTAGTGTGCTGAATGCGTAGAACTCTTTCAAAGCATGAAAACGCCAAGTCTATTTTTAACACAATACCCCCTGTAAACCCTCTTGCCTTTCTTCTTGTCCCCAAATAAAAACATGAGCAGATCTCACTTTTTTTTAGTTGCTTCTAGACATAATGGCAGTCCAGTTTAATGTGATATTCTAACTTCTCATTGGCTCAAGCTCACTTCAGTCAGAAGCCTGTAGTAGGGAAGGAAATGGAAAACTGGTCAACCTTCTGTTTCCATGATGCTGGCTCTTCTCCCAGCTCCCCTGGCATTATTCCCAACTCCTTCACCTCTGGGCAACCTTTACCCCAGCAACCCCACCCTAACTGAGCAGGGTGGCAAGAAAGTGAGGAAAAACAGAAACAAAGGCCTTGCTTCAGTAGTTTTATTATGATCTGATGCTGGTGTGTTCTGGATACAGTGGATAGTCAGGGCCAAACTCCACACCGCACAATTTTTTTTATGGGTGATATAGCCTCCAGCTAACCTTTTTTTACCCTCCCTCCCCACCTCCTGACCCTACAGGTGGCCCCACAGCTTCTTACTGCTTTGATCTCCTCTGGCAGGCCTTCCTGTTGGGAAGGGTCCTTCACATAGCTTCCAGCCAGCTCCTTCTGTGGCATTCACCTGGCCAGCAGGAGCTCACACCCTCGCCACCGCCATCAGTGCTCCAGTGCCGGCCACTATCCCCTCATCACCACCATGGGTGGTTCCTGCTACAGCCTTTGCCTTTGTCCCATCGATACATGTCATCCACCAGTCTCTTGTGTCCCCCAAACCCCAAGAGGCATATTGCTTGCCTGGATTCAGCTCTCTCAAAATCCTTCTCAGCAGTCTTGAGGTGGTAGGGAAGCAGTCACCCACCCACACCCCTGAAAAGAAGGGGACAGCAGATGCCACAGCCCTGCAACAACTTGCTACAAACTCTTCCTCAGCCCCTTTCTACAACCTCAACTTTTTCATATCCTTTAGAAAGGTGATGGGCTAAGGGTACAGAACAAGTTTTTTCACTTTTTTTTGAAAATTTTACATGGATAATGTTTCATTATTCTTATGATTAACATGTTTGGAGTCACAGACCAGGGTATGCCACTCACTCATTATAAACTCTTGAATAGCAGTTAACTTGTTGAGCCCTGTTTGTAAAATGGGGAAAATAACATCTATCTTGTCCTACATTAAGATAGTAAATAAACAAGAAGCAATTGTTAAAAAGTGAAATGCACATGACATATTATATATCACATACTACTGCACATGACATATATACATATATAAGGTAAATTCATAAGCAAAATAAAAATAATGCATCAACAATAAATCTGGACATCTCAGTGAATGCAGTTTTTCTGCACATGTATGGACGTGAGATGTTTTCTAAACAAATCATTGCTTTTTAGAGAAAATAAGGGTAGGGTTGATATAAATGGAGCAGTTTTATGTCAGGTTAACTTGAATTTGTGATTCAGTATATTAGCTTTTCAAACAAATTGAACAATAGAACCCAAATCACCTTTCATATGCCAAATTCAGACTTTTGTATATCAGCTGATGAACAACTTTTAGCTTCTGCTAGGAGAGCTGTCTGCCTCCACTGGTTTCATTCCGTAGCACCATCTCTTTGTATGTGCAGCAGTGTCTATTTGAGAAATATTTCTAGATTTAGAATGTGTTTTACTGGTAATTATATATAAATTACTGGGAAAACAACATGTTTGTCAAAACATGTTTTTGTTTGTTTTTACAGAATCCCTTTCAATCTTGCTTAGGCAAAAAGGAGAGGTTCAGTACAAGGGCACACATGTCCTGTGGCATCCAAAGTCAGGAAGTTAGTCCTGGCCTCAGCGTGGACTGAAGCCAGGGAACTTACCAGGATCCCATTCACTCAACAAATAGTTATTGAACACTGTGACAGGCATTGAGAAATTTCAGTGAACAAGCTAGACAAGGTCCCTGTCCTCATTAAGCTTACATTCTTGTAAGAAAAACAATGTGAAGGGACAAAACTTGAGCCATTGTGACTCAGACTACAAAGGAAATAAAGAATGATAAGATATAAAATAACTGGGGATTGATCTTATATAATAGATTGTATAATGAGAGAGTAGTTGAGTTGGAAAGAATGAGAAGAAAATGAGTCAGATGTGCAAGAGCTTGGGAGAAGGAAGATCTTGGTAGAGGGAATAAAAATGCCAATGTCTGGACCAAGGTAAGAGCTTTGCTTGTTCCGAGCACGAAAGGCCAGAAGGAAAGGGAAGAAAGTACAAAATGAGATTAAGGAGGGGGGAAGACCAAGACTATGCAGGGACTCATAAACCAAAATGAGAAGTTTGGGTTTAAGTTCAGATGAGTGGGAAGCCCCTGAGATGTTTTCCATAGAAGAGCAGCAAGGCGTTTAAGCAGATAAAGATCATTGTTCCTGCATTGTGGGAATGCACTTTAGCAGAACAAGAGTAGAGGCAGGAGACCAAGGAGGAAGCTTTAGCAGTAGCCTAGGTGAGAGAGGATGGTAGTATGTTAGCGGGGGATAAAGGAAGTGATCAGATTTGTGTTATGTACTGGAGGAAGAACCAACAGGACTTGGTAATGGATTGCATAGGAGTGGTCAGGGAAAGGGAGATTTGAGGATGAGTCCGAGGTTCTGAGCTGAAACAGCAGCTGGGTGAGCAGTGGTGCCATTTTCTGGACCTGATCCTGATCAATGACAACCAGGTGAACATACCAGGTAAGAAGTCTGGATCATGGGGGAGGACTAGTTTGGAACACCAGTTTGGGGGCCTTTAGAATATAGATGGTTCTTAAAGAAATGTGCGAAATCACCTACAGAGACAGTTTAGGGAGGAAAGACAAGAAAGAGGATCCAGAACTGAGCTCTGAGAAAATCCAGCATCAGTCAGAGAGAAGAGGAGTTGTCAGCCAAGGAGATGGAGAAAGAGTGGTCAGGGAAGTTGGAGGAAAGTCCGGAGGGGGTGGTAACAAGGATGGTTGTGATAGGTGAGGGGAGCTGAAGGCAGAGATGTCATCTTGGATTAAGCTAAAAGTTGTTATTGCAACCTTAACACAGCAATTTTTTTCTCTTCCTCCATTCCCACAGTCTCTTATTTCTGATTTTTTTCTTTGTGTGCCTGCTTAATTCTTACTAATGCTTAAATAGTGCTTATCATGTGTTCTGGGCATTATCCTAAATCACAGGTGGCAAGCACAAGGCCCGCAGGCCGAATCCAGCCCTCCACCTTATTTTATCCGGCCCGGCACCTTGTTTCTACCTGGTGGCAGCACCAAGCTCCTTGCTCCTAGTTAAGGAGTAGTTACATTTATACAGTCCTAAAATTACATTCAGCCCTTTGAAGGCAACTGCAAGGCTGATGTGGCCCCCAGTGAAAAAGAGTTTGATGCCCCTGTTCTGTGCTCCTGTGCAAACTCACTGCACCCCTAAGACAAACCTGTGAGGTAACTTCGTTTTACAGATGAGGAAATGAGGCTCAGAAATTTTAAGTAACTCACCCGAGTTCACTCAACCAACTTGTGATAGTGCTGGAATATGGGCCGACGTAATCTAGTGCCAGCAGCACTGTAATGCAACTAAGACTTATCATTTTGACTGTTCTAATTAGATTACTACTGTTTGAAAGGGAAAACAATTTACCCAAGAAATCTCCATTTCAGAATGAGAGATTCTGTAGAGTAGAATCTTGGAGCAAAATAAGAACAAGAGCAAAGAACAGTCAGCCAAGCTTCCTGGAATCTACAATGGGTAAACATAAAGAATGCAGGCTATGCGAACGTCTGTGGACCATTGTGACCTCCCTGTACACCAGCTTCAAGTCCTTCTCCTGGCATCCAAGCATCACCTGCAGTTTGCATATGGCCATGAGGGCCCACTATGCTCGTATTTACCGTGTGTATGTGGAACACCAACCTCCTTCTATTCACATGTTCCAGTGGGCTAGCTCATCTCCTTGAGCCAGGCCATGCCTACAATAGATCCCTGGCCTGCCTACACAAAGACCTTTCTGGAACAAGGTTCCCATTCTTCCTCCAATTAGACTTGATCTTTGGACAGGGTCATATGTCATGGAACATGACCATAAATTGCAGAGTTTATACAGGGTAAATTTCCCCAGAAGACTGTGTGGGTGAATAGGTACCTTGATATTTACACACACACACACACACACACACACACACAGTAGTTTAACTAATTGCTTCTTTGATAACCATGTTGCTTGATTATAGGAACTTGCTTAACTTTTTAAATTTATTTTATTTTTTTAGATTGTCATTTCCCCCCCACTAATTTAGATTGGGAAGTATCTTCTCAACTGTAGGATTCCACTTAAAGTTGAAGTATGTCCATTTGCTATTTCCTTCCCTGAGACAAGTTTCTCACCTCTAAATACTAGCCACAAAACATGTAGCTTTCTCAAAGAAATGAAATCCATCAGACCTGAGATTTTCCATAGACATCCACACCACGACCTTGCAAGTGTGTAGCAGATACAGGGGCTCCCGTAAGCCCTAGTTATTTGTTACTTTAATGGAAAACCCCTTTGAAGTGGATCAAATGTGGTGTGTCAGCAGAAGGATGATAAAATACCTAAAATGGGAAAACCATGAAAAACAAGGCCTGAAGTTGACTTCTTTGCATGTTAAATTTCTGTTTTATTTTCACTTTAGGGCAAGAAGTTAATGGAGATTACTTGTCAGGTCCTGTGTGCTCTCTCTCAGCTCCTCCCCTTGGGCACCAAGCAGCAGCACCTGAGCAATCAGCTGCTCCCTCAAGGCAGGTGCCAGTGATCCTGAGTCTTGCAGTCAGCTCAGTACTCTCCTGGTACAGGGCCTTCTCCACTGAACCACACAGAAAGCAAGTAGTCGGAGGCTGTGAGTCATCGCCTTTCACTAGATCCCTTTGCACATCAAACACTTCCTGATGCTATTGCTAGAAACCACGCATCTAATGGGCAAAGCAAAGTTTACTATCTAGGCAGCCTGCTTGGTTAAATACATAATGAGAATAATCACAGTGCTTGGTATCTGCGTAGTGCTTCATAGAGCATTTTTACAGGTATTATCATCATCACAATGGACACCATTTTATCCAGCAGTCGCTCTGCCCCATACAGCGTGTTAAGTGGTTAGGGACCCACAATGAGCTATGAGATATGTGGATGAATATTACTACTCCATCTATTTATGGAACAATTCAGATTCTGAGGTTTTGTGAATTGCCCAAAGTCAGAAAATTAGTACATAACAAATTATAACTAGAACTTATCTCTTTTAACTTTGTCATTTATTCATTCATTTGAAACTTCATTTATGAAATCCCTAGTAAGCTCCTGCAAGGTTCTAAACATGTGCTAGGTGCCAAGGAGACAGAGATTTTGTTTAGGAACTACCACCTGGTTCATTTGTTTTCTTAAGAAATACTTAATGAGTTCTTAATGACTATAAGCCCCCTGGAAACAATGAATAAGCCAGTCTTTCCCCTCAAGAAATGAAGTGCTTTTGAAATTTTCCTGTGAATAAAAATACTTAGGGAGCTTGTTTAAAATGCAGATTGCTAGATCCAACGCCTAAACTAAAAGAGCATGTTTTAAACTGGATCCCAGTAATTTCTGCACAGATTTTCTGCAGACCACGCATAGCGAAGCCCAGTTCTGGCAGGTGACACTGAGGAAGAGGCAGTCTGAGTAGAGGAGGTGGGCCACTGCAATTTGAGGGAGTCCCAGGGTGCTGGGTGCTGACCCAGCATGGGGTGGAGCTCCTGGCCTCACTCTAAAGAAGGTAGGTAAGTCGATGAAGGACTGAGGGACAAGTAGGAGTTACCCAGGCCGAGGGTCAGGGCTCAATGGAGCTGCAGCTAAAACTCGGCCTGTTGATTAAAGCTTTAATCCTGTATAAGGGCAGAATGAGTCCTAAGGAACAATGGCTTTCTTCTTTGAGAGACTGACAGACATATGAAAGGGATTTGGGAATTAGGCCCAGCTAAGTCCAAGTAGCAGTTCTACCCTAAACTTTCTATGTGACTGGAGAGAATGTATTTAAATTCTCTGATAGTTAGTTTCTTTAACCATTGAATGGGCATAATTGAGACAGGATAGAGAGAAGATAGGAAAATTCCTTGGCAAGTAGAACAGGGAAACTGAGGCAAACCCCTGAACACAAGGGCTGAGGAATTTACAGCCAGGTGCAGATGGTCACCAGGGCAGGAAGGCCCCCAGTGCCTGGCAGGGGGCAGAACTGAGAAAGCAAGAACCTCACCCCCAGGGCAACCTCTTCTCACTTGGTCTTCCCTCCCTGGAGAGAACATTTGGGCCTCAGGTGTATTTCAGCTCCAGGCCCAGAAAAGCAGCAAAACCAGGTGGTGACACCAGGACCAGCTGCAGTGCTAAAGACCCTCTGCCCTGCCACTGACCAATCAGGAGACCACAACCCTGAAAGGACACACCTGGAGAACTGATGACTATTCAACTAAAGCCTTCTGCTGAGACCTCCCCTAAGATTCCCCCTGCATGAAAGAGATAAAAAACCTCAAGACAGAGGACCCAGTGGCATGTGCTCTCCCTCTGGGAAGTAGCTGACATCATTTCCCTTGGCCCCATCCCCCACCCTCCCACTTCTTCCTTCACAGGCACGTATCTCCTAAACTCTAAGGCAATGGGCAGCTGGCAGCTTGTCTCAGGCTGATCTCCTGGACCTGTCCCTAAAGCCCTCTTTTCTCTGGCTTTCCAGAAAGCTAAGTTAGCCCCACCAAGGCTCTCATTGCTTCCTCTATGCTAAGCCCTTCCCTGTTTCATTGTCCCCAGCTTTAATGAATGTATCCTCACAGCCCCATGTTGTAAAATCTTTCCTACATGAAGTCAAAAGCCCAGGCCTACAGTTGGCCCTAGGCAGACCCACTCAGGGCCAGGACCCTGTCTAGTAACGTAATATGACCACCCAGATGGGACCTTCCTTCTTGAGCCTGTGCAGCACAGCTGGCTCACTTGCAGTGTCTTGGATTGTCTCATAGCATGTAGAATGACAGGATTCCAGGGAGGAGCCCACCTAGGACCACCTTGCAGACTGAAATCTTGCTAGGTACCAGCAGAGGCCCATGGTGCCCCACCATCTCCTTAATTTGCATTTGGGTGAGCTTGAGTGAGTTCCCTCAGAATTCCAGACTTCCTGTTTTTATAAGGAAAGAGGCTGAATTTCTTTGATCTGTCTTTTTTAAACCCTCAGATAGAGCTAGAGGTTAGGGCTTCAGAAGAAGCCAGCCTAAGGCAGAACAGGAGGAGAAAACGGATGGCTGATATTTAACTTAGGCTTTTCAATTGAAGTTGGTTTCTGGTGGTCTGAACAAAACCTTTTGCTGGATAAATAAAAATCTAAACTCACTCAACATTGAGGATGACTTACTCCTTCCAGCTCATCTTGGACGTTCTTAGACTACTAAGAATATTTGTGGAGGGTAAAGGAGAGGCTGGCAGAGACACATGGAAGGGGTCAAAATGCAGACACACAGTTACTGGAAAGCCTTTACTTACTTGCAAGTACTTATAAGGATGGAAACATTTAACTAGAAGCAATCAACTTACATGGCCAAAATATATTTCTTTTAATGCCTAAATTAATTTTTGCATGCAAAAGTAGAAAATGCTCTCTCTAAATTAAACTTAATAAATGGGAAGCTTATCTTGACTGCAAATTAGAACCCCCTAGAAGGAGCACAGGTCAATTAATACAGGAAACCAGGAAGACCAGTTTTCAGGGCAAGCTCTGGCAGGGCTGCCCCTGGCTCTGGGGTCTTCAGAATTATAGGCAATTGCTCAAGGATGCTGGAGTGGTTCCCTCCCTACAGTTCTTTGCAGCCTGGACACTCACTAGGACCGTGAATTATGCAAATAATGTCCAGGTAACTCAGGATCTCCAAATCGAGCATAGGAAAAGAAACAAAGCTAGTCCATGGTGATCTCAAGTCTTAAATTGCTGACAGCCAATACTCACTAGGGTCTCTTTTACCAGAGATGTGTGGTATCCTGGAGGATGCCCTGTGGTCCACCAGGGAAAGTTCCTGAGGCAAGCAAAGAAAGATGCCTCCAGATTGCAAGGGAGGATCTTTCTATATTCTTTAGGGTTGCTACAGTCAAAATGGGAACCACACTTTCCATCCCTCCCAAATCACCATTGGATGCATTCTTAGAAATTGGGGTAAATTTAACCCTAAAATCCTTAAGAAAAAGAGGCCCATTTTCTTTTATAATGTAGCCTGGCTTCAGTACAAGTTAGGAGATGAGGAAATATGGCCTGAGAATGGGGGCAACAATTACAACATGATACTCCAGTTTGACTTGTTTTGCCAGAAGTGAGGCAAGTGAACAGAGGTCCCTGCTGTTAGTACAAATGAAATCTCTGCTGGGCCAGAGGTGTGGCTCCGAAACATCAAAGCCAATCATACCCTTTTATTTTTCCAAAACCTCCTCTATTCACCTTAAAAACTTGTAGGTAATTGGCTTTATAACACCAAAGTTCATCTAGGAGAAGTTTGCTTTTCTTTCCCTACATTTTTAAAATACAAATACCTGGTCTTCAAGAACTCTTGTGTAGGCCATCTTTTAAAATACAAATTTGGGGAAAATCATTCTTATCAAAAAGGAAAAACTTTAGCTATATCCTGAACACATCAATTCAATTTATTTCAGCTATTCTTTTCTAAATTAGTAAAATCTGGTAAAAGTTATTGAATATCTAGATATTTTTAAATAACTTGGAATATTAAAACATTAATTACTAGACAAGTCTTAACTTCACCTGCTTTTGGCTTTTTATTAAAAAGAGGCTGCAGAGTGGATTTGAACCTTCTGATAAATGTCTTGTGCTTTGTTGGAGGTGTGTTTCTCAGAAGTGAGAGTGTGTTTGCCAATATAGGAAACTATGTTTCTGAAGGTCATTAAATGTGTCCATAAAGGTCAATCTAGGGAATGATGTTGCTTTTTCAGTAATCATTGGAAATTGAGGTTTCTAAGAATTAAAGTTTAATTTAAGTTGGAAAGAAAGTGTATGATTTTAGTAATAGAAGGCTTAAGGCATGAAGATAGAATTTTGAAGGATACAGATTAAAAGTGAATTATTCTAAAGAAAATTATTTCTGAATGGATAAAAAAGTTTGTGAAAGTCACAAAAAGGCTTGTGAAGGTTGTAGAAGTTTGTAAAGGTTTTAAATTTGTAAAGAAAAAAACCTCAGTCAGGCTCCAGAACCCTTTCCTCCATGTAATTTCTCTGTGGTGACATTCTTTGACTCTGGTGGGTCCCGCCCTCTATCTGGGGCACTTATCTTCCACCCGCAGGTTTCTGACCTTTCCGGGGGTCAAAGCAGCCCCGCCCAGGCTCTTCCCTGAGGCTTGATTCCTTGGCTCGAAGCCAAGACTCTCCTTATTTCCACTGCTCGTTCAGAGTCCTTGAAGCTTTCATGAAGAGTCTCAAGAGGTCTTCTTGTTTGGTATTTAGGAACTTCCATCATCCCCTTTCCCAGTCTTTCTTAAAAGTTGTCAAAAGCAAGTGAGAAAAATGTTGTGCTTTCTCTAAAATAACTAATAATTCAAATTATATATCTTGTCTTTTTGTGTTCAGTCTTCAGGGGTGAGCTGCTTACGCAATATGTGTTTTTCCATGTATTACATGTGGTGTGTTTTCTGCCTCTGGATGGCATGACTAGGGTGTATTTTATTGGCCTAAAGAAATTAAATACTAATATAAATTAAGTAGGATCCTGTGGTTTGGACAAATTATTTGATATCAAAACCAGTTTTAAATTTGATTAATATTTTAAGATATATATATATATATATTTGTTTTACAACAAGGTTATAATATAATCTATTAGTTAAGCTAGTTGGATAACTTCCCCAAAGTTTAAATTTTAAAAGATTTTTTAACCAAGAAATGACTTTGGGTTGTTCCAATGGGCCCTGGAATACCTAAAAGATTTGTGCTCTCTCTTATAAATGAGAACTTTTTGAGCTAATTAGGCCTATTTAACATGTTTGAAATTACATGGGAAGCTTTGCCAAACAGAATAATAATAACTATGTTCTATATGTACTGATATACATATATTTTTACCAAAGTAGATGTTCTAGAAATGTCAAACTGCCCTACGAAGAAAACTTGCAAAAATTTTAAAGCCAAGTTTAAACATGAAACTCTCGGGGGTAACAGGTGTCCTGTCAGTGCCACCGAACAAGCCAAGGGTGATAGATTCCTGTGGGCACATCAAGCAGTGGTACTTCAGGGGTTTGTAACCCACACTTTGAGAATTTATGAACTGTTTCCAATGCTCAATGCACACTTCTGATAAGTCACGTACAGTGTTTCAACACCTCATATACTGTTTGGTCTTTATAATTTTGAGATTGTATGTTAAATCTAAAAATATGGGCTTTGTATTATTCTTCTATGTCATTTCATAGTGATTATTACTTACCAAGAAATTGTTCTTACAATGTTTTATCTTACAAAGAAGCAAAGTTCTCTCTCAATTGCATTATAATCAAATCTATAACCATGCCATTTTACATTTCGTCATTTATAAACAGTCACTGTTTTAGTCTAATACATTTGCAAATATATTGCATCTTTGGAAAAGTTCATGAAAAGCCTCTGACTTACTCTAAATTACAGGTATCTAAGCAGGTCATATCTTTGAGGTAAATGAAGATTTATGGAACCCTAAGGAATAACTGGATTTATGGAAATTTTGGCAAATAAACAAGGCAAACAAAAGTTGGTTATATGGGACTGAATGAAGATAATTGTTATTCTAATTACTTTGTTAAAATATTGCTAATTTCAAATCTTTTTGTTTTCCAGACATAAGGAACCTTGTTTTTTTTTCCTCAAGGGCAATTTATAAATCATACCCACATAAGCAATATTGAAGCATTTATATTTTTCTCCCTACCTAATCTGTCTGGACTTCAGCAACCCTTAATGAGTGAGTATTATTTTCATGGCAATATGTTTGTTTTCATAAATCCAATAAGACTCTGCCCTGTTTATAATAACACCAGTTTCCAAATGTTTTTATTAACCAAGTCTTCCTCTGGAGTGTCATGATTGAAAGAGTCATGCATAGACTCTGGATGTTACCAGAAAGCCTTAAGGAATTATGATTGATTTTCAAAACCAATAAGGGCCCCTTGGAGAAATGGCCTGATACCTTGCTTTGCCATGTGGTTAATGGCAGTCTTTCCGAGTAAGGAATAAAGGTTGCTTTCCTGAAAGGTGGCAAGGAAGGAACCTCAAGACATGTTGGAGACCACAAGAATTGAGGAATCCACACAAACCAATAAGTATATTACAGGCAAAGCCATATGGCAACTGTGTAGCTTGGCTTCTATGTCCTGAAGGGCTGACTAAAAGTCAATCTGAAGGTTGCTTGTGAAATTCCAGCAAAACATATTTGAAAGAGCTTAAATGTTCAATTAATATTCTTGTTGTATTCATGCAAATGATCATGCTAAATTGAAACTGGTCTTAATGCAGTCTCTTTAATAAAAATGAGGGTAATTTTAGTGAGAGAAATTGTATTTCAATGGAAATCACAATGCCCAATTGTCACTCACAAACTAAATTGAATCCTAATTTTTCTAGTTTTCTTCCAAACTAATGTTTCATTTTTTAAAATTTCATTGTTTGACTTAAAATTATTAAGAACTAATTGATACAGTATCAGTTATACAGAATTTATCTAAGTGCTTGATGATATCACCAGAAATATTTAAACTGCAGACAAAGAGGATCTTTCAGACTGTCATTGCTTAATTTCATTCCAACAAAAGCCTTGCATTAGGGGGTCTTCTCAACTGACAGTCTTGCAAGCTCAGAAACTTGCTTATAATCTGCTGTGTTCATTAACCTTTGTGTTCTTTCTGTTTTTGTAAAATGTATACTATGACCTTATTTACCTGATTGCTTGTTAACACAGTATAGGCCACACTTTAGAAGCCCATCTGCATCTCCACCTCCTGAAACGAGGCTCATGGTTTGCCTGAATTGACTGATTGTCAGGACAAGAAGATAGTTGAGTTGAATAAAACAATTTCATATCAAGATGATGGTACATCAGGATTCTAGCCTATCCCTGCTTTGGAAGAATGTCTAACAGCCTTTCTGTTCCAGTCTCAGATCCCATTTCCTTGTCTCCCTTAGATCAGACAGGAAGAGACTTCCATACTCTACTGCAGGCGAAGACCACAACCTTTGTCAGCAGGAAACAGTTACTGAAGAAAGAGACCCTCCTCCCTCATCACCCCTAAAAGATTTTAGGGATGGAAGTCTCTGAGGGAATAATGAGACAGATTAGTGAGAAGCTAGGAAAATTCCGTGGCAAGTGGAACAGAGAAACTGAGAGAGATAGCTGAACACTGAATACAAGGGCTCAGAAATTTACAGCCAGGTGCAGATGGTTATCAGGGCAGAAGGCCCCCAGTGCCTGGCAGGGGGCAGAACTGGGAAAACAAGAACCTCACCTCCAGGGCAACCTCTTCTCACCTGGTCTTTCCTCCTTGGAGAGAACATCTAGGCCTCAGGTGTATTTCAGCTCCAGGCCTAAAAAAGCAAAACCAAGTGGGCAATGACCAGAATCAACTGCAATGACTAAAGACCTCCTACCCTGCCACTGACCAATCAGTGGAGACCATGACTCTGAAAGGACACACCTGGAGAACTGATAACTATTCAACTAAAACCCTCTGCTGAGACCTCCCCTAAGATTCCTACCTGCATGAAAGAGATAAAAAGCCTCAAGATGAAGGACCCAGCAGCACGTGCTCTCCCTCTGGGAAGTAGCTGGCACCATTTCCCTTGTCCTCACCCCCACTCACACACTTCTTTCTTCACAGGCACATATCTCCTAAACTCTAGGGCAATGGACAGCTGGCAGCTTGTCCCAGGCTGATCTCTTGGACCTGTCCCCAAAGCCCTCTTTTCTCTGACTTCCCAGTGAGCTAAGGGAGCCCAGCCAAGGCCCTCCTTTTCCTTTCTCTATGCTAAGCCCTTCCTTGTTTCATTGTCACAGTGTCATGTTATAAAATCTTTTCTACATGAAGTCAAGAACACAGGCCTATAGCTGGCCCTTGGCAGACCCACTCAGGGTCAGGACCCTGTCCAGTAACATAATGATATGATTTTTAGTAAGAATTAGAAATAAAACAAACACAGTAAGTGCTGGCTATTATTATTTCCTTATAAACTCAATGATTTTTCCCTTAAGTTTTTTTAAGTTTTAGTATTTCCCCCATTTTGGTTTATAATAGACAATATAATAATGGTTAGACCAAACTTGTAATTCAACCACAAAAAAAAATAACCCTACAAAAGATGAATAATTGTTCATGTGGTCGGTACCCAAACGTTTCCATGTACTCTTATGATAGTACAAGTTTGGAATTTCACTCCAAGAATTTATGGCATACAGCATGGATATGCACCATTATCTCTAAACAAGAATAATCATCAAAGCCTTGTCTGTAATTTAAAAATCCTAATAGAAGTACAAATAGCTGTTAAAATGAAATGTAGAGTAGAATTCTATTGTGTAAATGTCCCATATTTGTTTTATCCACTCATCTATTGATGGACACTGGGCTACTTCTATCTTGGTGATTGTAAAATAATACTGCGATGAACATAGGGGTGCTTATGTTCTATCAAATTAGTGTTTTGGATTCTACTCAGCCATAAAAAAAAGAAAATTTTACCCTTTGCAACAGTGTGAATGGACCTGGAGAACATTATGCCAAATGAAATAAGCCAGTCAGAGAAAAACAATTACCACATGATTTCACTCATATGTGGCATCTAATGAACAAACCGAACTAACAAGTGAAACAGAGGCAGACTCATAGATGGAGAACAGATGACAGCTAGTTGGGGGTGGTAGCAGTTAGGGGATGGAGGGATTGAGCAAAAAGGAAAAAGGACTCATGGACATGGACAACAGTGTGGTGATTGCTGAGGGGAGAGGGGTATAAGGGGACTAAGTGGTAATGGAAAAAATATATAAAGATTAAATTTTTAAAAAAGAAAAAAAGGATAATAGAAGTACAGAAACACAAAAATGAAATGTAGATTTATAATTCTAACATGGGAAAATATTTGGGACATATTAAGATAGAAAAATGTTTCAGTAGAGTAGCTAAAATTCAATCCTGTTTGTATAAAAGAAAAAATTTAGACCTGTTGAGCAGAAATAGCTAAGCACTGAAATGTATATTCCCCTCTTCTTCCTGGCACAAGAGTAAACCTTATTCCCCAGCCAATGTTATTAAGGCCCTCCTTTGTAGCAGGAGCTGTTCAAAGTGTCTATTTGCATATATAATTTAGTTAACACAGCAGCCCTAGGAGTAGGTACTCAAATTATCTGAATTGTATAGATGAGGAATCTGAGGCACAGAGATGTTAAGTAATTTGGACAAGGACACACAGGTAGTAAATGGTCTGATGAATCCTAGAGTCCTGGCCAGTGAAGTGTCAATGGAGGTGTGGTGCTCTACTCCCAAGCCTAGCCCACAGAAGCCTCCCCCATGCTCTCCTCCATGACTGCTTGCAGCTGACCAGAACAAAGACCACTGTTCCACAAATTTGGAACACACCTCTTACAAGGAGCAGAGCCTTTGCTTCCCTGAATTCCAGAGTGACTGTTGACAGAGCATGTTACACATGTTATTCATGCCAGAAATAAATTTCTATAATTTGGGGCTATTAAATATTTGGGGTCTGTGTTAAAGATGTTGACCTACCTTAATTAATGCACACACATCCATTGCCATTAGCTAAATGTTAACTGTCATGGATTGAATGCTTTCCCCCCTTCCTCAAATTCATATGTTGAAATTCTAACCCTCCATGTATTAAGAGGTGGGGCCTTTGGAAGGTGATTAGGTCACGATGGTGGAGTCCTTGTGAGAGTCTGTACTGTCTTTAGAGAAGAGCCACGAGAGCATGCTCCATTTCTGTCTCTGCCATGTGAGGACACAGTGAGAAGATGTGCACCTGCAAACCAGGAAATGGCTCTCACCAGACACTGAATCTGCTGGAGCCCCAATCACGTGACTTCCCAGCCTCCAGAACTGTGAGAAATAAATATTTGTCATTGAGCTACCCAGGCTATGGTAATCTGTTACACCGTGCTGAACAGACTAAGACAAACTAAATGATGTTTTTGTCTACTTTGTTCACAGCCATAATTCCAATACCAAGAATAGTGCCTGGTAATTTGTAGGTATTTATTAAACATTTGTTGACTATATATTCATATACATATGAATGGCTAACTCTGATCAGTAAGATAAGATGGCAGCAGGGTGAAGAAAGACGCTTCTGCTTTTTCTCACACATTTCAATGGAGTTTAATTTCACAGACCAGCATGTATTTATTTTATTATAAAATTTTTAAAAATGTGTTAAGGATGATAGGCATATCCCTTGACTCTTTTAAAAAAGATTTTAGTTATTTTTAGAGAGAAGAGGAGGGAGGGAGAGAGGGAGAGAAATATCAATGCACAGAGGAACATCAGTCAGTTGCCTCTTACACACACCCCGACCAGGAACCAAACCCATAACCCAGGCATGTGCCATGACTAGGAATTGAACCAGCCACCTTCCACTTCGCAGAACAATGCTCAACCAACTGAGCCACAGCTGTGAGGGCTCCCCCAACTCGTAAGGAACAGTATCACAGAAGACAAAGGCCCTGCTTTGGGTGGCAAAGACAAGAGATGCAGTACGTTGCAAGCTGGGTCACTGCTCTGACCCACTCAGCATTTCCTAGGCTCTGGAGGAGACACTATCATGACAATCACTTTTGGTCAAATTCCATTTGAGTGATAATGGGCAGGAGTGTCTGTCTCTCCAGCTATGGCCCTGTGTGGGTAGATCGGAGATCATCACCTACAAAGAAAGTCTCAGCACAAATCTCAATATCTCTCTGGCAACTCCACGAGAAGATATGATTTAAAAGTGAAACCTGTACACACCTATTAGGTGAAGCATAGTATCAAAGCAAAGGTTGCTCAGATGGCTAACATTTTATTTGTTCATATGTTTACAATCATAGCTCCTTGACATAAAGATGACTATTTGAAAAATCCAATGTAGTTTTCTGCATGGTGCTAAGTATCTTACTAGATCAATATATTTTTCTGAGTTGGAGGGTATTTTGGTAATGTATAGACACAACTGATAATAATATTTGCTCCATGAAACTAAGAAATATTTGCTCCATAACTTTTGCATTTAAACAAAAGCTGGAATATAAACCAGAAGCTAAATTTTCTGCCACTTACAAACTGAACAGCCTTTGGAAGGAGACATCTTACTCCCAGCTCAGCCTTGAGGGAGGCCTTAAATCCCCACAGTCTCCTCTGCACCTGTAAAGATGTGTGATAGTGATTATGTAATAAGAAAATCTTTGAAAATTTAAAAAATGCTATAAAAATATTTAAGAACCTCAGCTTGTTTGAAATTAAAAACACCATGTGTTACTCCTGTGGTATGTAGTAATAATATCCTAAACTAGACTTCAAGCTCTATAAAGGAGAAGGTCAGTACTTACCTGGCTGACCATTGTTATCCCCACAGTCCAGCACAGTATCTGGCACTGTATGGGTCAAAGGCCAACCAGAAGCTGAATGACTATCAGTGATATAAAATAAAAGTTCTCCTTGTCTGCTTCTGATTTGGGACCAGAAGTTGCAATAGGTAAGCTGGGACAGTAGTTTAGAAGGACAGCTGGATATAAAATAAGACAGAGCAAGAATAAACTGGAGCCCACATCTGTCTCTCACCATCAGTGACACAGGTGACCTGCAGAAGGACTGAATGCCATTAACAGAGAGCAGCACAGGCATCCACCTACAGAAGAGAAAAGCTGAAGCAGATAGTTTGCAGTAGCTGGGGAAGCTGCAGACCCAGGTAGTGACCACCTGGTCCCCAAGATAAACCTGCAGATTTGTGACAACATTCATGAGCTACTGCAGTGACTGGCACTCTGCACCACATTTCAGGGCATAAAATAAATGGCCATGCTTCGTTTTTGTCTTCCAAATCATATGCAAATTTCTCTGTGGACAACCCTAATCTTGAGACACACATGCAAGTGAATTCTGGAATATGTAGTTTAAATTTAGCGAGGCTGATGGAGTACAAAACCACACATGAGACTTAATCAGTTCTTTGTAAGTAAATGGATATATTTCAAAACACAAACAGATATTTTGAAGTAAAAATAAGTACAGTATGTTGCTGTGTATAATGCACACCCACATTTTTGGCCCAAACTTTCTGGAAAAAAACTTTCATTTTCATTCAATGTTTTATTTATTTTTATTTAGAAACAAAACATGGTCATATTCCAGGGTATTATTTTGCATACAGATATTTTAATTGCTTTCTAGAGTTATACTTTTAATGTGTAAGCATAAAAAAAGAATTAAAAACACTTTTATAGATATAGAATTAGAACTACCCATGTATAATGCACATCCTTATTTTTCCTTCAAAAATTTGGGCAAATAGGTGTACACAATACACAGCAAAATACTGTACATAGGAGATTCACATGGCTTTTTGAAGAAGAAACTTAACACAATGGGGCAGTTTTAACTTAGATACTAGAGGTTTCCCACTGAGACCAGAGCTTGTCTCTTATCATCTCAGCTGGAATGGGGAGCCATCGAGGAGAATTAGTCTGTATGGCCTTTGGCAAGCCTGGTCAGAAGACAGAATGGAGACTCTGGAAGATTTGATATGTTTCAAAACTAGAAGTAGAGGACAAAGAACCAATGAAGTTTCCACGTACAATTTCAGCAGGGGAGTCAGGGCATAGAGACCTGGGTATAAAGACCCTGATGTAAGAACTCTACTGTGTCCCAGTCTTATTACCTCCTGCATGTTGTTTTTTGTTTCTTCCTATTTTTCTGCAGTAATTAGCAATAGATTCCTCAAAATGCAAAGTAATGGAATTGGCTTTATTTGAGGTGCAAAAGGGAGACAGGGTTAGGAGCATTCTAGTAATCAACCAATTAATCAAACTTTCATTCAATCTAGTATTTTTTAAAGATTTTATTTATTTATTTTTAGAGAGGGAAGGGAGGGAGAGAGAGAGAGAGAGAGAGAGAGAGTGAGAGAGAGAGAGAGAGAGAGATCAATGTGCGGTTGCTGGGGGTTATGGCCTGCAACCCAGGCATTACCCTGGCTGGGAATCGAACCTGAGACACTTTGGTTCCCAGCCCGCGCTCAATCCACTGAGCTACGCCAGCCAGGGCTTCAATCTAGTATTTTTATTACTTGTCATCACATCTTTATTTTTAGATTTACACACAGTTCATGGAAATTTCTTTATTCTTTATGTCTTAGCATGACTTTTCATTCCCTGATGGGTAATCAATCAAGAAATGCAGTTAGCAAGAAATATAAAATGAATATATTGCCTTAGCCCATCAAAGTAGATCACTCTCACAAATAAAATTCTGTACTTACTATAAATATCATATTTTGACAATTGATTTTGATTAAAAAGATGATATTCTTTAACTTACTGTATGTCTGAAAATGGTATCAGACTAAAAAGCTAAATATCCCATACATCAAACAAACACTGAGCCCCCACTATGTGCAGGCATGTGAGATGTTGCCACATCATTTGTCCTCACAACAGCCGGTGAGTTAGCTACTTCTGCTTCCATTCTTCAGATGAGAAAACCTGATAGGCTGCCAATGATATTGCTAAGGATACTTACTTACCAAGTGCACAAATCAGAATATATACCTATCTCTGATTCTAAAATGCATATTTCTTCCCCTTCACCACATTGCTTTAGTAAAAAAATATTTTATAAGTATCCAATACATTGTTAGTTATCTTCATAATATACTATTTTATTAAGATTCAATATCCATGATTCTGTTATATGTGAGAGCTATCAGTTTCCAAAACCAAGATTTCCAAGTTACTTCTTCCTAAATTCCATATAAGATTGTATGTATTGTAGAATATGTGAATAAATCTTCATTGGTAAACAATTATTTTTCTAATGTCCTTACAGAAAGTAGACTTCTGTGCATTCAAGTTGTGAGCTGCTTGTAGAAAAGATAAAAAAAAAAGAAGACTCTGAGGATCCCTCTCAAGACCTTGTTGTAAGTCTGTGAAAATGACATTTTCCTCCTTTGTAATTTCTGTTTCATGTCTGCAGCAAGACAGTCTGGGTGACAGCGCTTTGACACCACTCTGCGTTTGCTTTGTCCCCGCCAGCAACCAGGTCTGCAGTAATCCCTCAGCAACACGCCGCCTGCAGAGCCTTATTCTCCAGTGAAACTGTTCCCAAGAGGAGCTTAGGCAACACCGACAGGGCTCCTTGTCACACTACCTTCCTCCAGCTTCCACCTGCCAGCTCCTGCAAGCCTGGGAAATGTCACAATACCTATCTTAAACAAAAACAAATGATTAAGAAGGCATTTGATTTTGGAATCTTATTTTTAAATTATTTTAAAAATAGTTATGGAAATTTATTTTTTTATTTTTTACAGTTGTTCAGTTATAGTTGTCCCACCTTTTTGCCCATTGTTCTCTGATTTTGAATTCCTATTTAAAAATCAGAATTGGCCCTGACTGGTATGGCTTAGGTGGCTGGGCATTGTCCCACAAAGTGATAGGTTGCAGGATTTGACCCCTAGTCAGGGCATGTATGAGAGGCAACCAATCAATGTTTCTCTCTCACATTGATGTTCCTCTCCCTCTCTTTTTCCCTCCTTTCCCTCTTTCTAAAAATAAATAAATAAAATCTTTAAACAAAGTAAAAGTAAAAATCAGAATTGCCTTTGAAACCTAAAATATACTTATTATGATAAGCTGTTTTTTCTGGTGAACCCAATATTGGGTAATATTTGAGTAGTCAGAGGCCAGTGACTAAGGCATCTGCAGGAGTTTCTGAGGTGTCTATAAGCATTTTTTTTTTGTTCAGAAGGACAGTTCTCACATCCCAAGGTGAGTGAAAGAATTCACTTTACCATTTACAAGCTTTGACACAGTGACATAACCAGTCCCCAGCTTACAAATGGGTTGGACTCCAAACTAGTCAAATGCAAATGGATTTTCCACTAAAAACTATCATTAATGTTGGTCTTTTTCTCAGGCCAGCCCCCAGGCTGAAAATAAAGTGAAAATAAGAGCACTCAATTAGTTTCTATAATAAAATTTAGAGTCTCAACCTGGACTTGAAACCACATCTCCACCCCAAAGCAGTAAGTTTATTTGTCTCATTGTCCAGATTTTCCTGCTGAGAGACAGACTGCTGTCCACCAACCCCCCAGCCACAGGGGTCACACACTCAGCTTTCTGAGCCTCTGGCTTAAAGTTTCCCTCTCTGGCCTTAAAATTAAGGAGCTATAATCACCACACACCCCTCCTTTAGGATATTGGTCAAAACAATAGGACTCAAAACATAGCTTTCTCCAAAGATGCCTATCTCACTAAATTGTTCCATTATTTGGTAACAGATAACAGATAATGCTATTTTTCTTTTTAAGCAAGAGGGATAATCACAACAGCATTAAGGATAGTGATGACTTCACCTGGGCCACAGAGTGAGCTTTGATAGCTTTGGAAATTCTAGTTCTCATGTGGGGGATTCAAATAAGTACTTGTTTTATTATTATGGTTTTGAAGGGGGTCAGAACACACCACACAAAACATGCTGTTTAAGTATATTAATCATTTTGAAGTAAAGGCGCTTGAGAAATAGCAAATGTAAAAAGGGCATGCTAACCATCTTTTTCCTTTCTGAAAGTGGGAGATAAAACTCCCATGTGAAAGATGTGCTCCTTGTACCTGGAAAAAAGAAACATTCTTCTCACCTGAGACAAGAAGCAGAGGTCAAGAGAAATTGGTACAGACAGACCTTGTTAAAATAACTCTTATCTCCCTTTTGTCTCCCCACATATTTTAGCGGGGAGACTTTTCCACAATTGCCACTCTGTTCAACCTAGGATAGAAGTACATAAGCCTAGCCACTTCTTTGGGTCTGCATTTTCATGTGGGGATTCCCATGTACATGTAAATTTTATTAAATAAAATGTGTATGCTTTCCCCTTACTAATCTGCCTTATGTCAGTCCCAGCCAGAAACCCTAAAAGGTAAAGAGGGAAAATTTTACCTTCCCTATACATTGTAACCTTTATTTGTGGTGATATATTAAGAAGGAATTTTAAGTATATAAATGTATAATTATCAACTCCCACTAACAAACCACTCTAGCACTGGGTGGCTTCAACAGTGATATATTCTTGCTCCCAATGTTGTCATTTCACCAGGCAGTTCCTCTGCTCCACGTGGTGGTGGCTGGAATCACTCTTGAAGCTGCATTCAGCAGGTGGAAAGACTGGGCCAGGAGGTCCACGAAGGTCTCGCTTTTGCATCAGGGGTTGTGGTGCTCACTCTTAAATGGGGCATTTTGGTCCTCCTTCACGCTTTTTTTTCTTTCTGCATGGTTTCAGATCATCAGTGGTCTTTCCTCATGAACCTCCTCTTCAGGAGGGTAACCTAGAGATCCTTACAGCATGGCAGCTGGGTTCCAAGACAGCAAAAGCACAAGCTCCCTGGATGATAGGGGCTGGGCCCAGAATTGGCAGAGCATCGCTTCTGTCCCATCCTGTTGGTTGAAGCCTGTCACAAAACCAGTCAAGGCTCAGGGAAAGGGGAAAGGCGTTCAAATGGACAAGGTGACATGTGCATGGATAACAGGGAGAATTTGTTGACAACTATCTTTGAAGACTGCCAACCACCTTAACACATGGAATATATTTTCCCCATAAAAGAACGGACTGTGACCTGGGTTAAAGAAAATGAGCTCAAGCACGAATCTCAACCTAAGAGAATTTGAGTAATTCCACCTGTTCAAACTTTTGTCATTCACACATATTTCCACAAGGTGTAAGTTCTCACATGTTAACATCAACAAAGAAAGATTACATGGAAAATGGAAGAAAAGGTCTTAGTTCAGAGCAGAAGAAAGATGTGTAAAGGCATGTTTTGGTTCCATCAAATTGTTTGTACCCAACAAACTAAACATGCCCCAAACCTAAATATTTCTTTGGAGAAATGCTTGACTCCAAAATTATTTGTGAAGATGAAAATTAAACAATAGTTAATTTGAACTGATGACAACTTAGAAAAATAAGTGAAAATTCATCTTTTCTTGACTTAGTGCTTCTTTATTTTACTATTTCTATTAGTAGACTCTTTCCCCTGTTAGTGAAACTCAAAGTCTCTAAATGTAGTGGTGACTCCTCCTTTCTTCCTTCTACCAATTCTTCCTTCAAATTATTTCTTATATTCAACTTTCTTTTCAGCCCTGTACCCTCAATGTAGCCCAGATTTTTGTAGCATTAAAACAAATTGACTACAATTTCCTCCTGTTTTTGTATGCTTGAACAATGCTACTCAAAACACTTCTTCACCTTTCCATGCAGACATTCAAAATTTCATTGACTCTTCATTCTCTTCACTGCCCCTAGTGCATGCTGGAAGGATGGTTGTCATAATCAACCAAGGGATATTTTTCAAAAAGGTGCCTCTTTTTGGAAACTCTAATACATAGCTATTCTCTTCTGTCCCCCTATCTAACACCCTCCTCCTCCACCCCACATGCACTCTAGGTGAGAATAATAACTATTGGTGGGAGTGTATGACATCCTTTGTGTGCTAGTGTAGGGGGAAAAAGTTGAGAACCACTGGAATTATTATAAGATGAAGTTCAAGGACCAGACAAAGCTAGATTTGACTCTATATTTGTCAGGTATTTGATTTTATATCCAATCGATTTATCTTCTTAATATTTCCCCCACTATGCTTGGCTGAAAATCAGTAATGATAGAAATAGGATTAAACAGTTAGGAAACTTGGTCCCCACTATTATAAAGCTTACCACATAATGGGAGAGAAAAATACTAAACAAATAAACTCACAACGTTAAAGTAAAACCAAGTGCTAAAGGCAGTGAGAAAATGTGGTCTCACGTCTCCAGAGATGAGAGTTTGGCATCCTCATTCAACCTGGATTAAGAAGCAAAGTTTCTCCATCTGAGTGTCATATAATAACTTCCTTTCTATGGAAACATTATACAAGCAACTGTTTATTTTCTTATTCCTAGGCTCACCTCTCACCAAACAAGGGTGTGGGCTGAAAAGCAGGCTTAAGATCCAAGACAACATAACAATTTTCTGACAGATCCTAAAAACAAATAAGATATATTCTGGTAGATTTTGCTAACCACCCAGAGCGTCTAAAAGAGGAAAGAAAACAAAGAGAAAAAGAAAAGGAAAAACTACGGGTATGTGTTGTTTATTCATGTTTTGTGGGTTATCTTACTGTTTGTTTTGTCAGCTATTTTTATTAATAATGAGAAAAACAGAAAAACTGGGTGAGTCATAAATAGAAGATGCATATTTAGGGTCTCTGACTAAGGGCCAGGAGATGACAAAGAAAGTACGGAGCAAGGACTGAGGGTTGCCTTGAAACAGCACAAGATTGACTCTCATACAGGAACATTGATTGTGAACCCCTTTCTCGTCCACCAGGGGGAGTTCGCTCTATGCAAGCAGATCAGGCGTTTGGGATGATCCTCGCAAGGAACCTGGCCCTGGGAGGAGGAAAGAAGTAGGCTTTAGGGCGAGACGAAGCTAGATTTGACTCTATATACTTTCTAGCAAATGAGCCTGTTTTCTCCAATGCAAAAAAAAAGAAAAAGAAAAACGGTAAAACCATCTAAATATTTTGGTGAAAATTAAAAGATGATATGTGTGAAGAAACTGGTTCACAATAGACTTTTAATGATGGTAGCTATTACTTTCTCATCACTAGGCCGAAGTCACCCCTATTTGACACATAACCACATTTCCCAATGAAAAAGCACAGTGACACCATCTGTGTTAGTAAATCTTCCCAGGAGCTCAAGGAACCATCAAAACTTCTTAGCTATAGGAAGGTCGGCAAAGATATTTAACTTCTCTAAATTTGTTATTCATACACATGAAGATGATAACATCTAACTTCTAGGAATTAAGAGAAATTATTATTTTAGAGTTTAGGTCAGGTCAGTGCCTCGCACATTGTAAGCACCTAATAAATGATAAATGTTTTAATTACTATTCCCCTTTTACAAATTAAAAAGGGAAAAGGAAAAACTGACGGTTATTTTCATGATTCTGAATTTCAAAGCATCTTACTTACCTAATTTATCACCTGCTATCACACACAAGGACAGATGAAATTAAGATTCTGCCTTTGGACCTGACTGGTGTGGCTCACTTGGTTGAAATGCCCTCTTGTAAACCAGAAGGTCACAGGTTCGTCTCCCTGTCAGGGGACTTGCCTAGTTTGTGGGTTCTGTCCCTGGTCCAGGGGAGGGGCAACCAATCAATGTTTCTTTCTCACATCAACATTTCTCTCCCTCCACCCTCCATTCTCCTCTCTTTAAAATCAATAAGCATGCCCTTCGATACGGTTAAAAAAAAAGATGCTGCCTTTGAATTTTCCTTTTCACATCTTTTTTCTTTTCATACTTTATGTTCTCTTGCATAAAAGGCATTAAGGTTTTTCATAGAGTCCTACTAGCTTATTTATTTTATAAGGCACTATTGAATGTTAATTATTAAGTTATTTTGGTGGGGAAATAGTAACATTAGCACAAATAAATTTCATCATTACCATTTTCTCCTAATATAACCATGATTAAGCTTTCAATTATGTACAAATCATTAAAAATTCCACAGTTTATATTTTGCCCATCAACTCTTCTTACTCTAGTTAAGCTCCCTTGAATTTCAGAAAAGGTAGGTAGGCCATTTCAGGTGTCTTTTCTAAGGAACATCATTTCACTTTCACAAATCTTTGGGATCTATGTAGGATAAAACTAGATCATGTGGCAGGTGTAATACTGGGGAATGAGACATACGTTCTGTAAATATGTGAGCATTGGGTGGCAATTAGTAGCCAAACACCTTACCCTGTTAGTAATGTGGGAGGAATGTAAGAAGAGGGCACCATGGTGTTTGAGGTGTTTAGGTTTGGTGTCTCATTTTAAGCTTTCATTTGGAAAGCAGACTGAATTGAGTCCACACCAATGTGATGTCAGCTGAAGGGAGTGTGGGACCACACTGCAGGCACGGCAAGATTTTTAAAACCATTATTTAACTTCAGGTCAGCATTTATGGAGAGACTTCTCTGCACCAGGCACTGAGCTGAGCCCTGTGGCAGCATATATTAAAACGGACTCATATTTTTCCCTGTTGCTGAATTTCCTGAGTATTGCCTGGTACTTTTTGCCATGTTTTCAATCTGGTACATTCTCCATTTGTCAAGCTACCCATCATTTGGTGCTACAGTAAAGAATCATGGGTTCTCTTCTGCAGCAATTCATCAGCTCATTGTTCTGTTCCTTTTACTGGCTCGCAGCCAGTCTAGGTCATCCTGGTCAAAATAACATGTATCCCCCAAACAAAGTGCTTTTCTTCTTGTCCCAAATGAAGCACATAAGACCCTCAACTGAAGACATAGAACTTTCCAGAAGACATAGTAGGCAAGGCACATAATAATACATTTGTTTCATTAAGTTTAGACTGTAATTTTATTATCTAGAAAAGTGGTACTTCACCTTTATACATATGGATTAGGTTATGTACTTTGAAAAGACGCAGGTAAAACCATGAATAGGCTCCTTTTCAAGAGCCCTCACAGGAAAAGCAGAAGGCTGCAGGACACCGTACAAACCCACAGCACACGCAGTGCTCCCAGGTTGACCAGGGCTGTGGCCCAACTGGTCTGTTGATTAGCGAGATGACAGTAGCTTAATCTCTCTGAATGTCTTTCTCCTGATCTGCACATCTGTAACAATAATCCCAAACTCCTGAGATCATTTTGAAAATTAACATAATGAGAACATAATGAATGTAAATTGCATGGTACTATGGGGAAGAAAGAAAATTTTCTCTACCTACCCTTTTAGGTTCTTTTGGCTGTTCTAATAATCAAATTGATATGAGACTGAGTAACAAGAGAAAATAAACAAATTTAACTACACTCATGTGTGTGGGAACCCCACATACATGAGAGAGTCAGAGACCCCACATGCACAAAAGGTTCAGAGACAGAAAGGAAAATGAGGTACACATGGCATTCTGGGGTAAGGATGAGGTAAGGGGCCTCAGAGCTGAGAGATGAGGAAGGCCTATGAGAAGAACAGATGTTCAGTAGTTAGAAGTTCATCCTGCCCTACAGATAGCTCATAAAAAGTTATTTCTGGTAAGGATTCCTCTTAGGGCAAGGCCCCTAATTTAAATTCTTTAAAGGAGATGTAAAGTTTCTCATGAGCCCTCAGGGCCTCTACTGCCTTCAGTTCAAAATAATTCACATGCCAAAGGGGCACATCTTGGGGAAGCCTGTTCTGAACCCTATCATTATATACTAGATTTTTAATAAATGTTTGTTTCCTTGTTTTTTTTCCCCTAGAAAAAATTTAACTTCTCCAGATAAGGAAAAGGCGTGCAAAGTTGCTTGGAGCTGCAGGGAGTAGAGACTTTTTCTTATTCATTCAAGTACTTGAGAAGTGTCAGGCACATTCCAAACTCCAAAGGAAATGAAATGCTGCTCTCCTGCCACCCACTCTACCCACCAGGTTCCCAAAGCACATTAAAATAATATTTAGGACAAGGATTTAAGCTGAAAGTGGGGCTGGCAGGAAAGGCCCCACTCTTCAGAGGCTTAGCTGTTTCATGAGCACAAGAGTATGACTCCTGACTGGCTGATGTCACAGCTTAGCTATTTTCACCCCAGGCAACCACGGGACTGAACTGAAGGGAGAGGGAACTTGGTGCCTCCTGTGCGTTACAAAAGTCTGCTGGGGACCCCCAGTGGTCAGCAGGAGTCATAGGTTTCTCTGAAAAAACAAAGCTGTGGCCTCAGAGAAAATATCTGAGCTTCAATTATATTGTCTTCCTTGTCTCCCCAGTGATTGGGGTTTTCTCTCAAAAGTTAGTGCTAAAAAAGTAACTACTTTGTAACCTCCTGAACAGGCTTGAGTCTTCAAAGTTGGAGTTATATGTGGCATGGACATAAAAAATGGCTTCAAATTGGGAGATATGAAATGTTGCCTTGATCATCAACTAGAAAGCAGGAGGCAAAGCAAGCAGGTTGAGGACTGAAGGAGGCATGCCAGGGTCCATGTCCTCGACAAGCCCTGCGTTTTACGAGGACAGCATCACTGTGACTGCATACGAGGGCCCACGCCTTCGATTCATTCCCACAGACACAGGAGAAGAAAGAACAGTAAGTCAAGGATGTCCCTCTTGTAAACAAACTGTTGTAGTTCATGTATTTCTGCTTCCTGAGTCTTTATTCCTCTAACCCTAGTGAATATAAGTAATAAAGTTATATAATGCTGGGAAGTCAGTAATAAATGATTCAGCCTAGACTCCAGGTCATGTCTGGAGAATACAGACAGATTCAATAAAGATTTATTTACACAAAGTACCAAGACATTCCTGGGTTAAAACTTCTCCTTTTAGGGGAAAGACTGCGGGAACACAAGTTTGTTTCAAAGAGGGGTGGCAGAGGTGGTTTTGAACACAACATCATTTTTGTCACTCAGTCCCCTAGGGCCCAGCTCTTTCCTTGCAATGATGAGGCCCAAAGGTAACTCCTGCTTCAGTAGTTAGAGAATATTTCAAGTCACCAGGCGTGATGCCTACTAAGAGATGAGGCACTTCAGCTTTAGCAGTGCCTGGGCACAGCAACCTGGGCATAAGCGTTAAAGACTCCACCTTCAGAAACATGTAACCTTAGTCAGAAATGTGTAACCTTAGTGTCTCTTGCTTTCCCTGCTGACTGCCCTGCCCAAGTGGTCACTGGAGTTAAGAGCTATCACTTGTGACATCAGTGGGGACGGGAAACATCACCCTAGACAGCCAGAGCAGAAGAAGAAAATGGCAGACAACACAGATGGTCAAGGAGCTAGTTAATTTGTTCATTCGTGTATCCTTCAAGCATGCTCGCTATGGTAGGTTGAATGGTGTCCCCCAAAATATATGTCCATGTCCAAGCTCCTACCACCCAACCTGTGAACATGATCTTTTTTGAAAAAGGTCTTTGCAGATGTAATTAAATTAAGGATCTCAAGGTGAGATCATCTGAGATTATCTGGGTTGGGCCTGAAACCTAATGGCAAGTGTCCTTATAAGAAGATGCAGGGAGATAAAGGAGAAGGTCCTGTGAAGACTGAGGCAGAGATTGGAGTTATGCAACTGCAAGGCAAGGAAGGCCTAAGGCCACCAAAAGCTGGGAGAAGCAAGAAATGATACCGCCCAGGCCTTTCAGAGGGAGTACCACCTGCCAACACCTCAATTTCAGACTTCTGGCCTCCAGAACTATGACAAATACATTTCTGTTGTTTAAAGCCACCCAGTTTGGGATCATTTTTAAAGGCAATTTCATGGAACTAATACATTCGCAAAAAAATATTTACTGAATACCTTTGCTGTGCCAAACATCATGCCAAGTACTAGGGATACAGCAACAAACAAAACAAAGACATCAACCTCATAGAGCTTATCTTACAAGGAAGAAGCAACAAGACGCTGGTGAGTGAATAGAGCACTTCTGAGGGTGAAACACCCTACATATAAAAGTGGCTACCATATTAGAGAGCAGGCCCAACTCTAGAGTCACGTTGACTTATATTTGAATCCCAGGTGAGCCTTTTACAATCCTCATGTCCTAAAGGAAGGCAATAAATCTTTCTAAGCTTAAGCACCTTCTTCTGTAAAATGTAGACATTAATAGCACCCATTAATGTTTGGGGCTTGCTGAGAATTAAATCAGATAATGTACATATTGTAACTGCTTAACAGACTGCCTAGCACAGATTGCATGCTAAGTAAATGTTAGCAAAACAAGTGATAACAACATGAGATCAAAGTGTTTTTCAAATGAAATAAACAAAAATAGTCATTTTAATAATGGAAGAGTTGCTCTCTGTCCCATTGCCTTATTTTCTTGATAGCGTTACCACTCTTAGAAATCATGTTATTGATTTGTTCATTTACATGGTTACCTGTTTACCTTGTAAGAACATGAAGTCCAGTGAAGGTGGTTTGTTGTTGTTGTTGTTGCTTTTAATACGCCCAGTGTCTTGACAAGCACCCAGCACCTGATTGGTATGTCATAGGCAGTTATTAAATAGATGAATGACTTAACAAACTACCCTAATCTTCTACTGTGTTTCTGGGAACTTCAGTCAAACTACTGCTTATCGAAAGAGAAAGGGAAAAAAAACACACTTTGTTTTTCTTTGTGGATTGTTCATAGTGAAAGATTAGTGATGAATAAATATATAGTAATTTTATAAAACACTAAGGATCAATTAAGCCAAAAGAAAATGCTATTTTTTTCAAGATTTAAAGCTTCAACAATGCAGCTACCTTACAATAGTCATCAAAGAATTACTGAGCACCTTAAATTGCTGTACATAAAATTTTCAAATAAAAATAATATTCCATCAAAAGTAATTGCTTTTCATTTCTACCAAACTTTTTTTTAAGGAATTCAATCAAAATGTGAAAATGCTTAATGGGAAATAAAGCTAAATTAACATAAACAAAATGGAGATAACTATACTTTTATTTAGTGGTGGGCTTCAAATGCATTTTATGTGTTTTAGTACTCAGCAAAAGTATTGGACAGCATAACAAAGTTTTAAAAAATTTAAATGTCCTCTAACTTGAAGAACCACCATAGTCAAAACACATTAAGTTAATGAAGTTAACATTTATATAGTGTCACTGCTTCCAAAGTATACTTAGTATAAATTGAACTAGATTATAATTTCCTGGGAACAAACTCAACTACCTGGTAGTGTCTGCACAGGGGCTGGCATGTGCGGCACATGGAAATGAGTCAGGGTTCGCAGTCTCAGGATCTGCAATCTAATGCTGCAAATGCAGGTGGGAAGGGGAGAAGTGGGGAAATACACTATCAGAGGAAGTCTGGTGGTTTTTGTTTGCTTATTTGGTTCCACTTTAAAGCATTGGATATGACTATCAGGTCTAAGGATGGGGAAATGAACTGCTTTGCATCAAATAGTTAAATCCAAAATAATAATTATTGTAATAGCAAACAAATAATCCCTACTATCTGTTCAAAACTTTTCTAAGACTTTATATGTAAACCACCCAATCTAACTACTTACTAGTCCAAGACTTCAAAACAAGCATTTCCAAACTAAATTCATTACCTTTCCCACAAACCTGCAAATCATTTGAACTATTTCATTTACTATTTATTGTTAGGAATGTACCTTCTCCAAGAAAACCTGAAAAATCAAAATATAGAGACACAAAACAGATTATTTTGATATTGGATATATTGAAAATGTACACATAGTACATGATATGATTAAAATGCAACTTTGTGGATAATGGGGGGGGTAAAGCATTTTCAGGAACAACGATAAAGGACACATGGACAAAACCAAGGGCAGGGTGGAATCAGGGGAAGAAAGTGGGGATGGCTGGGGTGGAGGGAGAGCTGGGGGGAAAAGGCAGACAACCATACTTTAACAACAATAAAATTTAAGAAATGAAAAAAGATATAAAATAAAATAAAAAAGACTTTGATGGACTTGGGTGATATACTGATCCTCAGATCGATCAGGTTAGTTGGGCACATAGGGCCATCTAGGAAGCTGGCAGCTCTCATTCGCATAAGAAGAAAAAAAGAAAAGAAAAAATAAAATAAAATGCAACTTTGCTTTTGCATCCCAACATCTCTTTAAAACAGACTCAGTCAGGCAATCTCCTGCACCAGGACAAACACTATAGCAGGTTCAAGGCTTTTAAATTAATTCAGTCTTCAGTTATGGTCATACAATGAGTTTAAGTCACAAAGAAGTCTCAATACCAATGTTAAATGTCAAGTCTCACACGGTAATTAAAACTCCAAACTTGACCTCATGTTCATTTCCCCAGCTGCAGCTTCAGGCTAGAAGTCTGCAATGACAAAAGCATATGTTTTCAGCCTCTTCTCTATTTGCTTGCATTGTTTCCCCAGCCTGACGGCAGGCTCCTGGGCTTCTTGAGCTGGTTCAGAGGAGGGAAGAAAGGAAAGAACAAACTTATCATGACCTGGCCTCATTCTCCATGGTCCCAGCAGGTGACTAAAGTTTCCCCTTTCTCTAGTGGTGAGGCTTTAGTGGGCTTCTCACCACCTACCAATATGCCTCTCCTTCCTGTGGTCTCCTTACCCAGAGGATGGGTGTCTCTCCCAGATGGTCAATGATAACTCTTTTCTCAGGTACACCTCCAGGATCCTTCTGCTAGGACTCCTCCCCATGCCAGGAGGTCCACTGAACAGATGCAGAGCTCACACAGGATCTCTCTCACGTAGGCCACATTGGGTCCATTTGAAAAACTCATGAAGCCCCCACCCAACAGTGTCTGAGAGGCAGCTGATCCCAAAGCAGCCACAATCACCAACAAAACAACTAATCAGCCTTGTCTCTCCTGCAAGACCTTCTGAGCAGGAATCAGACCCCAAGCCACAGTGTACTTTAACTTTCTCAAATAGGAGTAAGGCATCAGTCCTCTGTCTCAAAATTTAAGGGAACACAATTCAAAGCCTCCAAAGTGTCCCCTTCTTTCGCTAAACTTAGGTTAGAATAAATAATCCCCTGCCACCTTCTCCCCAAAGCAAGCAATACATTCTTAGACCACACACACACACACACACACAACCTCTTTCCAAATAAATGTATCAATTTTTACTCTGTTTCCATATACTCAGCACTTTTTATATCCTTGATCTACCAATTCTAGGAACTGGTTCTTGGAGATTTTCTTTACTAAAGCCTTCACAGATTTGTCTCACATCACATTTTGTTATCATTATCTATTGTATTGGTGCTTCAGTTGGAATAGACACGTGAAAAGTCCCACTATAACATGTCTGTGACAGTCAGCTATCCAAGGTCTTTAACAAAGAGACCTAAAACATAATAGATTAAGTAAGACTGAGTCTTGACCTTTCTGGACTGGAAAGGCTGCCTGGCTTCATTAACTAATTTAGGATTCCAGTTCCTCCCATCTTTATGTTTGGCCATCTTCTAGGACCCTGATTCTCAAAACTGCTGGTCTCAAGGCCTTTATACTTTTAAAAATTACTAAGAACTCGTAAACATAAAAAACACTGAAAACAACAAATGCTTGCCAGAATTTGGGGCAATAAGAACCGTCATTATTCTTATTGGGAATGCAAAATGGTACAGATATTTTAGAACACAGTTGGCAGTTCCTTATAAGAATAAACATATTTTCACCATATGATTCATGAATCAGGCTCCTTGTTATTTACCCAAACGAGCTGAAAACTTATGTCCACACAGAACCCACACATGAATGTTTACAGAAGCTTTATTTATAATTGCCAGACCTAGAAGCAACCAAGATGTCCTTCAGTAGGTGAATGAATAAATAAACTGCCATCCACCCAGACAATGGAATATTATTCTTCATTAAAAAAGGATGAGCTATCAAGCCATGAAAAGACACAGAGGAAACCTAAACACATGTCACTAACTGAAACAAGGCAACCTGGAAATGCTACATCCTGTATGATTCCAACTGTATGACTTTCGTTAAAAGGCTAAACTATGGAAGCAGTTTAAAAAAAAAGTAAGTGGTTTCCAGTGATTGGGTGGGGGGAGGAGGAAGGAAGGAATAGACAAAGCACAGAAAAATTTAAGGCAGTAACGCTATTCTGCATAATACTATAAATGTGTATATAGGTCATTATACACTTACCAAACCACACAGAATGTACACGACCAAGAATAAACCCTTGTAAAAGATGGTCTTTGGCTGCTGGTGATGTGTCAGAGTACATTCATGGGCTATAACAAAGGTACCACTCTGGTTCAAGTTGTCGATGGCATGGGAGGCTGTGCATGAGTAGGGGCAGGATATGTGAGAACTCACTGTGCTTTTCACTCGATTTTGTTGTGAACCTAAATCTTCTCTAAAAATAAAGTCTAAAAAATTCCTGAGGACTCCAAAGAGCTTTGGGCTATATGTACATATCTATCAATATTTATTATATTAAAAATTAAAATAAAAATTTGTTATTTATTCATTAAATTAAAAATAATCAACTCATTATATGTAAACATAAGGGATATGTTTCTAGGAAAAATAACTCTATTTACTAAGATGAAAATTAATCAGAACAGTGAAATTGTATGTATTTAAAACTCTTTAATATCTGTGTTAACAAAAGTCAGCTGGATTCTGTCTCCTTCTGCATTGAATTTATTGCACTCTGTTTTCATTGAAAAAGATTAATGAAATCCAGTCTCACATGGAATAGTAGTTAAAAGGAGGAGATTACTTTAATAGCCTTTTCAGATCATTGTGGCTATTTTTTTATATACTGTACTGAAATTTAACTAGCAGTATTTTCTATAGATTGGTTGCAGGGCACAACCTGAAAGCTGATGTTAATGAACTTTTCATATTCTGTTACATTAAAATCCATTGGTCTAAGACTTCTGGTCAAGATGATGACACAGCTCCCCTCTTGACACAACCACATCAAAATTACAACTAAAATAATACAACAACCATCACTCAGAATCTTCAGAAATTGAGTTGAATGGAAATCTGACAACTACTGACTTAAAGAAATCACATCCATCCAGACTGCTAGGAGGGGTATAGACGCAGAACGGGCTGGTCCTTTACCCATATGTGGTGGATAAAAATTTGGGATGGATACACAGGGAGCGTGAAGTACCAGTCCCACACCAGGTTTCCAGTGCCACAAAGATAAGTCCCCATAACTTCTGGCTTCAAAAACCAGAGGGGATAGCATCAGTGAAAGAAACTTCTGGAGCCCCAAGCAGTTCTTCTTAAAGAATCCACACACAGACTCACCTACTCAGACTCACTCCCTGTGAGCTCCAGCACCAGGGTAGCAGCTTGAAAGGCACCAGTGGCATAAACAGAGAAACTGAAGTGTCTCACATCAAGGTGAGCAGAGGCCATTGTCCCTTTTCTAAACTCTTCCCTGACAGAGCTGGTAAGCTGGTGTCATATCTGAGGCTCCATAAAACTGGCTAACACTGTTTGACCTGCCTTAAAGATCCCCAGAAACTCCACTCCACTCAACTTATGGGCCCACCCAAGATGCTTTTCCGTATGAATGGCTGATCTTGGCTCCTGCTTCACAACTTCCTAAATCCTATCAAACAAACAACAACTGGCCTCAGTGAGCCCCAGGCACTGCACTGATTCTCAGCTTGGCTTGCCTGGGAATCTATAAACCCACAATAAGTAGCAGCCATCTCAGATTGCTTTATAGCTCAGGAAGGGTAGCCTGGGGAAAAATGTGGGAGCTGACCTTGGCCAGCACCATCCAGGAAACACCAGGGCCAGTGCACCCAATGGACAGCTACAGACCACATCAGAGCACCACTGCACTGCCCTTGCACAGCTGATCCCCCATGGAAGGCAGGGAGCAGTGGTAAGTGGTCACAACCTATCCTTGTAGCTGACTGGCCTGGGTAAGTCCCACTTATTTATCTACCAAGAACAACCAAGGCTTAACTACAGGAGGAAGGTATGCTCAGCATATACAAAGTGTACACCTCAAGTATCCAGCTTGGATGATAGGGGAGGCTGTGTTACTGGACCCTGCAGGACACCTACTACATTAGGCCACATTACCAAGACACAGAGTCAAAGCAGCTGTACCTAATACATAGAAACAAACACAGGGAAGCTGCCAAAAATGAGGAAACAAAGAAACATGGCCCAAATGAAAGAACAGATCAAAATTCCAGAAAAAAGAGTTAAATTAAATGGAGATAAGCAAGCTATCAGATGCAGAGTTCAAAAACACTGGTTATAAGGATGCTCAATGAACTTAGGACCTCAGCAGCATAAAAAGATCCAGCAGAAACAAAGGATACACTAATTGAAGTAAAGAAAAATTTACAGGGAAACAACAGTGGAATGGATGAAGCCAAAAACAACCAATCAGAACAATAAGAAGGAAAAAGAATCCTAAAGACTGAGGATTGTATAAGCAGCCTCTGGGACAACTTCAAGAGGCCCAACATAAAGGCATCATAGGGGTGCCAGATGGACAAGATAAAGAGCGAGATGTTGGAAATCTGTTTGAAAAAACAAGGAAAGACAACTTCCCTAATTTGGTGAAGGAAATAGACATGCAAGTCCAAGAAGCACAGAGAGTCCCAAACAAGCTGTATGCAAAAAAGCCCACTCCAAGATACATTATAATTACAATGCCAAAGATTAAAGATAAAGCATCTTAAAAGCAGCAAGAGAAATGCAGTTAGTTATCTACAAGGACGTTCCCATAAGACTGTCAGCTTATTTCTCAAAAGAAACTTTTCAGGCTAGCAGGGATTGGAAAGAAATGTTCAAAGCCATGAAGAGCAAGAACATACAGCCAAGATTGCTCTATGCAACAAAGATATCACTTAGAATCAAAGGGCAGATAAAGAAATTCCTGGACAAAAAAAAAAGGAATTCAGCATCACCAAACCATTATTATATGAAATGTTAAAGGGACTTAATTATATAAAAAAGAGATCATAACTATGAACAATGAAATGGCACAAAATACAAATCTACCAACACTTGAATCCAGAAAACAAACTAAGCAAAACAGAGACAGACTCATGGATACAAAGAGTGTTTTCTTGGTTGTCAAATGGGATAGGTGTATAGGTGAATGGATGAAAAGATGAGGGAATTAAGAAATACAAATAGTAGTTACAGAATAGTTGTGGGGATATAAAGTACAGTATAGGAAATGGAGTAGCCAAAAAACTTACACGCATGACCCATGGACATGAACAATGGTGGGGGGATTGCTTGAGGGAGTAGGGGATGATGAGTGGAGGGGGGAAAAGAGGAAAAGTCAGGACAACTGTAATAACATAATCAATAAAATACAGTTTAAAAACATCCATTGGTCTGTCTTGCAATTTGAATGAATCTTTTGAAGATTAATGATTTTGTAACAGCATGCATTAGTCATTTGAAAAATATTGTTTCACTGAGTTAGTCCAAGTTCCCCAAACATTGACACCTTTCATTATACAATATTTTTAAAACATACTAATTAATATACCAGCAATCTTATCAGAAGGAAAAAGAACTTTAAGTATTGAGAAACAATCAAAGTCATGGTAGTAGAATACAGGTTTTCCATAATTCTTATTTTTATTTGAACTCTCAAATTTTACCATTGGCTGATTTTGTTCATTTTCAAAAAATGAGGTGTTATAAACATTTTTAATTTTCTGTATGCTATAATGTTAAAAACCTTACTGTCTGGGTATAGTCGGCCCCTTCTGAGGCTAGCCAGTTCTTAGTTAGATAGGAAAGGCTCAGCCAGCATCATGCCTTTGATCTGCAAACTTCCCAGTCCAGAGCCAGGCTATCTCTGTCAGGCCTCTACACCCAAGAGGCAATATTTCTCTGCCTTAAAAATCCCAGAGCTGGGTGCCAGGCAGCTAGGGACCACCCCATAGGCCTCAAGCCCTCTGATACTATTCAAACTAGCCAGTTTGAAATTTTACCATTGGCTGATTTTGTTCATTTTCAAAAAATGAGGTGTTATAAACATTTTTAATTTTCTGTATGCTATAATGTTAAAAACCTTACTGTCTGGGTATAGTCGGCCCCTTCTGAGGCTAGCCAGTTCTTAGTTAGATAGGAAAGGCTCAGCCAGCATCACGCCTTTGATCTGCAAACTTCCCAGTCCAGAGCCAGGCTATCTCTGTCAGGCCTCTACACCCAAGAGGCAATATTTCTCTGCCTTAAAAATCCCAGAGCTGGGTGCCAGGCAGCTAGGGACCACCCCAGAGGGCCTCAAGCCCTCTGATACTATTCAAACTAGCCAGTCCTAAACTGTTTATCCTTCCCTGCTTACCTTTCCCATGGAAACCAAAATAAAAGTCATGGCCTAAAGGCAGACCCCTGCATCCTGTCTTCTGCCTACTGACCACCCTGGTGGCTTTACCACATGGCCTTGTGTTGTATGCCTCCTGTCTCTAGGATCTATGAGTATAACAGATTTTTTGTTTGTTTTTTTCTGATCCCCTCCTCTGTCTCCTCTGTGGCCACACCTGGCTGACCATCTTGTAAAAGAATACAAAATAAATGTCTACCAAAATTTCCAAGCCTATATATCCATAGTTTTTCCATCTACTCATTCAAGTAGCAATAGTGTTCCAAAAAAAAAGAAGAAGGAGAAGAAGAAGGAAGTTCAGCCCTTAAAACAATCGCACAAAGTTTTTGAGACCATCATAGTGAGATACATCGCAGAGGGCATTATGCATCTTTATCATTATGTCACTTATACGTACTTAGCATTTTGTCACAGAGATGTGTACCCTGGTACTTTACTACTAGAATGTGGTAATAAATTGAAGGACTTACTACTAGTACAATATAGTGAGCCACCTCAATCTGTGCTAAAGGGACAGCAGTTTTACCCAGTATTGATTTTACAACATCAGTGCAAAGGTCACAACAGTGAGAAAAGCAAATAAGTTATTATGATGAAAATAGTTGTCACCTCTCAGGCCCTCACAAGTGTCTTGGAGACTTACAGGAGTCTGCAGACCACACCTTGAGACCAACTGTGCTGGAGCTCTGTCCACATCTGCATGGTCCAGGTTAGGTGACCTTCATTATCAGCCTCTGGTAAGGGGAAAGCTATTGAGGCAAAATGTGTACTTGTCTCTTCCATTTGTATTATACTGGTGAGAACTTGGTCACTTGGTATTAATTAATTTCTCTGAGTAACAATTCATCTCCAAAATTCAGTGGCTTAAAGCAGCAATTATTTTACCCAGCTCATTATTCCATGGGTTGGCAATTCAGCTGGGTAGTATTCCTGTTCTCTGCTGGAATCTCTCATGCATCTTTGGTCAGCTGCTGGTCAGCAAGGTGGTTTTGCTACTAGGGATTGGCTGCCTGCTCTATGAACAGCTGAGTTGATTAACCATGTGTCTCTCACCGTGCAGCAGGCTAGCCCAGGCTTGTTCACAGATGGTGGCAGAGCTGTGATGGTACAAAAGGCCTATTGAGACCTAGGTTCTAAATAGACACAATATCATACTCACTGGATTTTATGAGGCAAAGCAGGTTGTAGGGCCAGCTCATATTCAAAGGTAGGGAAATGGACCCTACCAACTGAAGGGAAAAGCAGTGAAGCCATTTTGTAAAAGAGTATGGACACAGTGAAAAGGAATACTTACAGCTACTTTGCAGGTAAGTACTATACCACACACAGCCAAAGCTAGCTGCCAAAGAGGGTGGCAGAGTCTTCAAATGGTAGCCATAAGTGTACGAGCAGGAAAAGAGATTTAGCAGGAATAAATTAGCAGTCTGTAAAGATTTCCATTGTCTCCTAATTCTAGTCAAAATCACTAGAGATTGTGGGGGAGTTTGAAAATTTGATTCTAAAATTTACACAGAAAAACAAATGGCTTTTCTATATAAAAAGCATTGAAACAAGGCTAAAGAAGAACAAGCTGTGGACAATTGTTCTTGCAGATATCAAAACCAATGGAACAACTGAAGGTCAGAAACAAACCCATGTATACAAGGTCTGTCCAGAAAGAAAAAGTCCAGCCATTGTTATTATAATGAGAATGGTTTGCACATCATTGCTCTAACCTGACAGCCAAGAAGAGTGGACTGCAATGCACATGCACGAACAATAACAACTTCACTGTATTAGTCAGTGTGAGCAGTAGACACCATTAAGTGAGCATGTGTACTGTGTGCTTGTCACAGTCAGAAAGACTGAGTGAATAGAATAACGAATCTGCATCAAATTTTGCATTAAGAGTGAACATTCCTCTGTGGAAACTGTTCAGATGGTTCAGAAAGCCACAGCTATGAACGCCTGGTGATTGGTAGCTTCTTCAAGACAATGCACCTGTTCATGCATCATGTTTCATACAGAGTTTTTGGTAAAATATCAAATCACCCAGGTGACTCAACCCCTCCAGCCCAGATGTAGTGCCCTGAGACTTCTGGCTTTTCCTACAACAAAAATCACCTTTGAAAGAGAAGAGATTTAAGACCATTATGAGATTCAGAAAAATACAATGGGGCAGCTGATGGTGATTGGGAGAACTGTGTGAGGTCCCAAGGTGCCTACTTTGAAGGGGACTGAAGCGTCATTGCCCTATGTACAGTGTTTCTTCTATCTTGCATCTTCTTTAATACATTTCTCTATTTTTCATATTGTATGGCTGGATACCTTCTGGACAGACCTAGTATATGGAAACTCAATTATAAGTGAGTATGTATTACATACTTGTGGGAAATTAAGAACTAAAGACTTCAAAATGAGAGGCAAAACCAGAACAAGTCTAGAAGGCAATAGAGTATCTTTATGATCTGAAGGAAAAGGAAGATCCCTTATGTAAGAGCCAAAGTTTCTATGGGGTTGGGGGAGGCCACATTTGACTATAGTAAGTTTGGGCCTTCTGTTCATCAAAAGATACTAGAAAGGGTGTGATAAGACAAGTCCGTGTGGAAATGGGAATGGAAAGAACATCAAGGCAGAAGTAGATCAAACAGGCCATGAGCCACAAATTGGGAGAGAACGTTTACAATACAAATAACCAATGAAAGGTCGTTATCTAGAATTTATGAAGAACTCTTACAAAGAAAAAAAGAGCAAATGATATAAACAGGCATTTCAGAGAAGAGGAAATAGTATGAGAATAAATATATAAAAAGATCTCCAATCATTCATAAGTAGGGGGATAAACTGAATTCAGATCAGATGGCATTTTGCACCTCCCTGATTTCACAAATATTAAAATATCTGACACACCAAATGTCTCCATAATGAAGATGTTTAGCAATGGAAATACTCATATGTTGCCAGTAGGAGCACAATCCTTATAGGAATCAGTTTAACAATATATAGTGAATTTGCACGTGGCACACTCTACACCCCAGCAATTTCCCTCCCAAGTGTAAGTGCAGAAAGTCATGAAGAGACATATATAATATAAATAAAACTATTACTCCCAAGAGAAAAATCTGGGGATAAAAACAAATATCTAATAATATTTAAATGGATAAATAAATTCTCTTTCATACCTTGGAATTCCATATGTAGTGGTTAAAAGTGAAGGACTCATTGGAAAGGAATCTCAAAAATGATGTTAACAACAACAACAAAAAAACAGTCATAGAAAAAGCATATACATGATGCCTGGTATGATGAAGTACAGCCCAAACTAAACAGTGTATTATTGCCTGAGGATTCACTCAGAGGTAGCAGTGCTGATTTACCCTATGCCACCTTGATGAAGCTATGAACTACAAATCCCAGAGTTCCCCTCCTTATGTCGTTTAAGGTTAGAGTTGGCCAAAAGAGGAAGTTGAACTAACTATTGCAGGCAGAAGTGAAGCAATAGCCCATTTTCTTAAAATGTGCATGCAGTCAAATGTCATGGACAGATACAAAGATGCCACTTATACTTTCTTTCCTCTACCCAGCTCCCAGCCCTTCACTCCCACTGCTGGCCCTCTGACCCACAGCAGTCAGTTGGCAATGGTCCCACAGAAGGGGCAGATATGCAGAGATAGTCACTTCCCATAGTCTTCTCCAGCTTCCTCTGTGAAGCCCCACTCCAGTGGTTGGATATACCTGTCTTCTTAGATTTTCCTTCACACTTGGCTTGCCCATCCACACAGTGCCTCAGGGTGCGGGTTAGGCGTTTCACCTCCATTTCTCCCAGGGCCCTTTGCAGATGTTCACTGAAAGGTGTAAGGTATGATTCCTATAAGAAACCCCTCGCAGTAACTCTGGCTCTTCTGATAAAACCCTGACTGATAGAGTGACCAAACAATAGAGATGAGCAAGGAAACATCTTATACAAAATTCAAGATACCAGTGCCCTTCAGTAGGGAGGGGAAGAGACAACATTAAGGAGAGGTACACAGGGGACTTCTGAGGCACTGGAATGTTCTTGTTCTGAAGGTGTGTGGTGAGTACACAAGTATCCATTGTATTAATATTAAATTGTACAAAATACATACTTCCATGTGAGATAAATTTTATAATTAAAATTTAGAAATAAATAAAAAAGTATAGTGAGAGATTTTAAAGCAGGGAGTCCAAATCTTCAGGGAAAGTCAAGATGCTTTAAACTCAGAGAAGGAAAAGAATCTCACTGGTCAAAGAAAAAAGCAGTGTACCTCCCAGGACTGAGTCTCTGCAGAGAGAGGCAGAAGAAGCAGTGAGACCCAGAGATCTGCTGGTGAGATGACAGATTGCTCACTCCCAGAGTATGGAGAGTGAGCAGAGGGGTGATTGTATTGAGACAATGGAGTCTCTCCCCAAGGGACCTTGATTTCACCTAGGATAGGAGGCCTTATCAGGAAAAGGCAGTGTGGTTCCCAGTGGATGGCCACAGCTGGAAACAGTGCTTGTAACTGCAGTCCTCTCCTATAGCAAAACTGAAAGATATGGAAGAAGACGGGATGTTTCAAATGGCCCCTTAGTGGAGACCCAGAGAGCTGGGGGAAGTAGCACTGGGGAGCTGGAGTGGTGGTTGGACCTCAAGCAAAGGGTGTGGGGGGTGGATTATGATAATAACACTAGCAGCCACCATTCACAGGATGCTTATTTTTCTTCCTGATATCTATCAATTTGTCCCTTCTCTTTTCTACCTAAACTCACTTCTCTGATCACCCTGTTCAGTCTCATGACTTTCAATGCCAGCTATTTCAGCCTGAAATGATACCCTCAACTCCATATCTTCACATCCAAAGACTTCCTCAACATCTTGCCTTGGGTGTTTAATTGGCATCTCAAAGGCAACATGTCAAAACTGAGGCCCTGACCTTACCCACAAGAACCACCCCACCTACCCTAGCCCCAGACCAGTTTCTCCCACCACCATCCCCTGTAAATAACTATTGCACCATGGTTGCAAGAAAAAAAATAGCATCTTCCTTGATGCCTCTCTTTCTCTAACACCCACATGGGCTCCCTCAGCAAATCGTGTTACGCTGCTTTAGCCACACTGGTCTCCTTGCTGTTTCACTAGCCCACCAGACCCTTCTGCCTCCGGACTTTTGCACTGGTTGTTCACTCAGCCTGGCATGCTCTGTCCTGAGAAAACTGCCTGATTAGCACCTTTACCTCATTTAGTCTTTACTCAAATATCTTTTTTTTATTTTTTAAAAGATTTTATTTATTCATTTTTAGAGAGGGAAAGGGAGGGAGAGAGAGAGGGAGAGAAACATCAATGTGTGGTCACCCCTCGTGCACCCCCTACTGGGGACCTAACCCACAATCCAGGCATGTGCCCTGACTGGAAATCAAACTGGCAGCCCTTTGGTTCACAGTCTGGCACTCAACCCACTGAGCCACACCAGCCAGGGCTCAAATAAAGATATTTGAAGTCCCCTTAAAGAAGACTTAAGGGGACCTCCTTAACTATGCTAATTAAAATCACAAACCAGCCCAATCAATACTTTCAATATTTTCTCTTTTTTTTTGCTTTTTTTCTTTTAGCATTTATCATCATTTAACATAATGTATATATGTTCTTATTTAGCTGGTTTTCTGCTATTACACACTCACACACACAATAGAACATAAGCTCTAAGAAAGTAGAGATTTACATCTGTTTAGTTCACTGCTATAGTTCCATAAGCAGAACAGCACCTGAGGGGACTTCTGGCAAGATGGAGGAATAGGTGGACGCACCGTACCTCCTCGCACAACCAAGATTAGAACAACAATAATTTACAGGTAGAATAACACTCAGAACTGACAGAGGATTTATCTGAATGGAAGTCGGACAGCCAAGAAGTTGAAGTAGACCCGTACATCCAGACTGGTAGGAGACGACAAGCCGGACGGGCGTGGGGCTGGCACGGGTCGGTGGCACGTGGAGGTCGGGGAAAATTTGGCGTGAAATTGGCCAGCCATCCGGGGCGCAGGAATGCAGCGGCGATCCCTGAGTACGCAAGCTGCAGCTGGCGGACCCAGTGAGGCAGCGATTGTGGACCAGGGCAGAGCTCGCAGCCCAGGATCCCAGAGAAGGATCTGAGCCCAGGAGAACGGAACTACCGCCTTTGTTCCCTCCTGTCCCCGCTCCTGCCCCGCCCCTGCCCCCGCCCCCACATATAAGGTCACAATCTAACGACTGGGGTGCCCAGCCCCGGTGAACACGTAAGGCTCTGCCCCCCACCATAACAGGAGCGACCAGACAAAAAAAGAGAGAGAGATGGCTCAAATAGAAGAACAAATCAGTGCCCCAGAACTCATCCTTTTGAGCGACCAAGAAATAGCCAATCTATCAGATGCACAGTTCAAAACACTGGTGATCAGAAAGCTCATGGAATTGGTTGATTTTGGGCGCAATTTAGATAAAAGGATGCAGGTTACCATAAAAGAGATGCAGGAAGATACTCGGAGGAGAGCCAATAGTGAAAGGAAGGAATCTGAGTCTCAAAACAATACAGTGGACCAGAAGGAAGATAGAATCAACCAAGAAGGAAAGAAAGATGAAATAAGAATTTAAAAAATTGAGGAAAAGCTTAACAGCATCCAGGACACCTTTAAACGTTCCAACATCCGAATTATAAGGGTACCAAAATCGGAAGGGGAAAAGCAATAAATTGAGCACGTATTTGAACAAATAACAAAGGAGAACTTCCCCATTCTAGCAAAGGAAATAGACTTCCAGGAAATCCAGGAAGCTCAGAGAGCCCCAAAGAAGTTGGACCCAAGAAGAAACACACCAAGGCACATCATAATTACATTAGCCAAGGTAAAAACGAAGGAGAGAATCCTAGAAGCAGCAAGAGATAAGGGGACAGTAACCTACAAAGGAGTTCCCATCAGACTGTCAGCTGATTTCTCAAAAGACACCTTACAGGCAAGAAGGGGCTGGAAAGAAATATTCCAAGTCATGAAAGACAAGGACCTACATCCCAGATTGCTCTATCCAGCAAAGCTCTCATTTAGAATGGAAGGGCAGATAAAGTGCTTCTCAGATAAGGTCAAGTTAAAGGAGTTCATCATCACCAAGCCCCTATTTCATGAAATGCTAAAGGGACTTATCTAAGAAAAGAAGATAAAGAAAAGACATGTATAGTAAAAGGTCAGCAAACTCACAATTATTAACAACCACACCTGAAGCAAAACCAAAAGAAACTAAGTAAACAACTAGAACAGGAACAGAACCACGGAAATGGAGGGCACATGGAGGGTTAGCAGCAGGGGAGTGGGAGGAGGAGAGAGGGGGAAAAGATATAGAGAATAAGTAGCATAGAATGTAGGTTGAAAGTAGATAGGGGGAGGGTAAGAATAGTATGGGAAATGTAGAAGCTAAAGAACTCATAAGTATGACACATGGACATGAACTAAAGGGGGGAAACGTGGGTGGGAGAGGGGATACGGGGTGGAGGGGAGAGAAGGGGGGAAATGGGACAACTGTAATAGCATAATCAATAAAATATAATAAATAAAAAAAGAAAAAAAAAGAACAGCACCTGATATATAAGAGGTTCTGAGTGAATGAATAAATGAATGCTTATTATCTGTCAGGCACTCTAAGTGTTCCACAAGGATTACCACATCACACTCTCAGTTACTATTGAATTATTCCCATTTCACAGAGAAGAAAATTGAGGCTTTGGGGGAGTTCATTGGACTTGCTGAAGGTCACATGGTGGTAGGTGGCAGAGCTGGGAAATGAACCCAGCAGTGTGATTCCAGAGCCCTTACTGTCAACCATAACACTACCCTTTCCCAAGTTGATGGAGCAAGGCCAAGACACAAGCTTGAAGAGAAGACTGAAATTCAGGTGCCAGAAGGGGCAAATATAAATTTAAAAATAAGGATCAGAATGATAAATAAGAGATGAAGCTACAATCGGATGCAGCAGGGAGAGCAGTATGCAAGTCAGGCACAGGAGAGGTGGGGATGGGGCCGTGACCGAAGACAGACATGCTCACACAGCCACAGCTCATCTTTAGAGGCTGGGGAAGATGTGTTCTCTGTGTGTCAGGAAAAGAGCTAAAATGAACTGGTTCTGGAAGTTATAACAGACAGGAAGTAGATTCAAACTATAGATTTTGTACCATCATTGTGTTACCAGTACCCCTTCCATTATCCTCCATTGGACTGGTAGCCAGCAGAGAATCTGATACAAAAGAATGACTGAATTCACATATAAATGGTAAGAGCCACATACAGAATATAGTATAAGGCATTACGATTAGGTTTCTTTCCTTGTTTTTCTTTAAAGAGTTTTGAATGAAATTAATATTTATCACATATATGTATTGGTTCTGCTGGATCCTTACTCCAACTATATGATTTTGGACAAATTGGTTCACTTTTCTGTGCCTATCACCTCATTCCTGTCTGCACCTCGTCAAACCTGTGTTATTTGGGAAAACAGTAATAACACGAACCTTATAGGGTTGAGAGAATTAAAGTGCTTAGACATTTAAAGTGCTTAGAACAGTGCCTAACATACAGTAAGCAGATCATATATATTTATTATTATAAGCATTATTCCTGCCATAAAGAAGTTAAAACTTGAATCGTAGATACAAAATATAAGGCTGTTTCGTCTTTTATTTTATATAAGCAGGTCCTCCTTAAGCATTATGAAGTAATGAATAAGTAAAAGTCAACAATAAGAAAAAGTGCTTGATGAAGTATAAGTTTAAGGGAGGGCAGTTAAAGCAGCATAGTAAGAATTGAAAATAAAACACGTACCTGAATTTCATCAAATTGGAAACCATTTTTTTTTTAAGAACATGAAAGATCATATGGAAATCAAGACCAGTAAACAAGGCTTTGTGGTAGCCAGGATGTTTGAGACAGACAAATTGAAAACATATTTCAAGAAGAATGACAAAATGCCATTTGGACACAGTAAAGCCAGTCTAATCCAGATGACAGTGTGACAAGACTAGCAAATGTTCACTGTGTCTGACCTTAAGTCACAAAACAGCCAGCTAGTGGCAGACTGAACATTTTCATTTCCCTTCCAACAGAAAGTGAAAAAGAAATGTACATTAAAGTAAATTCTGTGAAAGAAATAAATTTCTTTTACCTTGACATTTTGACATTATTTGTCTCAGAAAGGCCCCTTATTGTGGTGATAAGAGAATTGATGCAAGCACAAGAATCTCTCCTACTTCTTGCTTCTAAGGTGATGCTAAGCCCAAGTGCTGGCAGACTGCAGAAGTACTCTTTCAGTGGAAAACAGTGCGACCACTGGTGCCTGACCCACGATAAATGGAGGCAATCTCATGCTCCCAGACTGTCTCTCTAAACAGAGGAGAGAAGTTACAATGGAGGACACAGAAAATAAAGTAAAGACAATCCACAACGTGAGACAATCAAAGGACTTGGACTATTGGGGAATGATTTAGAAAGAGGCATGCACCGACGCCCATGGACTGGACATTATTCACTCAATGGCTTGTTAACAAACCTACCAGTTCCCAGCTGTTTCATGTTAGACAAGGAGCACCACCACCTTAAGACTCAGGAGATTTTAATTGGTTTATTTACTAATTATATTTACCAAGAATTACTAAGGGTCCCTATTCATAGACCTGTTTGAAGTATTGGAGAATGCATATAAAGTGTTTAGAATAGGACATGGCATGTAAATTCAAGCTCCCTATGTACTAGACATGATCATTATTGTTATTTCTCAGACTTTTTATTCCCCCCTGGGCTAAGTACAAGGTTCTAATGGCCTTCGGTAGATGGGAAAGCATGAACAAATCTTGCCCTTGTGGAATGTGCTTACTGTCCATCTCCTGTGAGTAAAGGCTAAGACACTTCTGAACAAGGAGCCCCAGCAGATGCCCTTTTCTCCCCTGCCTGGGGTGCACCCCACTTCTCCAGAGGAGCTGAACCTGACGGTTGCAAGCAGAACATGAGTGCATTCTGTCCAGGTGCTAAGCCAGATCCTACCTATCATGAGGGCACTGGGACTTAGGAGAATTCTAGAGGACCAGGAGAGGGGACATCCAGGAAAGGAAATCCAAGCCTGGGTTCCAGAAGAAAGTATCTGTGAGTATTTTAAATACAGAGAGACATCCAAGGGAGTGTGTCTTTGAGACTACGCTACTCCCTAACCATCCGCTGAAAAGCCAGGGTGGGCAGGAGGGATGGAAAACAAAAACAAAAACAAAAAACAAGGAGATATCTGAAGAGTCCTTTTGAAAAATATTGCATGGAGGCTCACTCAGAATTAAAACCCCATGATAATTATATGCTACTGTATGACAGGACATCTTAAGGTAGCAAAACTACGCAATGCATATTGCGTAACTGAGGACAGTTAACATCTGAAACCATACTCTGTAATGATGATAGAAAATAAGCTTTTGAATGGATTTTTATCTAGAAAATAAAATGGCCACAGGATGGCAGTACAAGGTAAGAGATAAGCATAGGCCGTGTATTTTATTAACCCTTAAATCTCTTAACAGTGTTTAAGATATACAAAAACTTCATTTTTTAAAAGACTTTTCATTGTTATTCTCTTACAGTTGTCCCAGTTTTTCCCCTTTTGCCCTCCTCTGCCCATCCCAGCACCATTGTCCATGCCATGGGTAAAAAAATAAAAATAAAAAACAAAAACTCCAAGTGGAAGTCATTGTATATAACTCCTCAAAATTATATACAGAGAGAAATAAACAAAATATCCTAATTAATAGGATATTTACTGTTTTGACTAAAATTGCTTTCCTTGGGTAACATGATGCCCAATTTATGATTATGACATCTTAAAGATTCTGTGCTTCCTGTACTTCTGTCCACAAGTTGGAACCAACATCATTACAAGTAAATTATAGAGTAACTAAGTTATATTTTAACAGGAATTCAAAAGCATAAGGCAAGCTTTCCATCTTCCTTTCCCTTCAGTTAACTCTTGATGCTCTTCCCCTGCACTCACCCTATTTCCCAAGTCATCTTCCAAAATGTTTTAAGGGTCCTCTGCTTACTTTGAAATTGATCCTTGAATTAAAAATCTGGGTTAAAGTAATCTACTTCATGAATTCTTGATATTCCTAAGTGTAAATGAAACTCACTAATGAATTTTAAATTCTAACTCTTCTAATGTTATCACTTCACAGCTGATGGGCAAATAGCCAGTGAAGAAGCTTCCGTGCATGTGAAATTGTGTCAAAGGACATCAAGGGTAACCTTGTTCAGGGGAAGCATGCCTTATAGGACAAGTTGGATGCATCACACGTGTTCATTACTTAGTTCTACATAAATTTGTTAGTGTGTGCAAGCTGCCAGACAGTATAATATGTGCTAGAAATGGTGCTGGGAGGGAGTATTTGTCCTCAAGGAGCTTATGGTGTAGCTGGGATGAGAGGCAGGTCAGTAGACAAATACCAAAACGTGCTCAGAGGCTAGTCAGTGTGCAGTAAGCACTAGAATGTGAACTCTCAGAGAGTAGGAATTTGGGTCTGCTTTCTTCATCACCCCAGTGCAGGAAGAGTTACATAATTTGTCAGACCCAATACAAGATAAAAATGGAGCACTCTTTGTCAAAAAAAATTTTTAAGAATTTTAAGACAGCAACAGCAGGCTATTAAACCAATTGTAGGGCTCTGCTGTGCTCAGGGTCCCATAAACCCTGCTCTGCCCTGTGCTGAAAACAGCCTCTGGAATATAGCAGGCTTTCAGTAAATATTTGTGAGGGGGAGGGGGGAAGAAAAGGAAGAAGAGAGGGAAAACAGACAGAGTACAATGAGAAGTCTTAGAAAGAGTGCCTCAGTGTGAAAGACCCTAGGCGAGAGCAGGGGAGGGGTGTGATGTGAGGAGGAGTGGGGGAAGGAAAAGGAGGGTGGGCAGTGAATCAAAGATAAGCCTGGAAAAGTAGCCAGGATCCGTTCAAGAGGAGCCTAGCAAACTTTATTGAGAGTTTAGATGTCGTTCTGATGGCCTTAAGATGTGACTAAAAGTTTTTATAAGTGTGATGTGATCAGAATGCACTAAAATAAAAAAGGATTAGCTACCACTTGGAATAAATTCTCTATTCTGCAGCCAATCTTACTCCCTGGTTAAAAACCTTGTCTCCCAATAGCCTTTAGAATAAAAACCTAAATCCCCACCTGGTTTACAGGGCCCTTCTAGATCTGAGAGCAGACTTCACTTGGGCTGACTCCCACCTTACTCACCTAACCCTAAAAGCTAGTTCTTTTCTTTCTCTTGGGCACCATTCAGCATCTTCCAGTCTTGCACTGAGAGCACTCTTGTCCCATTGCCCTCTGCTTGCCCTCTGCTTGGTGAATTCCTCCTCAACCTTCTGACCTCAGGTTAAAGGCCTTCTGGGCGCTTCAGAGAGCCTTTCTCTGAGCTCCCAGGCCTTCCCTTCCTCAGTAATGAGATTAGGAAACCCTATCACATTCATCATTTGAATAATAACCCATGTCTGTCTCTGTCCCCACTAGGTGGCCATCTCAGCAGAGGCTGTGGCTGTGAGGCTTTACTGCAGCATCCACACTTGAGCTACTAAAGTAGCATTGAATGGATTGGTGTGTCCACAGAGTGGATATAAACAAATGATGGAAAACACGGCTCCTGAAAGCAAAGGGTTCCCCCTGTTAAAAACTATTGTAGCGAAGCAAATGGGATAAAAAGAAGTGAAGATAGAGGAGACCATGCAGCTGCAAGAGCTATCTGAGATATACACTTGACAGGGGGCTAATTATACTTTATACACTGAGCTAATGGCATTTTACCTGGGGCTAGGTACCTTCTCTGGCACAGAGTTCTTCCTATAGAACAGAACTACCATAAAACTCCATTTAGCTAATGCAATGGGAGAATCGTGACCCTAAAGACTTTATGAATCTTGAACTACCCAAGAGTAATATATCTTCTTTATTACTCTAGTAAGTCCCAGCAAAGCAGGAAGTAAACCAAATGTGAATTCCCCTGTCAGAAAATAATAGCAGGTCAGACTTTGGATTAGGGCTAAGTGTCTTTGTACTTGAGAAAATATTTCTCAGTACCTACCTTGAAAATGGAGCCTGTCCCTGAGAGATTTCCCTGTGCTTAAACTTAATTGGTCCATAACTTAATTGGTCCACAGCACATCAGCTGCTCACACTGATAGGAATTATCAAAAGACCCAACCCTGAGGATTACCAATGTCCTTAGGCACATACAGGACTTTTTCCTCACAGCACTGATAAAGGAACTCCAGTCTTACTTGTGACTCCAGGAAAGACACTATAAAAATATTATTTATTTTTTAATATTTCTTTTAAAAATATTTCATTTATTTACTTCTAGAGAGAGGGGAAGGGAGGGAGAAGAAGGAGAGAAACAGCAATGTGCAAGAGATATATCAATAAGTTGCCCCTCGTACGCCCCCAACTGGGGAATCTGGCCCTCAATCCAGGCACGTGCCCTGACTGGGAATCAAACCTGCAACCTTTTGGTTCGAAAGTCAGCACTCAATCCACTGAGCCACACCAGCCAGGGCAGAATATTATTTATTAATACCAGAAACTCTTCTCATATTGGCTTTGCTCCCAAATTTTCTAGTCCCCTCAAACTACTCTATACCTTCTTTCTTACCAATCCCTCCTTTCAAACTTATGAATTTATTTTCTTTCTCTTCCTAAAAAGAAAAAGAGAAAGGAAAGAAACAACATTTTTAAATGAAGTCACTTTTGCTAAACAATAGCACAAAACCAATACTTAATAACTAACCTAATGGTAGTGATAGCCTGTCCCAGGAGTGGAATTTTAAACCAACCAGTCTGGAATTTTCTGGTCAATACCGAAGAGGTAAACTGTCCAGTGGTCCTTCTCCATACCCCTCCCCAAGAAGACCTGATCTTCATGATAAAAACCCTTGTAGTTCTATTCTTCCCAGAAGAAGATGCCCTGGTCTAAAAATAACCTTTTCTCTTTCCTTTCAATGGCTCCCTTGCTCCACCCTCCTCCCTGTACAAACCTTCTATTTTGTGCAACCCGTGGGTGTGATCTTCTAAGTCACTAGATGGGATGCTGCCTGATTTCATGAATAACTTTAAAATACCAACTAGACCTTCAGATTTGCTCAGTTCAGTTTTGTTCTTTAATACTCTGCTCTTAATTATATAGGCTTTGCTTTTCTTACTAAGAATATTTCTGCTTCTCTTTTCACCTCAACATTCTGTAGAAGATTCCCTTGTATGGTTGAAGAGTTTGTAGCCACACAAAGGCACCCAGATCCAGGGTTTGGGTAGCACTGATCTCGAACTTGGGCTCTGTCACACCCAGGAACTTTCTGGTGTCAACCAAGTCAGCGGAGCTTCACCACCATTATGGTGTCTTTTCCAATTATCTGCTCAGAAGCAGACCCTCCTCTTGAATTCAAAGAAGGGTACAGAGCAGAGGTAAACAAAGTGAGCAAATACATTTCTCTTGTCGGGGGGGAAAGAAGAAAAGCTGGGAATACTCACAAGTGAATCAGATTGTGCATAAAACTTGATATAGACTCCTTAAGTGTATCCATATTGTGTAATAATAAAGCCAAATCAAACTTACAAATTTTATTTTAAAAGCAATAAAATTCAAATTTACCACATTAATGTGCAAATTAAACTTGTTTTGCTAAATCTAAATTGCCTTGTCACATCCATTAGTACATAATGGCTTTGAGTTTGTAATATATGCATTATCCTGCTAGGTGATGACTCAATTTTGCCCCATTACTCTCTATTCAAGCTACTGTTCAGCAAAATAATTATTTCTGCTGTGGCACAAATGATGCTTACTTGGCTTTCATTTGATCAGAACACTTCATTTACATGTTAAGTTTTCTGTTTTTTCTCATCAATCTGTGATGATTAAAGTGGAACTATTTGAGGACAACAGAATTTTAAACACAAATTTAAAAGGTGGCAAAGAAATGAGACATATCCCTCAGTTAGAAAATAATTTAGGGGATCCCCAGTATGCAAATGCTAATTTTTTAAAAGATTTTATTTATTTTTAGAGAGAGGGGAAGGGAGAAAGAAAAAGAGGGAAACATTGATGTTTGGTTGCCTCTTGTGCGGCCTCTATTGGGGACCTGGCCCACAACCCAGGCATGTGCCCTGACTGGCAATTGAACTGGTGGTCTTTTGTTTTGCAGGCTGGTACTCAGTCCACTGAGTCACACCAGCCAGGGCCAAATACTAATTTTTTATATTAGCACTAAAATGAAAACATATGTTTATTTAGTATATACAACTTATGATTCCTTAAAGGTATCATTAGACCCTATCTGAGAAACTTAGATCTAGAGTACTGCTTGGTGACTACCTGCCCTAGTAATTATATAATCCCTCTGTTTTGGCCTTCTCCATTATTCACTTCCCAAATAGCAAAGACAGCCAGCCCTTATCCAGTTGTGACATTCAGCTTTTAAGAAGGTCTATCCTAAAAGCTTTCCCCCAAAGTTCTAAAGTGCCTTGTGGTCTCTCCCTTCTCTTATGAACTCAAAGCATTGATTGGCAATTCTTCATTGAAACCTTGTCTTTTTATTGCATTATATACTGGGACTATTTAATCAGTTAATGCATGGTCTCTACTAGATTTCATCTCTACTACCATCTCACAGAGCACTAAATAGCATCTTGTTCTAAATTTTATTTGGACCTGCACAAGGATATAATATCTATGCTGATGCTAGGATAATTTTTCATTTTTTTAATCACTTTGTGTTCATTTTCAAGCACCCACAAAGTCCTCCATAGGTCCTAATGTGGTATTGCTTTGTAATTCCTCTTTACTCCACCAATAATAATCAGTTACAGCTTGTCAATTGGGATCCTCTGAGGAGTACATTCCGAAACAGGCAGGACTGGAGGTGCAAGAGATTTATTGGAGGAAATACCCACGAAGGAAAAGAAGAAAAGGCAGAAAGACCCATCAGACCACACGTCTGACATCTGTGAAATAGAGAGAAAAGGGGGGACTGAGCAGAAAGACCCTCAAATAGAACCACAGTTCTTAGAAAGTCTCAACCAGCCAATGGTGTGTCTCTGCTTGGGAATCTGAGCTAGTTCTGATACCCACACCATTATGAGTGATTGGCTGGAGCAGCCTGCAAAGTGTGGTTTTATATTCTTGCAGTGGTGAGTCCAAAGATGAATGGCCAGGCTTTCAGTTCACTGAGTGCCCCACTGCAGATTCCTCACAAGGACATTGGAGTGTCACACATACATGGCTGCCACACGTTGCTTAACATAAATGAAGATAACTCGAAGTGCATGTGCTTCCAATGATGTCTGCATATAAACTCTTCCACAAATATCTGCATTTTAAGCTTTATTACAAATCATAAAATAAATGACATTTCAGAAACCTTTGAACAAGTGACAGATTTAGATAAAGAGGAAAATAGAGGCATTTGGTAAATTCCTAAGACTCTCAAGACTTCCAAGAAGGGAAGAAAGCCATTTCCCACACTTGACTTCCCAGTCTTGAAGCATCTCCAGACTACGCCCAGTGCTTCAGCTCTCAGGTAAAACTTGAACTAAATAGTGTAATAACCGAAAGCAGTCCTGGCTGCCTCCCACTACAAAAGCCAATACTCAAGAAGCAGGTGCTGATGTAAAGGAAAGTGGTTTACTTGCAGATGCCAGCCACCTGGAAATGAGGGACTCATGCCACAAAGCTCATCTCCGCCTCTCAATGGAGACAGAGGTTTTTGTAAGGAGGGAGAGGGGAACGGAGCAAAGAGGTCAAGGAAGGAGGTCGCAAAGTCCTCTACGTGCAGATGTGCACAGTCCATTCTGATAAGGCAAGTGGTGGGCTGCTGTGTGTCATCCTGGCTTCACGTCATCCTGGCTCCAGGGTTGAAGGTCAGCAAACCTCTCAGAGCTGAGATGCCTGAAGGTCATAGTCTGTATCTTTTGAAGCTAGTTCCTAGGATTCTTATACAAATATGCTGTTCATCTACATATTAGTCAGAGTCAGCACTTACAGAAACAGTGTCAAAAAAATGGTAGGGTGGATCACAATTCCCCACTGTTACTGTGCCTCTCCTACAAAGAATGAGGTTTGAGAATAGATTATTCAACTTTTTCTCATAGCAGTTAAATTTATAGAATAAGTTCCATGCTTCAACTTAATTTTGCTACATTGTTCGAGCACAACTGCAATGTGTTTCCAATTGAAGAAACACTCAACAACTTGGGTAAATTCAAACATTCAATTCAAGTCAGGCTCAAGTACAAGTGGTATCCCTCTGGCTGATTTTTATGCGTGTGTATATGTGTGCTAGAAACATAAATAGTAAAAGTTTTTGAGTAAATATATTTGAAGGAAAATGTATTGGAAATGCATATTTTATTTGTTTGTTTTCTCTTGTTTGTTTGTTTTCTGATAATATTCCAAGGGGGTAATGGATACCATGTGTTGGTTAGGGTTGTTATAACAGAAAACCATAAACAGGATGCCTTGAACAATAAACAATTTTTCATAATTCTGGGAGCTGGAAGTTCCACATCAAGGCGCCAGCACGATCAGGTGCTCGGTGGGGCCCTCCTTCCTCGTGTACAGTGACGGCAGCCCTCTTGCTGTAAGTTCACATGGCAGAGAGAGTAAGCCAGCTCTCTGTTCTCCTCTTCTACAGACCCTACAGTGGAAGCTCGTTTCTCAAACTGAACTCATTCCAGACAACTGTCCAAAAGGCGATTTTGTTTTTTCAAAAACCGAATCATACTCATACTCATGCATTCCTTTGTTTGCTGCCTGAGAGACACATACTCATCATACAGGTATCAGCAGGAAAGGGTCATCAGGTCAAGAATTGAAGTTTTGTTTGCCAACTGAGGCATTTTTCCTGTGAACAAGTTGGTCAAAAACTAAGTTGTTCAAGATGGGAAATGTTCAAGAACCAAGATTTGACTGTAATCCGATCACAAGAGCCCCACCCTTATAAAGTCATCGAAATCTAACTACCTTCAAAAGGCCCCATCACCAAATAACATTGCTTTGGGGGTGTGAAGGAAAAAGAAACTTTCTTCTACCCTTCTAGGTTCTTCCAGCCAGTCTAATAATCAAATTGACATGAGTCAGATGAACAAAAGAAAATAACCAAATTTAATTACACAGACAGGTATGGGAACCCCACATACGTGAGAGTTGGAGACCCCACGTATATGAAATGCTCAAAGACAGAAAGGAAAATGAACATATACAATAGTCTGAGCTAAGAATGAGGTGAGGTGTCTCGGGCTTCAGAGGGGAGGTAGGTCTTTCACAAGACAGCAAGAAGAACAGATGTTTAGTAATCAGAAATGTGTCCTGTCCTATAGATAGTTTATAAAAAGTTATTTCTGATGATAACTCTTGTTATGGTCGAGGCCCCTAATTTAAATTCTTTAAGGGAGAATTAAAAGTTTCTCTTCAGCCCACAGAGTCTCAATTGCCTTCAGCTCAAAATAATTCACATGCCAAAGTGCCACATCTTGGGAGGCCTATTGTGAAGTCCTTCAGTGGTTAGGGTTTCAACATTCGGAATTTGAGGGGCAACAACATTCAGTTCACAACAGGCAGGAGCAGTAGGAGAGAGGAGGCACGGAAAGTCTTAATGCTCTTATTGATTACTTTAGAGAGGAAGGCAAAACTAGGCCAAACACAAAGCAAATGTTTTAAACATCATCCTTTGAGTTGTTAAGGTTACTACTTGTTTTTGTTTTGTTTTGTTTTGTTTTGTTTTGTTTTGTTTTACAGATAGGAGCCCAGACTGAAAGTAAATGAGTAAGGAAGACCTAAAGAGGTGTATCTGAATACATGGAGAAAGGGGTGAAGGCTGTGAAAAATTAGGGAGAAATTGATCCATTCAAACAGGGCAGCAGCTATTTGGCTCTGGTATTGTGAGCATTTAGTTTTGCCGCATCCTCTGTTGTGTAACAGTAATAGAGTAATGTAGGTTTTTATGTGAAGTTGCCTTATGATTAAATCCTGGTTCAATATATATATATATATATATATATATATATATATATATATATATATCACTCTCTTCAGGCCAAAGAACCATGGCTAAAAACTAGTTTTATTTCATAGCCCACTATTTTAGTCCCTTTGTGATGCCTTTCCCAGAGATACTTACATGGTAATGGCTCACAAAGCTTCAAAGGGAAAAACTTCGGTGAGGTTTTCAGACTAAAGAAAAGGGAGCATATTGGACATGCACCTTCTCCGTGTGCCCTAAGTCTCAAGTGCACCCCACTGCCCATTCTAACTGGCTCTAAAACCAGTCTTGGTTGGAAAACACAGTCTAAATGAACACTTTGATTCTCTATAAGTATCACATGCATCTTCTATAATAGTTTTATTTCATCGCATGTAAGAGAGCATACAGTCATTATGTTTGGTAAAAACTCTAATTTTACTTAAAAAGTAAAGCCCTTGCCCTTAGCTTAAAGGAGCTTTTACCCAGTTGGTGTATTTTAAGAATACCAAGCCTCCCGGATTTGCCCTAGACTTCACATTTGGCTGGTCATAGACTATCTGTGCTGTCAGTCACCACCCCTATTTAAAAGGTAACAGTACAAAGGAAAAAGTAATTATGTGTTCAATGCCCAATTCTGTGGCATGAATGCTTGGATGGCTCCCAAAAATTCCACTGGGAACCACAAGCCCAGAAATACTAGAGCAACTCATCTCTTCTGTTGAAAAGTTAAAACAGGGCATCTTGTCACCATGGTTACAGAGTTCTGTGGGTAGTCTCAGTGCCTTACTAACCAAAAAGATCAGTTAAGTGACCAACAGGGAATCTGCACTGCAGCTGCACTGAGGTTGCACTGCCGGTTACCTCAGAGGAGCTCGCAGGCAATCTGGGCCATCTTGGAACCTACACGTGTTCCTTCACCCAACAGGCTTGCACAAGGAAAACATGTCTTAACTGTGTTTTCCAATATCCAGAATTATAAAAATCAGTGTGAGCTTGGGACTGTTTTAAAAATTAACTATAAGATACAAGTATTCATGAGAAATCTTTATAGAGGATAAGTTGCATTAATATGTGTGAGCAGTGGGGAAATATCCCCTTTTTTCTCTCTTAGTTCTTCTGGCTGCTCTAGTAATCAAATTGCCATGAGACAGATAAACAGAAGAAAATAACCAAATTTAATTATGCATGTACACATGGGGAGTTCCATAAGAATCTGGGGGAACCAGGACAGTTCAGGCGGTCAAGGCTTATCTACCACCTTGAGCTAAGGAGAAAAGTGGTATAGTGGTTTGTGACTTCAAAGGAGAGGAAGGCAGTTCACACAGAGATGGGAAAGCGAATGTTTGGTACACGAATGTCTGCTGGGCCATCCTTAATAACGGGGCACCTGAGAGGACTCTGATCAAAGAGGCCTTGCTAGGTCCCTCCCTGTCACACTCTAGTTCATGTTAAATGAAAGTTATCTGCGATGATGGTTTTCTTCCTGGAGCATGACATAGTTTTTGTTTCTTAAAAATAACCAGCTTAACATAATCAATATCTCAAACAGGCATATTTCAGCATGGCAAATTCTGTTCCCCTTCATATTCATTACATGTACTTAAGATTAACAAAGTTAAATTGATCCTGAGAAAAGCAACATATATGGTCTTCATTAAAAAATATAAATGTAGCCCTGGCTGGCGTGGCTCAGTGGATTGAGTGCCAGACTGTGAACCAAAGTGTTGTGGTTTGATTCTCAGTCAGGGCACATGCCTGGGTTGCAGGCCAGGTCCCCAGTAGAGGGAGCATGGGAGGCAACCACACATTGATGTTTCTCTCCCTCTCTTTTTTCCTCCCTTCTCCTCTCTAAAAATAAGTAAATAAAATCTTTTAAAATGTATATGTATATAAATGTAGATGAATGTGTCCATTGGCTAACTAGTATCAGGTCCCTTCTGCATAACAGACATTGTGCTAGATGTCAGGGGTGACACAAACAAGAAAGGGGCAACATCCTCACCTTTAAATCACTCATAAACTAATTATTAGCCAGCATAATAGGTGCTATGTAAATGTTATCTAAAAATTGTTATGGGATCCAAGAGGAATAGTTATCTGGGGCAGTCTGGGGAGGCTTCCCAGTGGAAAGGACTTTTAGGCCTGCCCTGGATGAATGAGCAGAGGCAAGACCCCATGAAAGGACGCCACCTGGCGGCAGTAGCAGTAAGAAGGTCATTGCAGCTGGAGCTCCCTAGCTCTCACGGCAGGGACAGAAGCAAGGCAGGGGAGTTTATTTGGAACTGGGATAAACAAAGTTTTTCATACTGGAGTTAATATCATAGGCAACAGGAGCCAGCGGAACTTTAGTCAGAAAATGAGATGATCAGAGTTGATCTCAGAGTCTCCTCAGCTACGGAAACATGTAGTTCTCAGAGAGACCCATAGGAAATAAAGAGCAAACTGCACTGATGCTCCAGCCTCTTTGTTGTCCATAAAATCCTCTTATTTTATTAAATATATATTAATGAAAATTTCTGAAAATATACAAATCAACTTTCTAGTACAATGTATCCATATCCCCAAGGATTTTGTGGATTAAAAAAAAAGCATCTCACATGATAACTTTGTATAATCCTTCATGAGAGAATGGGATTGAGTAATCACTTCAGAATTCTGAGACTCAGAGATTTGTTTGTTTGTCTCTCATGCATTTTGCATTTTAGGCCCTCAAAAATATGCCTCTGCACAGAGCTCAAAGAAGCTGGGGATTAAAGACCTCCAAAAAATATGCTTTGGAAATAAATTATGGTATCTATAACATAGTCTTAGGAAGAGAAATTTTAAAAATAAATAATGCTCTAGAATAAAAAAAGGAAACATAAAGAAAAAGAGCAAAAAGGAATCCAAGGAGAGTCTGCAACTGTGCTGTGCAGTGTTCCCTGGGAAACAGTAAATATTTTCTACCTTCTTCCCACACCACCCCTCCTGTACCCGGAAACTCAGGCAATATTTAATCACAGCTTCACTCACCACTGGTCATACAGAAAACCCAGCAGCTTTTGTCAGCCTTGGAAACCCTCAAGAATGATAGGAATAGGACTTCTCCCATAGCCCCATAATTTTGTGCTAATTCCACAAGAGAAAAGGACTGAATTTAATTTGGAATAAAAGATATGGTTTTAACCATAGCTCCAGCTTCTACGCTAATCTTTCATGTACATTATCTATTATAGCAACACAATGTTCTGTTTTCCCATTTTACTTAGATAGCCCTAGACAAGCTAAACAACGTTCTTAAAATCACAGAGCTGGTAAGTGACCCAGACTGAACACATAACATCTGGTTCCAAAGTTTGTGCTCTCTATCAAGAAGAGCTATCAACGTAAGGAGGAATGTCAAGTGCAAGGTGAGTAAGAGAAGCAGTAAATTTCATAGTTGTTGAAAGAGAGCCCCTGTCTGGTCTGAAGGGTCAAGCATGTCTTCATGGTGGGTGAGGGAGCAGCACTTGATCTGAGTCTTGTGTACCGGATAAGTTGAAAAATGAAGAGAGCTCATTCCAGGTCTAAATTTAATACCAAACATGAAAAGATATAAATCTGTAAGAGGTAAATTTGTAAATAATTATCCACTCAACAAATGTATTGTGTACCTGTTATGTGTAAGGTACTATGCTGGAGATATAGTAAACAAGGAGAGATGGAAACATTTATTTTAAAATGGTCCTGCCTTAAAGGCTTACCAGGTTGACCAATACAACCACAGCAAGGAGTTAATAGGGGAAAAATAAAACAAGGCTGTCAACATAACCTGAAGTGAAGGTTATGAAGCAACAACTGTGATTGTGATGGCCAATGTATTTCCATGTCATACTTAACTATAAAATGACTTTGAAGTCGCTTACAAACATACCATGCTGAACACAATGAAATGTAATAAGACAAGGAAATTGCAGTAAAGAAAAACCAATATAAAGAATAACATGAAGCCAGGGTAAGGTCAATCAAAAAGTGAAATAGTAGCTGCTGTAAAAGGCTGTATGTTTGGCTCTGTAGTTCTTTGCAGTCAATGTCCCTCTCCTTCCCCCACAAAACATCAGTTTTATGAGTCTGTAAAACAAAACAAATCATTTAATTAAAAAAATAAAAATGAATTTCTGATAGTAGGAATAACAATAACAGCGAACATTTATTGGTTATCATATGCAACTGGGGAGCATAATTAATTTACGTGCATTTGATGATTGCAGTAACCCCATGTGACAGGTACTATTATAGTCTCCATTTTACAGAGAAGAAAATGGGTGTTAGGGAAGTTAGGTGGATTTCCCAAAGCACTTAACCAGTAATTGGGGCTAGTGACCTCCAAATCAGGCAAACTCTGCCTACCTCATGCCCAGGAACTTCACCACTAGGTTATATCACAGTAACTTTTCCCTGTAAGTGCTCAAGAAAGTAGACCAAGCAATGAAGAAAAGTGCACCTAAAACTTCAACGCACTTGTAAACCATCTGGACATCTTAAAGTGAACCTTAAAGGTTCTGAATCAGTAGATTTGGGGAGAGGTTTGACATTTGCTCCCAGGAGACATATAGCTGACTTGGAACATGTGGTGATTATTAGCCCAGCTGCGGTGGACAATATCCCTCTGGTTTCTGGAGCATCCCGCAAAGGAAGTGGATGGCATAAAACATAGCCTTTCATTAAAAGCATCTTTTTGTATCACCATAACTATACAAAGCATGTAGTTCTAGAATGGTTTGGCCTAACCAAGGAATTTAAAGTATCTAGAGGGAAAAAAGGGAGGATCTTATTCTATTAATAATATACGTTATTATGCTCATATCTCTGTATTTAATTGTAACATAACTGTAACTAATCACATAATTGTAACTAAAGACAGGTCCTGATGACTAGCTTTTAGTGAGGTGGGCATTCATGTTAATCATGTACATGGAACTGATTTACTGCAAGAAAGTAAAAAAGGCCAAAGCAGACTGGGATTCAGAAGGAAAAGGCCTCCAGTTTTCATGCCTGGAAAAGATTTTTCTAAAATAACCACTACATGGCAGCATCCAAGATAAAGAACTTCTCTTTTCAATTAACAAAGGATAGGAAGGAGATTCTGAGACTGCTGCTTCAGAGCCCACAATTTTTTCACAAAGCTGCAGATGTTCAATCACTATTTTGCTTTTGATTTAGAATCTGCTGCCAAGGAACCATCAACATCTATGCACATCCAAGGTAAATCTTTCTTTTTCCTGTTTTTGAAGTGAATTGTTTAGCAAAATAGCAAGTTACAGAGTTTAGTTAATCCAGTAGTTACTAGGGTTTAATCCTAATCACAATGTCCATGATAAATCAGCTGGAACACATGCCTCAGTTTCTTTACCTGTAAAGTAACGATGGTTATACTGTGGTATCTCCTGTAATTTAATTCTAGGGCATGGTTGCTTTATCTGATGTTTAGCTTGCCATCTCATTATGCATCATTGGTCAAGATTCTGTAGATTCAAAGTCTTCTGTGTGGTTACCCTGGGAACCACACAGGGTAAGAACTTCCATTTTCTCCTTCAGTAATGCAAAGCCAATACTTGCCTTGCCAAAAGGGCCTGAAGCAATGTGAGAGCAAAATGAAGTCTTAAAAAATCTTGTCCCTACATATATTATGTAGTTCTGATTCCTCAGTTTCATGGTCCTTCAGAACTCAGAGCCAAGGAAAGCTACAAACTGAGTGAAGTGTGTCTAACAAGGTCCTTCCAAAGCATCAGCTGCAGGAGAGATGCTCATAATCAGGGCAGATTCAGGTAGTGTACAAAGCTTCTATGATTTGAGGGTTCCCTTTAGGAAAAGAATGCAAACTTGAGAATTCAAAAATGGTACAAACATATCACAGAATAAGAAAAGAAATCACAACAAATAAAAATTAAAAACTAACAAATACTACAAATATCCAGAAAAATAACAATTTTATTAACCTCCTGATACACTTCTAATAGTCTTTTCCCCCCTATTTCTTGGGCTTAATTCTCTTTGTGTACCTTTAATATAGAAATTATTTTATAACTTCTATAGAGAGTAGAGGGAATTTAGTGTATCCTTAAGCAGTGTTGTACAATATTTTATTAATAGCTTAGGAAAATTGCTTTCAGTTTCACAACTCATTATTGCTAACTTCACATAAATTTTTAGGATTATGTTCAATATTGGGAACACTTTCATCAAGTTTCTTTAACATGGGAGCTTTAGAGTCTAGAAGAATTTTCTACAAGTTGCATCTAGTTTAGTATATTCCCCCTGAGAACTGGCCACACCAAAAAGTTCTCTGCTAAGGAATCATAAACAGGATTCTTAATGTAGTACAAAAGCAGATCTTTGGATTCAGGGAATCCTCACCCATCCCATTCTACAGTTTTTCATGAAGCAAGGTTAGGTTTCATCCAGAATGGATTGGCAGGTTATCATGTCCTGTTAACACTTGAGTAGTGTGAAAGTCAAAACGGAAGGGGTTTTATGGTGAGTCCAATATAGTCTTCCTAATTGTAGTTATGCTTTTTCACATGAATTAATTACCTTATTTCAGCAACAAAGAACTGTTAAAAGGCATATTAACACTCTAAAACAACCTAAATGAATGTTAGTTGAAGATGTTTATAGAAGTCACTTGAAGTAATTTTTTAAAATAAAGAAATGTAACACCTTTTAGTGGTTATTCTTATGGTATATCTCAATGGGAGGTTTTGGTCATCAGTGTAAACAAGGCTTTGAAATGTTGCTTTATATGAAATATATTAAAGTGAGTATCATAAAGGTAAAATATGCACACTTAAGTGTTATGCAAATGAGTGTGTGTGGCTCAAGATAAAATTTCCAGTATTATATCTCAAATGATGTAGACTGAAATAAAAACTATTTCTTCTGGGAAAATGGAAGGAAACATGAAGTTGTTCTAGGAATGACAAAAATACTTCAAAGTTTCAAGTGAAAAAGTTAGTTTATAGATTTTGGATTTTCTGCATTGAAGAGTTTTAAATTGCTTCCTAAAATATGAAAACAGGGAAAAAATCTTGACCACTTTATCTACATTCTAAAAATGTGTATGTTCACATTTGGACAAAGAGGAGATTGTCTATGATTCCAGTCATCTTGCATATGCATGTAAGTGTAAACTTGACACTTATATGTGAAAGAAGTATTTTCAACACAGCTTAATCATTGTATTGAATGCTTGTTTGACACTTTGTCACCCTCACATCATGTTTCTGAATTATATTCACAGGAGAGAACTTTGCTGTAATATGAATGCAATAAATCTAATTAACTGTATTTAAGGTTAAAAACACCTCTTTAGAAGAATAGGAGTATGTGTCTTGTACTCAAAAAAAAAAAATAACACAATTAGAAAAGGTAAGTCCTCACTATGAACTAGTAATAAACCCAAATATCTGCTCTTTGAATGTGTTGTTTGCAAGGAAATATTAATGGTTCGAGGGAGTAAAGTTAGTAGAACTAGTTAAGAAGTTCAAAACCACAGTCTACCACTCATTCCATGACCCTGAGCATATCACTTAACTTCTCTACATCTCTGTCTTCACTGGTGTAAAATGGAAATAATACTACTAACCTTCTGAGGCTTTTATAATGAAAGAATGCTAAAATACTTCTAAAGCAGTTAGGAAAACACCTTAAACATGGCAGGTATTCAGTAAGTATGAGCCCTTGTACTTTATCCTTTTCCTCTTTGTTGGCAACATTCACAGCCTTTTAATTTTTCCCCACAAAGGACTTTTTGTAATGCAAAAAGTGAACACAATAAAATACCATAGAAACTGAACAGAGAAGAAAATGGAAATGTAGAGACATGAAAACAAATTTATTTTAAGCAGAATAACACATGTCATAGATTAGGCTAATGATGATGACTTCAGCTTCTCACTGGATCTGTGGCTGCCAAGTAACACATCAAAGAAGCCGAATATCTGGTGTGACAGGTTTCTTCCTTCTTTTCCTCCTACCACTTCATAGAATGCTCACCGACTTGCAACTTAGCTGAGATGAACAGTGATGAAATTCAAATCAAATACACCTCTGTCCAGAAGAGGTCAAACTTGGATCTCAGACAAACATCTAAGCACCACCTCACTGAAAGGATTTTGATCAGCAAATTGATGATACAGCAGCATATAAGACTATAACTAAAAGCAGCTTCCATTAGAATTCCACAAAGCATTGCAAGGACATGGTGGACCGTTGAGAGTCAAATATCCTGTGTTCCAGGAAGAGCATTCAGGACACACGTTCTGGTTTATTAAAACTCTCCATTTTTTTAGTTGGCAAGGGCTTGAGCTTAGTCCAAATAACATTCTCCAGAAGTTCCTGGGCCTCTTGGATTCCCTGTCTTGCAGCAACATTAAGGAGCAACTCCAGGTCCCTGGGAGAGGCAGTTTAGTTGTGTAAAGAAAAAATAAACTGAAAGCACCTGCGTGTCCAAGTGTTTAGGCTCCCAGCCAGGTTAACACCTGGTCAGACTCATTCTAAGGTACAGTGGGAAACACATGCCATTTTCATCTGGGTTTCATCATGGATGTCTCCCTGATAAAAACATAGCTACTCAAAAAAATAGTTTTAACAATATCAGAGTCCAGATGGATTCTTTTGCCCCATTTTGGGAAGTTGTTCTAGCCAAGACTATTAGGTAATGTCTGAGACACCTCTTTCTTGCCAGCAAATTCTGTCTTTTGGTTTGAGAGTGGTAACTGGAGTGGGGCTCCACTCAATCTGCCCACCGTCAGCTGTAAAACTGCCAACTATCAGTTGTAAAAGAAAATATATCAACTCTGCCATTTGACCTGGACACCTCAAAATTGTTATTTCAAAATTTCATTACCAAGTAAGTTGTGCAACCAACATTTCATTCCCAAGAGTCACCCATCCTTCATTGTCTCACTGAGATGCACTCTTTCTGAACCTTGTCTACCCCTCAGCCTGCAGTGGTTTAAGGGAGGAAGTTGGAAGAGAGAGTTGTACACACCACTTGGTAATAGAATGTATGTCAGTTGTATTACATTAAAAAAAGCTGAAAGTTCAATGGTTTATTTTGAGGGCTCTATCAAAATGTTTCTGACTCAAAATAGCTGCATGAAAATATTACAGACTGTAAACTGTTCAAAAACATTAAGAAAAACTTTTCCAGAGAAAGCAGTAGTATTTCTCTTGATTACTGTGAGTAGTCAGAAAAGGATTGGTCCAAAAGACAGAAGGGGAATTTGTGTCCAAAGAGAGCTACCTACCTGTATTTTTACATATTCTATTCTGTTTATAAGAAAATACCATAGGAATGTAAAGATGATACTCCAGGAAGCCTTAGAAATTCACAGGAGACTATAAGGACCATAAAATGACCTGGACTTTCACCTCAGGCCCGCAGAATGCCTTAATAATTTAATCAGTGGGATATGCACTGATATATGCATATATGCACATATATGAATCATGGATTCTCTTGCTTTGTAACTCTTATTATAACTCATAGCAATGCAAGTACATAAAAAGGCAAGAGTAGGAAGTGAGCTATATATAATATGCTTTTGTCTGTCAATTCCAATGCTATATGGGGATGGGTTTAGAAGGAATGACATATCAGCTGGAAGGAAAAAGACGGCTACTTTCACTACCCTACATTCATGGCCCCAGTCATGTTTTTCAGTTTTCCTATTGCAAGATTAAAGGGAATGCCTCTGCTGGGAGGCTTGTCTGGAAAAGAAAAAGAAAAAAAAAGAAAAAGGGACTGGGGATGGCAGGTGTGGGAGAGTATGCAATAAAAAGCAAGAAACAAGCCTGTGAAAAAGCATCTTCTTAATAAAACTAAGGGCAGTGCCAATAAAAATATGTAACCACTGTTTGAAACCAGGATATCTTTCTTTTCACATATCCAAGCAAACATTAATAAGACCCTCTCATTAAAAATGTTTCTCTTTACTTGAAACAACTACAGTACTTAAAAAAAAAAAAAACTAATTACTCATTGGCTCCAAACCCATTCATCAGCTTTTACAAATAGTAGTATAGTTATACTCTTTTCTCCAAAATATAGAGAAAATCAAAATATAAAAAGGACTATCTGGAAATGTTAGAAATTTGGTAACATGTAACTTGACCCTTAAGCACTATTTCCAGTTACTGATAAATATAATGTGCCAGAAGTTGCCAATAGAACTTCCTCCGAAGATGGGAATACTCTGTATCTGCACTATCTGGTAGAGTGGCCACTAGCTGTTGAACACTTGAAATCTAGATAGTGCAACTAAGAAAGTGAATTTTTAATTTTAATTAAGTTATTTCTTTTTATATAATCTTTGTTGTATATTTTCTATTACTATTTAGTCCCCTTATACCTCCATTTAAATTTAAATGGTTACATATGGCTAATGGCCATCATATTAGACAACACAGATTGTATAACTACTGCCTTGTTGCTTTGCAGTTCACGTTAACTAGAACCGATTAGAGAGAAAAAAAAATGTTGTCAGGAGTACAAGGAAATAGATAAAAGTATGTATCTTTAGTACATAAAACTTTTGGAAAGACTTGACTGGTGTGGCTCAGTGGGTTGTGTATCATCCCACAAGAGAAAGGTCTCTGGTTCAGTTCCTGGTTGGGCACATGACTTGGCTGCAGGTTTGGTCCCCTGGATGGGGCACATGAGAAGCAACCAAAGATGTGGGGAGAGCCTTCTCTTTCTCTCTCCCTTTCCCTCTCTCTAAAAATAAATATGAGAAGGGAACTAAAAATATCAGAATTACCTTCTAGAGGGTAGGCCCCTTGTAGTGCAGACTTCCCCTGCTAGATGAGTGTTCTAGGAACCCATCTGTATCAGTGTGCCAGCTAGTGTTGTTGTGAGAGGCTGCTTTTAGCTTCAGTGAATTTTGTTTGACTCTTTCAACACATTTGCCCGTTTTTGAGGTTTGGATGATTTATGAGCACACCTGCCTACACTATGTGGAGTATTAGGCAGTTTTTGATCAGCAACAACAGGACTCCCATGCTCCACCCTCCCCATTCACATGATCTCGCCTTGAGTGACTTTTTTATTTCCCTGGATGAAAAAAGTCCTCAAAGGGAAACATTTTGCCAAAGTGGAAGAGGTGAAACAAAAAACAGCAGAAGCACTAAAAGATGTCAAACTTGATGAGTTCAAAAACTGTTTTGAGCAGTGGAAAAAAACATCTCATTAGGTGTGTTGCATCAAATGGAGAGTACTTTGATGGTGACTGAAGTTTAAATATGTAAGAATAAATATACAATTTTTTATAAATAAATTCTGGGTTTTGGGAGCCCCCCTCATAAATAAAATCTTTTTTAAAGTATACCTTATTGGTTATGCTATTACAGTTTTCCCAATTTTTCCCCCCTTTATCCCCCATCTGCCCTGCATCCTCCAACCTTCCAGCATCCCCCTCTTAGTTCATATCCATGGGTTGTACATATAATTTCTTTCAATTCTCTGTTTTCTATACCATTCTTAACCTTTCCTCCTCTATTTTATGCCTACAATTGTGCTTCTTATTCCCTGTACCTTTCCACCCCATTCCTCTCCTTCCCATCCCCACTGAAAACCCTCCATGTGATGTCCATTTCTCTGATTCAGTTCCTATTCTAGCTGTTTGCTTAGTTTTTGTTTTCGGGTGTCTTTTTTTTTTAGGTTCAGTTGTTGATAGTTGTGAGTTTGTTGTCATTTTACTGTTCATAGTTTTGATCATCTTCTTTTTCTTAGATAAGTCTTTGACATTTCATATAATAAGGGCTTGGTGATGATCAACTCCTTCAGCTCGACCTTATCTGGAAAGCACTTTATCTGCCCTTCCATTCTAAATGAAAGCTTTGCTGGATAGAGTAATCTTGGATATAGGTCCTTGCCTTTCATGATTTCAAATACTTCTTTCCAGCCCCTTCTTGCCTGCGAGGTTACTTTTGAGAAATTAACTGATAGTCTTAGGGGAACTTCTTTGTAGATAACTGTCTCCTTTTCTCTTGCTGCTTTTAAGATTCTCCCCTTATCTTTAATCTTGGGTAACTTAACTATTATGTGACTTGGTGTGTTTCTTCTTGGATCCAGCTCCTTTGAGACTCTGAGCTGCCTCGACTTGCATGTCTAGTTCCTTTACCAGATTGGGGAAGTTTTCCTTCATTATTTGTTCAAATAAGTTTTCAATTTCTTGCTGTCTTGCTTTTTGTCTTCTCCTTCTGGAACCCCTATAATTTGGATATTGGAAAATTTATAGTTGTCCCAGAGGTTCCTAAGCCTCTCTTCATTTTTTTAAATTCTTGTTTCTTCATTTCATTCCATTTGGATGTTTATTCCTTCCTTTTGTTCTAAATTGTTGCTTTGAGTCCTGGTTTTCTTCCTGTCACTGTTAGTTCCCTGCATATTTTGCTTTATTTCACTATGAGTATCCTTCATTTGTTCTTTCATTTTTTTTGACCTAATTCAGTCAGTTATGTGAGCAATTTTGATTACCGGTGTTTTGAACTCTCCATCAAATAGATTGGCTATCTCCTCATCACTTAGTTTTCTTTCTGGAGTTTTGCTCTGTTCTTTCATTTGGGCCCTATTTCTTTGTCTCAGCACACCTGTTAAGTTGTAAGAGGGTGGGGCCTTAGGTATTCACCAAAGCGGGACAACCCTCTTTGCTGAATGGTGTTGCTGTTTGTGGGGGAGGGGTCAGAGAGGGAACAAGGCAACTTGCTTTCTTGGCTTTAGCCCCACTATCCAATGAGTGAGACTGGAAGTTTCTCTTACCATGGCAACCCCTGCCATAGTCCACAGTCAGCTCTGAGTCTCAGTTTTCCATTCAGTCAGCCACACCCAGGTGGTCCACTGCCTTGCCACAGGTTCTGTCCATCTGCCCTTCTGCCCCATCTTCCTCGTCTCCCTCCTGCCAGTCTGGTTGGTCTGGTTGACTGTTTCTTTAATTCCTTGGTTGCCGGAGTTCCATGCAGTTTGAGTTTCTCACACTTCTGATTTTTTATTGATTTTAGATTGGTTGTTATCCTCCTTTTGGTTGTGCAAGGAAGCGAAGGGTTTCTACCTATGCCTCCATTTTGGCCAGAACTCTTCATAAATAACATCTTGAAAACAATTTTGGAAAATGAGTAAGAAAATAACAATCCAATGGAAAAATGGACAGACTGGACAATAGACCATTCTCAAGAAAAATTAAAGTTATAATAGACATTTGGAAAAAAATCAACTTCACAATTGATATAAATGAAAAAATCAATGAAGACATTTTCAAGTTTGCACAGATTAACAAATAGTTACAAGTAATATTGATAAGGTTATGGGCATTTATACTAGAACTTGACAATCTTCCAGGACAGTTTGTCAATTTGCTTTAAAAGCTTTGGGGATGATCCTTGTCTGTCTGCCCCACTAATATCATTTTTTGTGATTATTTTGGTAAGGAAATAAACACACATGTTTAAAAACACATATAAAAGCCTCTTCTCAGCAACTGTTTGTGATACTAAGAAACTAGGAAAAGGATTTGAAGTTTATGTTTATAAAATAGTAAATCTTCTAATACCTTATGGTATATTATATATATGTGTGTGTGTGTGTGTGTGTGTGTGTGTGTGTGTATTATCTGAAAAGTGTCTAGAAGAATATTCATCAAAATGTCAAAGTCATGTTTACTGTGCTATGGAATACTGGCAATTTTTTTCAATGTTTTCCACATTAGGTATAAATTATTTTGTAAATCAAAAACCACAAATTCCATTTTTAAAACACATGCGGTGAAATCTTGCCTTTGGAACACTTTTCGAATCAATCCCCAACAGTGGAAACCATCATGGAAAGATGGAAAGATTTTTCTTTCTTTCTTTTTCTTTTTTTAAAATTATTTTATTGTTGTTCAAGTACAGTTGTTTGCATTTACCCCCTAACACTTCCCCCACCCCAGCCATCCCAAACTCCCTCCCGTACTTCCACCCCCCATGGTTTTGTCCATGTGTCCTTTATAGTTGTTCCTGAAAACCCCTCCCCCTTCCCCTCTGGTTACTATCAGATTGTTCTTAATTTCAATGTCTCTGGTTGTATGTTGCTTGCTTATTTGTTTTGTTAATTAGGTTCCACTTAAAGGTGAGACCATATGGTATTTGTCCCTCACTGCCTGGCTTATTTCATTTAGCATAATGCTCTCCAGTTCCATCCATGCTGGCACAAAGGGTAGGAGCTCCTTCTTTCTTTCTGCTGCACAGTATTCCACTGTGTAAATGTACCACAGTTTTTTGATTCATTCATTTACTGTTGGACACTTAGGTTGCCTCCAGCACTTGGCTATTGTAAATTATTCTGCTATAAACATTGGGGTGCATAGGTTCTTTTGGACTGATGTTTCGGGTTCTTAGGATATGATCCCAGCAGTGCAATTGCAGAGCAAAATGCAGTCCCATTTTTAGTTTTCTGAGGAAATTCCATTGTGTTTTCCACAGTGGCTGCACCAGTCTGCATTCCCACCAACAGTGCACTAGGGTTCTCTTTTCTCCACAACCTCACCAGCACTTGTTATTTGTTGATTTGTTTCTGATGGCCATTATGACTCATGTGAAGTGATATCTCATTTTAGTTTTAATTTGCATCTCTCTGATAGCTAGTGATGCTGAGCATCCTTTCATATGTCTCTGGGCCCTCTGTATGTCCTCCTTGGAGAAGTGTCTGTTCAAGTCTTTTACCCATTTTTTAATTGGGTTGCTTGTCTTCTTAGAGTGGAGTCATGTGAGTTCTTTACATATTTTAGAGATCAAACCCTTGTCTGAGGTATCATTGACAAATACATTTTTCCCATATAGTTGGTTCTTTTTTTTTTTATTTTAATCATTGTTCAAGTACAGTTTTCTCCCACTTACTCCCATTCCAGCCCACCCACCTAACCCTCCCCTCTTTCCCCCCATTATCCCCCATCCCTAGTTTTTGTCCATGTGTCCTCCAAATTTGTTCCTGTAAACCCTACCCATTCCCCCCTGAAATTCCCTCTTCTCTCCCCTCTGGTCACTGTCAGTCTGTCCCCTATTTCAGTGTCTTTGGTTAGATTTTGCTTGTTTCTTTGTTTTGTTGTTTAGGTTCCTGTTAAAGGTGATATCATGTGGTATTTGTCTTTCACTGCCTGGCTTGTTTCGCTTAGCATAATGCTTTCCAGCTCCATCCATGCTGTTGCAAAGGGTAGGAGCTCCTTCTTTCTTTCTGCTGCATAGAATTCTATTGTGTAAATGTACCATAGTTTTTTGATCCATTCATTTACTGATGGGCATCTAGGTTGCTTCCAGCACCTAGCTATTGTAAATTGTGCTGCTATGAACATCGGAGTGCAAATGTTCTTTTGTATTGGTGTTTCAGTGTTCTTAGGATATAGTCCCAGCAGTGGAATTGCAGGGTCAAAAGGCAGATCCATTTTTAGTTTTCTGAGGAAGTTACATACTGCTTTCCATAGTGGTTGTACCAGTCTGCATTCCCACCAACAGTGCACTAGGGACCCCCTTTCTCCACAACCTCTCCAACATTTGTTATTTGTTGCTTTGTTTATTATGGCCATTCTGACTGGTGTGAAGTGGTATCTCATTGTGGTTTCAATTTGCATCTCTCTGATAGCTAGCAATATTGAGCATCGCTTCATGTGTCTTTGGATTTTCTGTATGTCCTCCTTGGAGAAGTGCCTGTTCAAGTCCTTTGCCCAATTTTCAATTGGGTTACTTGTCTTCTTAGAGTGGAGTCGTGTAAGTTCTTTATATATTTTGGAGACTAAACCCTTCTCTGAGGTATCATTGGCAAATATGTTTTCCCATGCAGTTGGTTCTCTTTTTATTTTGATACAGGTTTCTTTAGCTGTGCAAAAGCTTTTTATTTTGATGAGGTCCCATTTGTTTATTCTTTCCTTTATGTCCCTTGCTCTAGGAGACAAGTCAGTAAAAAAGTTTCTGTGTGAAATATCTGAGATTTTCCTACCTACGTTCTCTTCTGGGACTTTAATGGTGTCACGTTTTATATTTAAGTCTTTTATCCACCTTGAATCTATTTTTGTATAAGGTGTAAGTTGGTGCTCGAGTTTCATTTTTTTGCACGTAGCTGTCCAGTTCTCCCAACACCATTTGTTGAAGAGGCTATTTTTATTCCATTTTATGTTGCTGCTTCCTTCGTCAAATATTAATTGACCATAGAGACTTGGGTTTATTTCTGGGCTCTCTGTTCTGTTCCATTGGTCCATGTGCCTGTTTTTGTGCCAGTACCAGGCAGTTTTGATTACAGTAGCCTTGTAGTATAATTTAGTGTCAGGTATTGTGATTCCTCCTACTTTACTCTTCTTTCTCAAAATTGCAGCAGCTATTCAGGGTCATTTATGGTTCCATATAAATTGTTGAAGTGTTTGTTCTATGTCTGTGAAATATGCCGTTGGTACTTTAATAGGTATTGCATTGAATGTGTAAATTGCTTTGGGTAGTATGGACATTTTGATGATATTAATTCTTCCAATCCATGAACACAGTATATATTTCCATTTGTTTGTGTCTTCCTTGATTTCTCTCCTCAGTGTTATGTAGTTTTCTGAATACAGGTCTTTTACCTCTTTGGTTAGGTTTATTCCTAGGTATTTTATTTTTCTTTTTGCTATTTCAATTGGGATTTTTTTCTTGATTTCTGCTTCTGCTGTTTCATTGTTGGTGTACAGAAATGCCTTTGATTTGTGGATATTGACTTTGTATCCCGCTGTTTTGCCAAATTCATTTATTAGGTCAAGCAGTTTTTTGGTGGAGTCTATAGGATTTTCTCTGTACACTATCATGTCATCTGCAAACAGTGACAGTTTTGTTTCCTCCTTTCCAATTTGAATGCCTTTTATTTCTTTTTCTTGTCTGATTGCTGTGGCTAAAACTTCCAGTACTATATTGAATAGAAGTGGTGAAAGTGGACAGCCTTTTCTTGTTCATGTTCTTAGTGGAAAAGATTTTAATTTTTGCCCATTGAGTATAATATTGGCTGTAGGTTTCTCATATATGGCCTTTATTACGTTGAGGAATGCTCCCTCTATTCCCACTTTGCTGAGTGTTTTTATCATAAATGGGTGCTGTACCTTATCAAAGGCTTTTTCTGCATCTATTGATATGATCATGTGGTTTTTGTCTTTGATTTTGTTTATGTGATGTGTTACATTTACTGATTTGCGAATATTGTACCATCCTTGCATACCTGGAATGAATCCCACTTGGTCATGGTGTATGATCTTCTTAATGTACTGTTGGATGCGGTTTGCCAGTATCTTGTTGAGGATTTTAGTGTCAATGTTCATCAGCGATATTGGCCTGTAGTTTTCTTTCTTTGTTGTGTCTTTATCTGGTTTTGGAATTAAGATGATGTTGGCCTCATAAAAAGAGTTTGGGAGTCTTCCATCTTTTTGGGTTTTTTGGAATAGTCTGTGAAGGATAGGTGTTAGCTCTTCCTTAAATGCTTTGTAGAATTCTCCTGTGAAACCATCTGGTCCAGGGCTTTTGTGCATTGGGAGTTTTTTGATTACTGCTTCAATTTCTTTTGCTGTTATTGGTTTGTTCAGGCTTTCTGCTTCCTTTTTATTGAGTTTTGGAAGATTATATTTTTCTAGAAATTTGTCCATTTCATCTAGGTTTTCAAATTTCTTGGCATACAGTTCTTCGTAGTAATCTCTTACAATCCTTTGTATTTCTGTGGTATCTGTTGTCATCTCTCCTCTTTCATTTCTGATTGTGTTTATTTGGGTTTTCTCTCTTTTTTTCTTGATGAGTCTGCTTAAAGGTTTGTTGATTTTGTTTATCTTTTCAAAGAACCAACTCTTGGATTCATTGATCTTTAGAATTGTGCTTTTAGTCTCCATGTCATTTAATTCTGCTCTGATCTTGGTTATTTCCTTCCTTCTGCTTGCTCTGGGCTGTCTTTGTGGTTGTTCCTCAAGTTCTTATAGACGTAGGGTTAAGTTATTTGTTTGAAATGTTTCTAACTTTTTTAGGTGGGCCTGTATCGCTATGAACTTCCCTCTCAGGACTGCCTTGGCTGTGTTCCATAAGTTTTGGGTTGTTGTGAGTTCGTTTTCATTTGTTTCCAGAAACCTTTTGATTTCTTCCCTAATACCATTCTTGACCCGTTCATTGTTTAATAGCATGCTATTTAATCTCCATGAATTTGAGTGTTTTTGGTTTTTTTCCTTGGGGTTGGTTTCTAGTTTCAGTCCCTTGTGATCCGAGAAAATGCTTGGTATGATTTCAATTTTTTTGAAATTGTTGAGGCTTGTTTTGTGTCCTATCATGTGGTCAATCTTTGAAAATGTTCCATGTACATTTGAAAAAAATGTGTATTTAGCTTCTTTGGGATGGGGGATGCTGTAATATCAGTAAAGCCCATTTCCTCAAGGGTATTGTTCAATGCCACAATATCTTTGTTGATATTTTGTTTGGAAGGTCTGTCCATTTTTGATAGTGGGGTGTTAAAATCTCCCACAATAATTGTGTTGCTGTCCATATCTTTCTTGAAGTCCTCTAAGATTTTCTTTATGTGTTTGGGTGCTCCTATGTTGGGTGCATATATATTTACAATATTTATGTCTTCTTGGTGAATTCTTCCCTTGAGTATTATGCAATGACCTTCTGGGTCTCTCTTTATGGTCCTTCTTTGGAAGTCTATTTTGTCAGATATGAGTATTGCTACCCCGGCTTTTTTTTCCTGTCCATTTGCTTGGAAAATTTGTTTCCAGCCCTTCACTTTCAGCCTGTGCAGATCTTTTATCCTGAGGTGGGTCTCTTGTAGACAGCATATGTGTGGGTCATGTTTTCTTATCCAATCAGCTATTCTATGTCTTTTGATTGGAGCATTTAATCCATTTACGTTTAAGGTTATTATTGATAGGTACTTATTCATTGCCTATTATGTACATGTGATCCTCTCTCACTCTCTCTTTTCCTTTCTTTCCTTAAAGCAGTCCCTTTAGCATCTCTTGCAGAGCTGGTTTGGTGGAGGCGTATTCTTTTAGACTTCTTTTGTCTGAGAAGCTTCTTATTTGGCCTTCTATCTTGATTCAGAGCCTTGCTGAGTAAAGTAGTCGTGGTTGCAGGCCTCTGGTTCTCATTACTTGGATTATTTCTTGCCATTCTCTTCTGGCTTGGAGTGTTTCCATTGAGAAGTCAGCTGTTAGCCTTATTGGGGCTCCCTTGTATGTTACTTCCTGTTTCTCCCTCGCTGACTTTAAGATTCTCTCTTTGTCTTGAAATTTTGCCATTTTAATTATAATGTGTCTTGAGGTGGGCCTCTTTGGGTTCCTCTTGATTGGGACTCTCTGTGTTTCCTGGATTTGTGTGACTTTTTCTCTCATCAAATTAGGGAAGCTTTCCATCATTACTTTTTCAAATAGGTTTTCTATCCGTTGTTCTTCTTCTTCTCCTTCTGGTATCCCTATTATATGGATATTATTACGTTTCATATTGTCTTGCATTTCTCTTAATCCCTCTTCATTCTTTCTGAGCCTCTTTTCCTTTTCTTGCTCTTTCTGGGTGTTTTCTTCTACTTTGTCCTCTAGCTCACTGATCCGATCTTCTGCTTCATCAATCCTGCTTTTCATTCCTTCTACTGTGTTCTTCAGTTCAGAAACTGTATTCTTCATTTCCTCTTGGCCCTTGTTGAGAGTTTCTATTTCCTTTTTTATGCTGATGTAGTTTTCATTGAGTTCATTGTAGCTTCCCTGTAGTTTCTGGTAGCTCATTGTGAGCTCATTGAGCTTCCTGACAATCATTGCTTTGAACTCAATATCTGATAGTTGAATTGCCTCTATTTCATTTAGCATTCTTTCTGAGGCTTCCTCCTTTCCTTTCATTTGGAGATTATTTCTTTGTCTTCCCATTGTTTGTGAGACTCTTCTTGTTTGGCTCAGCTTCTTATATTGATCTGTTCTGGCTCCCTGGGTTTATGTTGTGAACTTCTTTAGGAGAACAGCAGTGAGTTTTAGTGGTGCTGTTTCCTTGATCTCCCAAGCTCACTGGTCTTGGGCTGTCGTTTAAGTTGGCTTTGTGTTTGCCTTTGGGTTTTGATTGTTATTGAGTCCTTTGGTGGTTCCTTCCCACCAGCTGGTTAAATGAGGGTCACTCTGTCCACCACCTCCTGTATTTTGTTGTGCTGGTGAGGGCAGGTTGTGTTGAAACTGGTTCTTCTGTGTGTATAAGGTTTAAAGAAATCTTGTTCAGTTGTTTGTATTGGGTATTGTCTCTACTGTTTAGTTGTATTTCCAGATAGGTCCTGAATTGAGGTTTGTGTGGTTACTACTCCCTCCTTCACCTTCTTCTGCTGTTATCTGTTAGTGGTTCCTTAGTTGTTGGGTTTCCTCTTCCAGTGGGTATCCTGGTTCACCTCCTCCACCTATTCTTTTTTGTCATCAGTTGGAGAGGGAAAGCAAAATGGTTTAAGACAACAACAGAGAATTCTATGCTATTTACAGTAGTAGCAAGTAGGGAAGATATAGGAGATCCTTTGACTATGTATAGTGTTAACCATGATCTTCCACCCAGCTAGCTGATTTTTAGAAAGGATGGAAATAAGATAAGACTCTTGTTGGGGGAGGAAGGATTGTGAGTTGGATCTATAAAGCAGGGAGGTTGTGGGAGGTCAGATTCTGGGGCAAGGTGAGAGTAAAGGATAGTAAATAGGTGTAGTGTGTGAGAGAATAGAGTTAACCAGTACAGTAATAGAGTTCAGGAAACTTTGAAATGGGCTAAAATCTGGGAGGGGGGGGCCGTGTTGTGAAGTAATTACAATTGAATGGAACAGCAGTTATTTACAATAATATTATGGCAACATTCATATGACAGAGTCTATGAGATCTAGGTAACAAGAATAGGGAGTACAGAACATCGAGTAGTGTGCTAATGGGACACAGGTGAGTTAAAGGACAGTAGATTAGTAATACAGTATAGAAAGAGATATCAGGGGAAAGCTGTCAGGTCATACAATATATCCAGCCTAGCAAAGCAGACTATACTAAAAGAAGAGGGATATAAAAATACCATTAAAAAAAGATGTAGGAATACTGGAAAAATAATAATAATACAAATATGCAATAACTTGCAGGTTCTCTGTAGTAGCAGAGTGACATTTATCTCACTGTCCCAGCTGTTGTGATGCCCCTTCTTTGGGTTCAACTTGGTCTTTTCATAGATCCAGGATTTTGTCTCACTTGTAGGTATTTAGAAAAAAATTTAAAAAAGTAAAAAATAGAAAAGGCAGACGAAGGAAGGAAGAAGAGATAAAATTGGAGGACAGGAAGGAGGAAGGAATAAAACAAGAAATCAGGTAAGAGAGGAAAAAGAAATCAAAAGAGAATAAAAACAATAAAAATTAAAAAATTAAAAATTGTTAAAAAAAAATAGAATCAAATTTAAAAGTCTCTTGGTTTCAAAGTGGCCAAACCGGTTTTTCTGCTCTTGCTGGCTGAGGCAGGCTGAAGGATGGTTTGTTTGGCTTTTCTTCCTTGGCCAGTGGAGTTTGCACTGGCTCCTCAGCTTTGGGCCCTGGGTGTGGGAATCAGGTCTTTCCCCAGGGTTACTGCTGTGGGCTGGGGTGCAGGGATGCTCTCCCTGCAGGCATGCCCGTGCGCCAGTGTGCCCGTCTGCCTGTGTGCCGGTGTGCCGGTGCGCCTGTGCCAGCGCGCCCGCAGCTGGGTAGCAGGGAGGCTGGAGCAACTGATCACTTTAGGAGAATTCCCCAAACAGTGTCTGTGTCTATTCACTCCTTCCTCTTGAGAAATTCCTCCCGTTCAAGCCCGCTGCTCCCCACAGTGGCCTGGCTTCTCCTACCGCCAAATGCTCCAGCCAGACCGGTGACCGTGGGGGTCCGGGTCCGCTGCATGACTCAGCCCCTCAGGTGTCCACCGCCTCCAAAGGTGCTCACAGCCCCCGTGTGTTTGCCAGCACCTGGATTCCTCCCAGAGCCGCTCAGACCTTGTTCGGCTGGGGAGGGAGCAGTTGACCTGGCTCTCTCCCAAGGACCTTATGGCAAACCCAGCAGCGGCCCTGGGCCTGGGGCTGCAGCCCCGGGACCACACACTTGTCCTGGGACCCTACCTTGTTGCATCACTCCCCTTAGGGTCCATTCTTTGTTCTTTCAGTTCTGCCACAATCCTTGGTCCTCTATTTTCGAAAATGCTGAAATATGTTGGTTGCTTGCCTTTCTACTCCATAGATCGGTCAGGATTTTCTCCCCTGAGCAGAGGAAAGCCGAATCTGCTCCTTCCTACTCTGACGCCATCTTAGATCCCCCCCTGGTTCTCTTTTCATTTTAGTGCTGTTTTCTTTAGCCATGCAGAAGCTTTTTAATTTGATGAGGTCCCATTTGTTTATTCTTAGATGGAAAGATTTTTCAAACTGGCCTTTAGTTATATGATCTGAGGTAAGGACTTGGCTTACAAAGTGTTGTTTCAAGCAGCACTAGACATACACATTAGACATACTCAAGTTTAAGATTAAACTATAGGGGAAAAAGCATTTTTGCTTTAAAACTCAAGGACTGCAGCATGCAAAATTCTACCTGTTCCAGATTGAAGAAATCTCAAGAAACATGGCCACTAAAGGCAGTTGAAGTTCCTGGACAGGAGACTAGACTAAAAAGGAAAAAGAGACATTGTTAGCACCATTGGCATAATGTGAATAAATTCTGATTGGATCTGACAGTAGTGTTCCACTGATGTTGATTTTTTTTTTTTTGGTGGCTGCAATTTCTGTTGTTACAATAGCAGAACATTTGGTTTGAGGGAGATATACACTGCAGTATTTATGGGGTGATGGGGCATCATGTTAGGGGGGAAGAGAGAAGAGAGAAAGAACAAATGAAGTAAAATATTTACTGGTCACGCAACCACATGTTGAGGATACAAGAGTTTTTGCCTATTCTGGCAACATTTCTGTAAGTATGAAACAGGTTCAAAAAAAATTTAATGTGAAAAGCAATGTCAGAATTCTTTAAATAAACAAGTGAAATTAAATATATGTACACATAATTGATTTATTAATACCATCTGAAGCTTTTTCTGATGCTATGCATATAATTCATTTAAGCCAAAATATGCATATATATAAGTTAACATGTAGAAATCAGGTAGGCCATTTCCATAGTTTGAGTACTCAGATAGAAATACTGATAAAGAAATGAAAGTTAAATGGTTTGCTTTGTCACTATTGTCTGTAATTTTACACCATCACCTCAAAGCAGTGAGTCTATACCTTTCTCCAAAGTAAATTTCTGAGCATCTTTATTGTCTTTTCCAACTTATATTAATGTTAGATGTTTATTAAATGTTAATTTCTTTTCCCTTTATTGTATGACTCTTCAGGGGTTTTTATACACATACCCTTCCTTTATCTGGGTTCATTGGCAAACACCCTATGTAAATAAATATCAATCTTTTGAGAATACTTTATCCTCTTTCTCTTTTGGACCATTCTCTTATTAAAAAAAAAAATTGAGCCAGGTATTATGCTAGATGAGAACATAAACATATAGAGCTTATGGTTTGGGAAACAGACACTAAACAAATAATAAAACATGGAAGTTAAAGTACAGCCATGGTAAGCACTAGAATGAAAGCATATAATGGTGAGGTTTACTCTTCACGTCTTTGTATGAAAGAAAGAATGAGGGCTAGTTTCAGTCAGATGAGGCTGAAAAGTGCAAATTATGAAAAGCTCTGGTCAGAGGCCATATTAAAGACTTTGGTCTTCATTTCAAGAGCCACAGAAGTCTCTGGAGTGTTCACATGTATGGGACAGGGGTGATGAGAAGTGACAGTGAACACCATCATTTTGAATTTTAAAAAAATCTCTCTAATTTCAGTTTAGAGTTGCATCCTTCAAAGTGGAGTACACACGATGTTCAATTAGGGAGCAAGAAAAGTATTTGAACTTCTATTAACATATTACATTAAAAACTTAAGCTTTAAGGGAGGATGAATGGTAATGGAAGGAGACTTGGCCTGGGGTGGTGAACACACAATGCAACATACAAATGTTGTATTATAGAATTGTACATCTAAAACCTACATACTTTTATTAATAGATGTCACCCCAATAAATCCAATTTTTAAAAAATCTTTTAAAAAACTTAAGCCTTACTAATATTTAACCTAAGGATTCACTTAGTCATTATGTCAGGTGGCCATACATTACTTAGGGTAGTTGAGATAACCTATGGAAAGTATGATTATTCCACAATGTTGATGGGGGGACCCTCATCCACTTATTTGTTTATGCATGCCAGGTTAAGTGCATTTATGGATATAATGCTTAGTTTAACTGAAATAATCCTCTTAAAGTGAACACAATTTTAAAAAGACTCCTAAAAAATCATGGAATAAAGTTAATATGAACATTTTAAAACTTAGTGATCAAGAGATCCCCCTGGGTTCCTGACTTGCACAACTCCAGTCACCAAAATGAGAGGAGTGGGTTTGGGTGTGTTGTGGAAGAGAGTGTGCAGGGGTTCATGGTTTTGGTTTGGACCATACTGGGCTCAGAGGAGTGCTGTTGAATATGTATGTTAGGGATTTTACAAATGTCTAGACTAAACATTTGAGTCATCTCAGTACAGGTAGTACTATAATAAATCCTATATTATATAGGATTTAATGAAATCTTTAAACATCAAAATTTTAATTTTTGAAAGCCTCATATCCCTGGCTGGCGTAGCTCAGTGGATTGAGCACGGGCTGCGAATCAAAATGTCGCAGGTTCGATTCCCAGTCAGGGTACATGCCTGGGTTGCAGGCCATGACCCCCAGCAACCGGACACTGATGTTTCTCTCTCTCTATCTCCCTCCCTTCCCTCTCTAAAAAATAAATAAGTAAAATCTTTTTTTAAAAAAAAGAAGGCCTCATATCTCTGTGATCTGTTTTGCCTCACTGTCAATAATTAGAATTGTATACTTTCTATGGTTTTTTAAAGTTATCCTTTCTAAAGTTAAAGGAATATGCTTCCACTCTGGGGTCTTATAAGAGGAGATCACAGTATTTTTTTTTCCATTAGAAAATGTATTAACAACTTTTTATATGGGTGCATGTTTAAAAGAGGCATTTGAAATCAACTGTTTCACTTTTAAAGTATAAAAATTTCAAACATACAGAAAAATAAATAGATATCTATGCACCCACCAGCCATATTTGGTAGATTTATACAGTGTCTGGCAGAAGCAACACCTGCTTAAGTGTGGTTGGTAGAGTACATGAATGTCTTGCACGAGACGGACAGCAATTTGAACATTTCACCTAAAATGTCACATGGTGTGCTTGAGTGTGATATTATGTTACAGAATTACATGTTTATGATTTTGTAATTAAAAAGGGTGTTATTTGTGTTGTATCCTGTATTTTGCCACATTTACTCCATATTATTAAACAAGAAGCATTATAAAAACAAAACCATGTCCACCCTCATTTCCTCCCCCCTCTCTTTCCAAAGGTAACCCAGGATTAAGTCTTCATCTGAGGCGCATCAATCTAATGAATGTTTTTAAGGAATAATTGGCTCAAATTAGCTGTATGAACAAGAATTCTAAACATAAATGGTAAGGGGAAAAAAGGAAGTCCAAATTTATTTTAGTATTTCACATAGTTGAATAAAAATATTTAACTACAATGGGATTTCTAAGGCTAATCAAAACATCAAATTGCTTTACTTTTAATTAGAATTTTTCAACCAATATGGTGCTATGTTTATATTAAGAATAATGAGAAGCTAGAGATTATTTTAAAATTGCAGTTTGCTTGGTAGAAATCTGTTCAAACTTGAAATTCATTAAAGGAAAAAATCATTTTATAAGGACCTTGTGATGAGAAAACTGAAATTATTTCTGGTTTAGGACATATGCCTGATTGATTAATATTTTAGTCACTGACTATGGTCAATTCTATAAACTTGAGGGCATAATTTGTTCTAAATTCTGTGATTACAAAGATAGTGGATGATCTAGATCTTGCTCTCAAGCATTTCAAAGGTGTGGAGCAGAGATATAAGCAAATTGCAAAACAGCGTGGGAAGTGTTTTCATAGCCGTGCAGAACATACAAAGTTCCAAGGGAGAGGGGATGGATGGTATCTGTTTCTACCTACTGGATTTTTTCCAAAAGTTCTGCCACTGATATGATCAATATTTTTTTGACCTAAAGAACACTTAACACATTTAATTTCAATGCATTTTTTAAACTGGTTTTTGAGGCACAGAGAAGAACTTGCATCAGACATAGAGTGCTGTTGTCTTTCAAAGTAGGGCTTAGGAGACTTCTGGTCAGGATAGCAGTGCAGGCAGACATGGCTCACCTCTTTGAACAACCACATAAAAATTACAACTAAAACATAGAACAGCTGTCGCTCAGAACCATCAGAAATCAAACTGAAGCCCTAGCTGGTGTAGCTCAGTGGATTGAGCGTGGGCTGGGAACCAAAGTGTCCCAGGTTCGATTCCCAGCCAGGGTGCATTCCTGGTTGCAGGCCATAACCCCCAGCAACCGCACATTGATGTGTGTGTGTGTGTGTGTGTGTGTGTGTGTCTCTCTCTCCCCCCCCCCCTCCCTCCCCTCCCTAAAAATAAATAAATAAAATCTTTAAAAAAAGATGGTAATGGCATATTTGGAAAAAAAAAAAAAGAAATCAAATTGAATGGAAGCCTGACAAGTAGAGAGTTAAAGAAACCACATCCATTTAGACTGGTAGGAAGGGCACAGATGCAGAACAGGCAAGTCCCACAACCACATGTGGTGAATAAAAATTTGAGAGGGATATCTCAGGAATGAGGAGTACCAGCCCCACACCAGGACCCCCAGCCCCCGGTTCCAGTGCCAGAAATCCCTACAACTTCTGGCTGCAAAAACCAGTGGGGATTGAGTTGGTGGAAGAAACTGCTGGAGCCCCAAGCAAGTCCTCTTAAGGAACCCACATATGGACTCACCTACTCAGACTCACTCCCTCTGAGCTCCAGCACTGGGATAGCAGCTTGAAGGCACCAGTGGTATACAGGGATAAACTTAGGTCTTTGGCATCAAGGTGAGCAGAGGCCATTGTCCCTTTTCTGAGCCCTCTCCCTACAGAGCCACTGAGCTGGCAAGCTGGTGCCATATCTGAGACTCCATAAACCTGGCTAACACTGTTTGACCAGCCTTGGAGACCCCCAGAGACTCCACCGCACTCAACTTATAGGCCCACCCAAGCTGCTTTTCCACATGAGTGGCTGGTCTTGGCTCATTCTTCACAACTTCCTAAATCCTCTCAAATAAGCAATAGCAGGCCTTGTTGAGCCACACGCCCACTACTTCAAGCGGCAGCCAGCCTAGATTGCAGCTTGGTTTTGCCTGGGAATCTTCAAGCCCAGCATGAGTAGCAGCCATCTCAGCTTGCTTTATAACTCAGGTGGGTGGCCCCAGGCAAAACACATGTGGGGGCTGACATTGGCTTGCACCACTTGGGAAATTCAAGAGCCTCCACATTCAGTGGACAGCTATATACCACATCAGAGCACCACCACCCTGCCCCTGCACAGCTGATCCTCCATGAGGGCAGAGGTGGTAAGTGATCACAGACAATACTTGCAGCTGACTGGCCTGGAAGAATCCCTCCCATTGATCTACCAACAGCAACCAAGGCTCAACTACAAGAGGAAGGTATCCTCAGCCCACATGAAGAGCACACCTCCAGTACCCAACTTGGGTGACAGGACAGCCTGTGTCACTGGACCCTACAGAACACCTCCTACATTAGGCCACACTACCAAGACATGGAGTCAAAGCAACTCTATCTAATATATAGAAACAAACATGGGGAGGCTGCAAAAACAAGGAGACAAAAAATATAGCCCAAATGAAACAGATCAAAACTTCAAAGAGATAAGCAAAATGAAGATAAACAATCTATCAGATGCAGAATTCAAAATTCAAAACGCTCGTTATAAGGATGCTCAAAGAACTTAGTGAGGGGAACCTCAACAGCATAAAAAAGGTCCAGTCAGAAACAAAGGATACACTAATTAAAATAAAGAACAATTTACAGGGAAACAACAGTAGAATGGATGAAGCCAAGAATCAAATCAATGATTTGGAACATAAGGGAGCAAAAAACAACCAATCAGAGCGGCAAGAAGAAAAAAAAATTTTAAAAATGATGATAGTATAAATAGCCTCTAGGACAACTTCAAGAGGTCCAACACCCACATCATAAGAGTGCCAGAAGGTGAAGAGAAAGAGAAAGATATTGGAAATCTACTTGAAAAAATAATGAAAGAAAACTTCCCTAATTTGGTGAAGGAAATAGACATGCAAATCCAGGAAGCACAGAGAGTTCCAAACAAGATGAATGCAAAAAGGCCCACTCCGAGACACATCATAATAAAAATGCCAAAGGTTAAAGTAAAAGAGAGAATCAAGGGTGGGGTGGGGGAGGGTGGTGGGAGTAAAGTGGAAACAACTATGCTTGAACAACAATAAAAATATATAAATAAAAAAGTAAAAGAGAGAATCTTAAGAGCAACAATAGAAAAGCAGTTATTTACCTAATTCCCATAATACTGTCGGCTGATTTCTAAAAATAAACTTTGCAGGCTACAATGGACTGGCAAAATATATCAAAGTGATGAAAAGCAGGGACCTATGGCCCAGACTGCACTACCCAGCAAAGATATCGTTTAGAATCAAAGGGCAAATAAAGAGCTTCCCAGACAGGAAAAAAACTAAAGGAGTTCATTACCACCAAACCATTATATGAAATGCTAAAGGGATTTATTTAAGAAAAAGAATATCAAAACTATCAACAATAAAATGGCAATAAATATGTATCTATCAACAATTGAATCTAAAAAACAAACTATGTAAACAAGAAGGACATAGACAGAATCACAGATAGGGAGAGTATTTTGATGGTTGCCAGATAGGAAGAGCGTATGGAGGAATGGGTTAGGAGGTAGGGGATTAAGAAGTACAAGTAGGTGGTTACAGAATAGCCACAAGTGCAACATACAGAGCAGAGAAGGCAAAGAACTTATATGCATGACCCATGAAGATGAACAATGGTGGGGAGATTGCCTGGGGGAATGAGGGGTACTCAGTGGAGAGAGAAAAGGGGGGGGGATCAGGATAACATAGCATAATAGCATAAATAATTAAAATAATAGCATAAATAATTTTTTTAAAAAAGTAGTGCTTAAACTTTGTCCCTTCAGTTTCATGTTACATGTAAATAAGTAGATGAGCTTCAGATTTTGTATAAGCAAAGTGAATAATTTTCATATAAAGTTGAACCAAATATTTTTTAAAGATTTTTATTTATTTATTTTTAGAGAGAGGGGAAGGGAAGGAGAAAGAGAGGGAGAGAAACGTCAATGTGTGGTTGCCTCTCATGCAGCCCCTTGCTGGGGACCTGGCCTGCAACCCAAGCGTGTGCACTGACTGGGAATCGAACCTCGACACTTTTGTTTGCATACTCTTTCTCAGTCCACTGAGCTACACCAGCCAGGGCGAGCCAAATTTTAAATGACCACTATGGTTTATTATTTCTTTCTGACTGAAATGGATATTATATTATTGTTTAACTAAATATACATCACCTTTATTCTCAACTCTTAGCTTCAAAATAAATTATAGACTTTATTATACACAGTTTAATGTATTTCTGATTAAGTCTTAAGCCCTTTTAACTCTAAATCATATAATCCCTACTTAGGTGTATCAGGGCAAAAGAGTGTCCAATGAACATTTTAAGCAGGTATTTCCAAATATGATTACATTAGCAACAGGCTTATCCATTGTCACTTCTCTTAACCCCAATGCCTTGCCTAAAAGATCCCATTCCCATTCCTAAAAGGCTCACTCTCTAAACCAGGGGTCCCAAACCTCCTGGCCACAGACTGGTACCAGTCCAGGCCTATTAGGAACTGGGCCACACAGCAAGAATTGATCTGAATATAATGCATTTGAATCATCCCGAAAAAAACCCTTCTACCCACAGTCCATGGAAAAACTATCTTCCATGAAACTGGTCCCTGGTGCCAAAAAGTTTGGGGACCACTGCTCTAAACTAACCCATATTGTCACCTAGGAGTCTAGGCCAAATGAAAGAGAGCAATGGAGGAGAAGAGAAAGAGAAAAGAAGGGAGAGAAAAGAGAAAACGGGCAAGAAGAAAACAGGAAGAAAAAAGGAAAAGGAGAAAAGAAAAGGATTTGGAACTAAACACATTTGAATGAGAACACCAAAACTACCACTTTTTAATATGTACAAGCGATTTAATCTCTGAGAACCTGTTTCTGCTCTGTAAAATAGGGGTAATAGTATTTTCCCATTCAGGCTGTTTAGGTTAGTAGCTCACACGTAGTAAGTCCTTCATAAAGCTATTACTTATTATGACCTTTATTTTCCTACAGTCCTGTAGTATTAGCAAGTAAAGCACGGTTAGTGAGGAAAGCCTTCCAGATAACAGAAATGCATGTGTAGGAATGAAATTGTCAACACATGTGACATGCACAAATGGATCTGGATTCTTGTTCTGTTTCTGCCGTTTGCTAGTTGTGTGACTTTGCATGAGTTACATAACCTCTCTGAGCTTAGTTTACTTCCTTTCTTAAGTGAAGGGGATAATGTTTACCACTTTGGAGGATTTTAAAGCTAAAGGAAATAACATGCAAAACCCTCAGCACAGCACCTGACCCATAATGAGTGCTCAGTAATTTCCTAACTCTGGGCACTCCGTTCTTCAATTCACCTCATAAACTCTGCCTGTGTTCGATACCAGAGTTTGGCTTTAACAACTTTTGTAATCTTCAACAGATCAGTATATTTCTGAGCCTGAGTTTCCTCATTTAAAAACTTTTCCAAAGGTGGAAAAATAGGATCGAGTACATGACCCATTAAGCCACGGGAGGGGGTAAATGAGAAAATATCGGCAGCCTCACATGTATCATGAAGCTCTACACACATGTAAGATGACATCTCATGATGCTGAAAGGGAGGAAGAAGTTTTCTTTTACACTTAGTTTCCCTGGCTGGAGCAGAAACTTAAACTGAAAAGACATTAATAGGAAAAAAAGTACACACATTTATTTAATATGAGTTTATTGGCTTTCATAAGGAAATAAAGACCCAAAGAAATGGTTCAACCTGAGTGTTTTTATGTTCAGTGTGAAGACTGGACAGTTGTGGAGAGATATAATAGGACAAAGGGTAGTAAACTGGAGGAATCTTAGTGAGGCCTGTTTGTTCAGATTCTTCAACAGTGTCCTTTCACTCTTGAAGGTGAGGATGCTCCTTTCCTGCACGGATAGAAAGGACACCTCTCACACAGGGGTCTTATGACTGACTTCAGGGCAGCGGGGTGGCAGGAGGTCAGAGACACTCTTCTGCTTCTGACATTTTCTCAAACTCTCTCAGCTTAAAATATTCAGTATGCCAAGGCACCATATTTGGGGATAGCCTATCCTGAACCTTGCCAATGCTAACTGCTCATTTCTTGAACCCTCCCTTCTCTTTATGTGCATGAGATAGTCTCCTCTTGCTACCCCATAAATGTCCATGCTCCCTCAGATTTCATCACCAAACCTCCTCTAAGCCACTTCACTTGGGCACTTCCCTGCCATGACCTCAATTCACACGGTTTCAAGTATCACTGATGTGTGAATGATACCCAAATATCTATTTCCAGAACAAATACCCCTTTTGTGCTCTTGATTCAAATCTCCATTTAAATATCCCACAAGGCAAATAAAATTCAACTTGTCCAAAATTAAATTCCCTATCTTCTCCCTCCCAACTCACCCCTCCTCACTCGCCATACATTCAGTTAGACTCCTAATGTACCTCAAACTCTCACTTTTCTCCTTCCCCTCTCTCACAGACTTAATTCGGCCACCACCTTATCACCTGAATTATTCAGCAGTCTTGAGCTTCCCCCAGACTGATCCTTGAGCCTTTCTATTCATCCTACAGACTGCAGCCAAGGCTTAGATAACCCTCCTTTCTCGCACAGTGATGAGTACCACCCCTGCTGCACTATCAATGATACTCACCTTGCCCCACACTCACTTACACCACACTTTATAAGTTTCACAAAGGAAAAGATATTTTACTCTTATAATTTACCTTTGTATCCCTACTGCCCAGCTAACTGACTTATACACAATAGCTCTTTTAATATGAATGGAGAATTTGAGTGGAACAGAACTTGAACTTAATTTATGAAACTTATTATTTCTACTTCATCCTTAGTTTCAATTCTTAAGAAAAACTAACTTAGGACATTTAAGTATTTATTGAGAAATATTTTAAAAAGCATATAATACACTGGGAATTTATAAAACCAAAATAGCTTAAACTTACTAAAAAAAACCTAAATATAAGCTGAGATAACAGTTTTGAACTTGTCTTTGAAGTTCCACAGTAGCTGTTATTAGTCCAAGCTGACAATCGACTCACGAGTCACAAATATGCCTTAATCTAACACTATATTTGGTCAGCTTTCTGGAGGGAAACAGGAAGGAGATACAGTAGGTACAATCTCCACATCTCATCAAATAGCTCAAAAGCCAATCTCGCCCACAGCTTGCAGGGCTGCCGCCGAGCAGCTGGTGTGTGCTCACAGGCCGCAGAGAAGCCACCCTTGATTTCACAGCTGTCCTTTAAACTGCTCCAGTCAGGTCAGCCTAAAGCGTGCCTACCAACCCAGACCCCCAGCCCAGGTGCAGATGTACAGACCCAGGGTAAAGAAAGCAAAATAGACACAACATTCAACGTATCATCTTAACCCTGTAATGACCAAGGAAAAGACATTGTAATAACTGTGTATGGTGCCAAGTGGGTACTAACTAGACTTATTGGGGGGATCACTATGCTGTATACCTGAAACCGATAGGAAATATTGAATGTCAATTGTAATTGAAAAATAAATAAGACATTCTTAGGCAGGCTTTGATCAGCCCAATCCTGGTGTTAACCCTTTCCTCACAACCTACTGTCCTTTCATGTCTTCAGATCTGATGACACACTGGGTCTTCACATTGGAAGAGAAAGTTGCTCTCAGTGCCTGTAATCCACGTTTAAAAAGCAAGTTCTAGTAACTGTACTATTTTTCAAATCATGTCAGTAGTAAGAAAAGTTCATATTTTGTTTGTTGGGCTTTCTATGGCCAAGAGAGTGCCACTGTTATTTAAAACCATTTTAATGTTAGGGACAAAATGGAAGTTTTTACACAAGGGATTTATTTTGTTTATCTTTGTCTCTCTCGGGAATTAAATTTATTTTCCTATCCTAAACTTTGTGGATGCATTTTTAGACTCTTTAATAGGTATTTAGTCCAGCTACCTCACAGAAATTTTCACAAAAGATAATTTCATACCTGAATAATAAAAAGGATAATCTCATATCAATAGATTATTTAACCACCAGCCTTTTATGATTTGGCTAGCCACTAGTTCTCAGGGAGTAGTTAGTTTCTGAGGATCCCTAGCTTCTTCATAATTGTCAGGCTCACAGTTAAAATAGTGCAATAAACATGTTTATGTATATTCGTTTCTGAAACCTCCCTAAATTGGCAGGAAACCAATGAGAAAGAGAAAGAGAATAGGAGAACAAAAATATAAACATATAAAATATAAAAAAGAATTAGAACATCTTTCTAGGAAATCTGACTTTCGAATAATAGGAGTTTCATAAAGAAATCAGAGAAAATGGAGGGAAGAAAACTGTCAAATAATTCAAGAAAATTTTTGAGAACTGATGGATATAGTGTGCAGACTGGAAGGTCACACCATAATGAAAGAAGATGTCCAGGACATGGGAAGAAAGAATTCTAATAAATGCATATCTCTAAAAAACCTCAAAGCATTGGCTATAAAAAAGATGATTCTAAAAGCTTCAGGGGGTAGAAGCAGGAGGAAAAAGATAAGAAAGGAAGGGAAGGAGAAGGGAGGGGAGGGGAGGGGAGATAAATATGAATCAGAAGATAGTAATCAAATGTCTCTGCATCAAAGCTAGTACTTAGAACATAATAGAACAACCCTTTCCATTTTAAAAATACAGTATTTCAAATATAGCATTCTATAGTCAATCTAACTATAAAATAAGTATCTTGGTAAAATTAGGACAATTTCACTTGCAGATATGCAAATGTCTCAGAGTTAACCTCTAATGTAATCTTGTAGGAACCTACCAGAGGGCATGTTCCACCAGAACAAGAGAGTAAATCAAGAAAGAGGAAGTCTAGAGATCCAAGAATGAAGGAGGAGGGTGAGGGAAATTTTCAGGATGACATTATGGGAAATCCCAGAAAGGCAGCTCAGAAGTGAAGGGACAAATATTCAAGATTAGAGCAACAGGATGGAAGGTATATCTTCAAGAATATAGGAAAACTGCCCTGGCTGAATTGCTCAGTTGGTTGAAGTGTCACCCCATGCACCAAAGGTTGCAGATTTGATCCCCAATCAGGGCACATACCCAGGCTGTAGGCTTGATCCCCAGTTGGTGCATGAACAGGAGGCAATTGATCAATGTTTCTCTCTCACATTGATGTTTCTTTCTCTCTCTCCCTCCTTCCCTCCCTCAGACATATCCTTGTGTAAGGATTAAAAAAAAAGAAGAAGAAGAATATGGGGGAACTAAGAGATTACCTAAAGTGTTAGGATACATTACAAGAAAGTCAATACCTTATGAAACAACACAGGGTGAATTAGACATGGCATATGGAAAATGAAGCAAATAAAAAATAAAACTATACACTGGTTGGGGCACATGCAAAAGGCAACTGATCAATGTTTCTCTCTCTCACGTCAATGTTTTTCTCCCTCTCTCTATAAAATCTTTTAAACATAAAAGTATAATTATCTAGAAAACAAAGTTGCAAAAAAAAGTAATTAAAATCATATTAGTGGGGTTCAGGACAAGATACTCCAAAATGTGGCACCTTGGGATATTGAATATTTTAAGCTGAAAGAATTTAACAGAACAGTGAAAGCAGGAAGGTCTCGCTGACCTTTCCCCATTTCTCTCCCTTGAAACAGATCATGAGAAAAAGTATCATATAGAGGGACCCTTCCTATAACAACAAGGAAGGAGCATCCTTACCTTGGAGACCCAGAATCCAAATGAACCAGTTCATGCCGTTTGTCCTCACATTTTCAACTGTCCACTCTTCATCAAATACAGCATAAAAACAACCAGGTTTAACCACTTCTTCAGATCATTTCCTTATGAAGGCTTTTGTGTCACTAAAACTTGTATTAAATAACTTGTATGCTTTTCTCTTCAGTCCCAACCAAGGACCCTGAGAGGATCATGAAGAACTTTTTCCTCCCTTACTATATACTGCACGGGTGAATCATGGACAATAATTAAATGGTTATAATAATGAAAATTGAATATCAATTTATCCAAAAATGAAGCTGTACCTATAGTAGCACTGGAGAGGTTAACTTCACATTTGAGGGGCATATGGGCAGAGTTTAGAAACAGGGACTGATCACTAGTAAATAAATTGAACAAATTACATTAAATGAATGTTATTTAGAAATATGATGGGAAACACCTAGAAAAAGAGGAGAAGTAATTTTCTCTAAAGAGCAATAATTAGGGGAAGGAAGCAGAGAAAATTACTGTTTCTAAATTATAAACCTTGTGAAATACATAACTTTTCAAACCATATATCTGTATAGTTTAAAAAATAAAAATGTACTTTACAAAGTAAAAGAAATATGACTGCTTTATCTTCAGAAATTCAAATTTAATTTATGGATAATTACAAATTAACATCTCTTGGATGCTTAACCTAGGAAAATAAGTATTGAACAGGTTTAGATGTCCTGCTGGCACATATAGGGTGGAGCAAAAGTAGGTTTACAGTTGTATGTATGGAAAATAATACAACAATTAATGAATAATACAAGACTAAACTCCATGTTTTGTATACTCACCACTGTAGACCTACTTTTTCCTCACCCTGTACTAAGGGCATAATATCTCATAGCGAGCAATACTATTAGAATGCACTGTTACGCGACATTCCCACCTTGAATACCATCACTGTATAACCCCCTACCAAAACTGAAGGGTGCGGCTAGCTGCAGAGTCCCACGTGCACCTGGCGGTCCACCTTCTGATCTGCTACACGGACCAATTCAAGTGTGAGAGAAAATGAAAATGGTGTCATCATCATTCACGTTACGGTGTCCTGTTTGTTACAATTGTTCCAATTTTATCACAGGTGTATAGCACCAAGAACTAACATAGTTCTGGCATGGCATCTAGTTAACTCTGCTATAAATGCCAAAACAAATCTTTGGCATTATAAAAACCATGGATATTTTGATGAGGACTTTTGGCTGTACCCCCTGGTAAACGGTTGCAAACTACAGATATTTTGGAGACGTTATTGATTTTAAAGTGCTTAGAACTCAAAGATCTATTGAAGAATTATTAATGGCTGATATTTTATACAGACAAGATAATTGTATAAATGTATCAGTACTCTGCGTGGGGGTGGGGGAATGTGTAGCTCCTGCCTGTCCCTTTTTATCAATCTGTTTTCATGTGACTGGTGATAGTTCAGTCCACACAAATAGGAAACCTTGGATAAAACAACAAAAAACACAGAGCAATCTGTTTCCTTTCACAAGCCAGGGCCACCCATATCATTCAGCCTATAAAAGGGAGTCACATTCATTTTACATTTTCATTTGGATTCAGCTATAATTACTAGGCAATGAACTAATGAAGGGAAGACAGCTTCCCAGGAGTCGGCTATTTATCTTGTTGCTAGAGAAAAGAACTCTCTCCCAGGGGAGGGAATTAGGACCATTGTGGGTATACCCAACGAGTTCAAGGTTACCTGGACTGGTAAATGGAAATCTTTTCCAGATCAGAATCAAAGACTGCAGTTCCATTTTGTTGTTTTAAGGCATGAAAATTGAATCTCTTAAGTTTCAACTCAGGGATAGACAGAGAGAAAATTTAAAAATTTCCGCATAGTATCTTGGGAAAACACAAAATGCTGGCAATAATGTTTGCCTCTAAAAGTGATAGAAGTAGTGGCTAGTGATAGAAAATGAGGAGGCCTTCTTCTTACTACTTAACTCTTGAATATACCATATATGTATATTACCATTTTTTAAAGATTTTATTTATTTTTAGAGGGGGAAGGCAAGGAGAAAGAGAGGGAGAGAAACATCAATGTGTGGTTGCCTCTCACATGCCCCCCCACTGGGGACCTGGCCTGCAACCCAGGCATGTGCCCTAGACTGGGAATCTAATCGGTGACCCTGTGATTCACAGGCCCACTCTTAATCCACTGATGGCTTATATTATCATTTTTAAAACTAACTTTTAAAAACACTATGTGTGAGGGTATATCTATAGTCTTGTAATCTTAATTTCTCACTCAGACATCCATGTTGCCTGTTAGCCCAGCAATTACAATACTTCCTGTTCAAAAATACCCTGTAAAGCTGAGATTATACATTAATATATTCCATGGCTTGTCTTTTGAGTACCTCACAACTTCCTTTTATTTTGGGGGGTGTGTGTGTGTTTCCAGCTGGGAGCTGAATTTTTATGCCCCCTAAAAGTCCATCTCGTTTGATTTCTTTGAGGAAAGCAGGTGTGCCATGTCCATTAGGCATCAAGAGAAAAGAAATGTGGAGAGACAGAGTGGTGTCTTTAAATGGAAATGTAGGGAGTGTCAACTTAAGAAACATTCAGACCTGAAGAATTTTTATGAGTGTGTATGAGCCAGACTGACGACAATCTCTGGGAAGCAAGATCTCAATGGAGAAAATGTCCAGGAAAATGGCAGTTTTACCACTTATTTTATATATCAGAATCAGAAGGAAATATATTAGGGGGTGGCATGAAATTCTTTGGTGATAGATGAGGAAGGTTGGAGAAAGGAAGGGGGAAATCTCTGGAATTGGATAAAAAGTAAAAGGAATAGACACTTCCTTTACATTTGTGGGTATAGGATAGTTAAGAGTCAACAATTAACACAATAACAATAACAATAACAATAAAGAGATCTGTGGTCTGTTCTGGTGCATGGTTGTGCCCTGAGGGTTAGAGGTGTAGAAAATTACCTTGATATTCCAGAGGTATGTTATTCTAGATGCAAAAAGACAATAGGCAGGCTTAGTTAAGGTAAAGATTAACTTTTGTCTAGGAAGACACTGACCTAGGATATGCCTATCTGCCATGACTTGCTTTTAGTTAAGAATTTCTATGTTCATACAATCAATCCTGTGTGGTAACTTGAGGTCTCTGAGTTTGTGAGACCACCATGCAGGCCTCCACTGGGCTCATCAGATTTAGTATGTGGCCTCTTTTTCAGCCACAGGAGTAATATACGTTGAGGCCAGCATCCTTAAACTTGTATTTCTAGCTACATAATGTCTAAAATAACAGTTAATTTATACTTTTCCATCTATTGATAAACACATTTTCTTTACTTGGTTATCACAAGACTGCTCACAGTCCCCCTTCTACCACCTCTGCAGCCCCATCACCTTTATTTACCTGCATTTAAATTATCCACTCTCTAAGGCCCTAAGATCAGAGTATGTTAAAATGTGAGTGAGCCAAGAACACTACTAAGCAAATCTAATAGTAGATTTTTTCTTCTCATACAGAATTTTAATTTTTTAAAGTTCTAAATTTTCAATACCAAGCTTAAACTAATGTTCAAATATAGAAACAATTGAAATTGATATTTGTTTTCTATTTTTCATAAGCTAAGTTTGTATAAATTAATCTATGTTTATGTGATTCTTAGCAACTGGCTAAAAAAAATTTAATAATATTATTTGTCATTTTTAAAGATTTCATTTATTTCTTTTTAGAAAGGGAGAGAGGGAGAAAGAGAGGGAGAGAGCATTCATGTGTGGTTGCCTCTCTCAGGCCACCTACTGGGAACCTGGCCTGAAACCCAGGCATGTGTCCTGACTGGGAATCGAACCAGCAACGTTTCAGTTGCAGACTGGCAGTCAATCCACTGAGCCACACCAGCCAGGGCTAAAAATAATGTTTTTAAATGTAGAGCTAGCTATCCAGTGTCAAAGTTATTTTGAATGAATTTTAATGAGTTTTTTATTTTGCAACTCGGTTGTAAATAAATTAACAAGTTAATTCAGAAAGTCCAAATTTATGTGTACATATAAATTATGAGAATTTTTGATGTGTATAATCTTGAGTAACTTTATCTTCAGTGTAGTTTCCAAGAAAACTGAAATATTTCATACCTAAACCTTAAATATGGAGCATTGTGGAAAAACAGTGTAGTCCCTATTTTAAGTAGTTATGATTTACAATTAATAGTCTTTTTCCTCACTCTCAGTTCTGGCTAGTGCCCTGGACTGAGCACTTACTTCTGATGTACTCCTTGAACTCGGAGTGTGTGCCTTGTACCTCCGGAACAGATTTATTCCCACGGCAGTTTCATCACTGCCTGAGGATCTTCTTTTCTGCTTTTGAGCCATGATGCATTTCTTCTTTCTCTTCTCTAGTTGGCTTCTCTGTTCTGTCAGTGTTTCCTGGAATAGTTTGTTGTGTTTGGCCTAGCAGGGATTCTCCAGGGGTCTTTCATTCTCCCTTTCTCCTCATCATTTCTATGCCCTTTTATCCCCGCTCTGAGGCGGAGGCTTCACTGCATAGCTGGTTTTCCTCTTCTGATTTATGCCAGAGGTAAAGCAGCTGTCTTTTAAAGATAAGAACAAGAGAACAGAGATATCAAACAGACACAAGAATGAGAGAGGGAAGAAGAAAATCCCCTTTCCCTAAAAATAGCTTTGTCCTTAGTTCTTCTTTATGTTAAACACCGGGATTTATTTCCCCTTGTCCCTCTGTTTGAACAAACTAAGTCAGTTCAACTACCTTACCTGAAGGAAAATAAACCAACGAAAAATAAATTCTTTACTAGAGGCTGCCTTTACCAAAGTAATATGATATGAAAGATAGCTAACTTGAATCTTCTTCATTTCTAGTAACTTAAAATTATACTACTAAAATGAAAAGGAAATGATTTTGGACAGAAAATAAAAATTAAGAGGATAAAAAGATGAAGTGGAAAAAAATGAACTATGAACATCAAAGAAAATTAGAAGCAAAAGTAAAGTAACCTAAAAATCATGTAGCAAATGTAATGCATAGACTATATTGATAAAGTTAATTCATATTTTGGGACTCACACAAAGGAAGCTGCCTTAGTGACCTGGCCAAGTCACAATCGAAACTGTCAGTCTGCACTTACAGGACACATCTCAATGGGTAGGAAACCTAACCCCCACCAGTCACAGTCCTGCCACTCAGCTTCAGCTAGCTGACCTGACCCTGGAAAACAGGACCTGCTAGCCTTCCAAGGAAGCCCCAGGTCTCCTAGCCTATCATGTCATTCCCTGGTGCCTCTTTAATATTCTATAAAACTCTCTCCTCCTCCAAATCCCCCAGAAACAGTGCTCCAATGATTGCGAGGTAACCGTACTCCCCCAATCCATGGATTGTTTTCCCTTGAATAAAGGCTATGAAACCCATGACTAAATTGTTTTAGTTTTGTCATTTGACAGCATATATGTTTATATATGTGTGTTATGTATATTTATATTCATATGTGTGTGTGATATATACATATTTGAGCAGAGAGGAATAAGGCAGAGATGAATGATTCCATTCCCTGCAAGAGAAAGCTTGTGACTCAAAAGGATAAGCGAAGTGGCAGCTGCCCCTGTCACGTGTATTTTTTTTCCTCTGGGTACAGTGGCTCCAGAAAAGGCAGATATAGAAGAGATGGTCTTTGGAGAGAGGATGTCCCAGTTGTGTTTCATTTCTCTGGATATTCCTCAAGGGTAAAGTTACATCACAAGTGTACAGGCAGATAGAACTGGGCTCACTCCTCTAACTTCAGGATGTAAATCATAATGCAACAGACATCAACACATACTTTGTGTAGGGGTTGAGTTCATGGGCTTTGGTGTCACATAGCCAAGGTTAAGACAGTCTGCCATGTACTATATGGTGATCCAAGACCTTGCTACTCAGTGTGCAGTCAGCTGATAGTGCTGGCCTATACCTGAGAGCTGATTAAAAAGGCAGAATCTCAGGTCCCACCCCAGACCTACTGAATCAGAATTTACTTATTGACAAAACTCTCAGGTGATTCTTTTGCACATAAAAGTTTGAGAAACACTGGCCTAGAGTGAGTTACCAAATCTGTGCCTGCCCCAGCTTCCTCATTTATAAAACAAACAAACTAGTACTTACTCATAGCATCGTGGGGTTAAATGAGGAATACATGTAGAGGCATAGCAAATGTCCAATAACTGCTAATAAAGACAAGTCATAAACTATGGCTCACGATTCTGAAATTGAATTCTATGCTCCAGTGCCAGCACGATTAAATGTAACTAAAGCTGGTTTTAATTTTAAATGTTAACTGACTTTTATGACCATTCCCCTAAATGAAATAGTCATTTAAAAAATGAGTACTTTCAAAATGATCATCCATAATAGTTGCCTAGCTAAGCAAGTCATTTTACCTTTTTAGAAATCTTTTTTTAATAAGAGCAGCTCAACAAAGTTCCTTTCTAATTCTAACTTTTCATTTTAAGCTAATTACTATAAAAACTAATATTCATTAATTTGGAATGTCACAAGTTAGGTGTAATAATGGTATAATTCTTAGCATTTCTGATTTATGAATATTTTAACTTACAGGGAAAGGAAAAGAACAAAAAATTAGAAGGATGACCAGAGTTAAGAGATAAAACCGGAGGGAGGGAATGAGAAAAATCTTGTAGATTTCTGATTTCTTTTCTATAAATCTATTCTCTCTAAGGCTGCATGAAGTTCAATATGTTAAGCCAGAGTGCCTTTTAAGCATCTTGGTGCATAAAAATCACATGAGCCTCTTGTTTAAAAATAATTCCAAGAACCCCATCTCTTGAGATTCTGATTCAAGAAGTCTAGAGAATGAAGCCCTGGAATTTGTATTTGCAGCAAATGACCCAAGATACTATGGAAGAGACAGACCACAATTTGAGAAACATTGTGTCAAGTGTTTTTTTCTTATATCACACACAGCTTGATTATTGCCTATTAGGTAGTATAACATAAACTTTCTTTTACTCAATCACAAATAAATATTTATAGGCACTTCACACTGTTGTATATAGGTAGAACTGTCATTTGAGAAATATAAATATATATTTCAACTTTGACGTAAGCTCTATGTTGAGCATGAGAAGCAGCAGTTAAGACAATTATTTAATGTCTATGTTTCTCTTTGTCCTTAACTACATTATAGGACCGACCTAATACTACTCTAGTAAGGATCACATGAAATAAGTGTTTAAAAACTCTAAAGTCACTTTAGAGGTAAGAATGATGATAATATTTCTTCAGTTCATGATTCTTTTAAAGTTTATAAAGTTCTTGAGGGCAGAAACTGCAACTTTTACATTTCTGTCAGTGGAGAGCTATTGTTTCTGCCTGCCTAACATCTCCTTCCCCATTATTTGGTAACACAATCCTGGTTTTCCTTTGGGAAACTACGGTTCTTGCATTCTCAGTCCTTGTAGTTAGGGGTGAAGAAAGTGGCTCAAGTTTAGGTCCAGCCACCTGCCTGTGACTGACCTACCAAATCTGAGTGCTTCACTCCTCCTTGCCACTGCGATTGGCTCAGGAATTTGTAAGTCATACAAGGCTGGCCAACAGGAGCCAGCCCCAATTTTGCTGAAACCGTTGGCAAAGAAAAATCTCCTTTTAAACTAGCTAAACCTTCAGTTAAACATACCCTGAAGTCATGTTCACCACCACAGAAGAAAACCTCACTGAAAATGAAGAATGCAAAAGAAAACAGCCAAGGTGTGAAAGAGAAATACATGTCTAATGACACTGTTCTGGGCCCCGAATTAATCACACCTAGATTTTTCCAACAGAAGAACCTCTCTCTCTCTCCTGCCTAAGCAGTTATGCAGTTGGGGGTTTTCAACAAATGCTGATTACTTAGTTTGGTAATAACATAAAAGTCCTTAGTCACAGATGACAAGATAGTGATGAGGTTGTTCAAATTTATCATTGCAATGTTTTGGTGATTTGTTTAAAAAGTACATAACACATACATGCATATAACTGAGAGGTTTTTCAAAAAATTAATCAGCAGAACAACCAAAAACATAACTACTTACATAACTACTAGATATTGAAATTAGTCACATCCATAAATTATCATTCTTCTTTGTACAATTCATCAAGTAATTGCCATACTTGTTAACAAAAAAAAAAAATCAGTTTGAAGGATGAGTCACAACCTGATTGTCTGGTCTAGCTTAAAACTCAGAATTGGGCGTTCTCTGTTCTCTGGCTCCTTAGTGTTTTTGAGATCTGGAAACCATCATTTACCATTTACTCCTGCACCTGAAATAATGAACTAGAAAAAGGGCTTCTGTAAGTAGGTAGACCTGAAGTTTTCCTCTTTGTTCATATAGATTTTTAAAAATTAAAAGAACGGCTTTAAGTGAACAGCTCTTTATTCTTTTAACATGCTGCCATCATGTGGTTGCTTTGCTCATTCACATTCAAATGTTCAAAGAACAAGGGTCATTCAGCAAGGGGCAAAGGAGGCTCCCACAGAAAATGAAAGTGAATGGAGTACACTCTTCCCTTAAGCTTAGCTCAGAGTATGGTAGCAAATACATACAATTTGCCGAAGTTGTGAAGTATGTCTGTAATTTGGCAAAACGCAAGATGGAATGTGGTAGAAACCTAGAAAGACTGAGACTAAGTGCAAAAGAGGAGCAGAGGAAAGCCTCAACTGTCTCAGGCTGCTATTTAAGAATTGTTGGGCGGTAATTTTAATGAAGCTATTCAATAAAATCTGACAGTATTTTCTTGTACTATAATCCCTTCCAACATAGCTACCATCTCCATTTTAATTCTGATGTGCTTGAAACCAATAGAAACTTTGCCATATGCCTCAATAACAAAGCAAAAGTAAGACTCTGCTCATAGTTTGTTATAGAAATACCTTGGAGCTCCATATATAGTGGTTTGCACTGCTTTTGAGTCCCATGAGGTAGACTAGGCAGATACATTAGAAGAGATTCCATCAAAATTTTCTGGCTCTAGACCATTTCTTTATTGCATTTTGATTTATATATAGGTTCTCAAAAATATTTCATTTGATTGTATGAATCCATGTGAAAAGACTCATGAGTTTTTAGATTTTGTATATGATTTTTCTATTATCAAAGAAAATTTCAGAAAAATCAGTAGGATTAAGTTTTATTGCAATATTGTCAAATTGTTTTCAGAATAAGTTTTAGCACCTAGGGAGAAGTGGCGAAGTTGAGCTTATTTAAATTACAAAAAAAAAGGGTTTTGGTGCTGCATACAAGACATATACCTACCAAATCTACTTGGATTTAACTACCTAGATTATGACTGCAAATTATTCTTTAAAAATATTGCAACTACAGATGATATACCAAGAAGTCTTCTTGAGCCTGCTCAGATTTGGAAATGCCATTATCTCAGACATTTGACCTCAGCACTATTCCCCAAATCAGATGCCAAAGCAGCCCGTAGAGTCATGTATAGTCTCCTTTTCTCCTCTCCAAAACACAAATGTTATTGAGATTAGCAACCAAATTAGTGTTGTGTCCCTTTTAAAATTCATATGTTGAAGGCCTTACCCGTAGTGTCTCAGAAGTGACCTTATTTGGAGATGGGGTCTTTACAAAGATAAGCAAGATAAAATTAGGTCATTTGGATGGGTTCTAATCCAATATGAGAGTGGTGTCCTTATAAAAATGATAAACTCGGACACAGAGACACATGCAAAGGGAAGACCATATGTAAACACAGAGAGAAGACAGATATCTACAAGTCCAGGAGAGAAGCCTGGAATAGATCCTCCCCTCACAGATTTCAGGAAGAACCGACCCTGTTCGTGCCTTGATCTTGAACTTCTAGTCTCCTGAGCTCCAAGATATTCGATTTCTGTATTGTTTAAGCCACCCTGTCTGTGGTGCTTTGTTACAGCAGCTGTTTAAAAAACAAATACAATTAGCCTGAGGGGAAAGGGTTATATTAACTTTTTTAGAAGCCATGTGTATGTATCTGTGGCTAGCCCTGACTTAACTGTTGTAATTCTAGAAAAAACAAAGTAAACTCTTATTTTCATCCAGGAAATGTTAGCGTGTTAAATTATTTTTTATTAAAAGAAAGCAGGTGGAAAGAGATTGTATAATTGAAAAATTAGATTAAGGCACTTCCAAGAATAAATTTTAACATTGGTGGCTATTTCTCCAATTACACCTTTTATATCCTGTCCCAGCCAAACTCTGATTGGGTTATGTGATGAGAGGACCAATTCTTTTCCTCCTTAGCCCTTAATATTTCAGGCCAAGAGACCAGAGTATTTATTAGGCTTGATTCTCAAGTATCAGCCTACAAAGACCTCTGCCAAAAGAAGAAAATCAGTTGAGAACTGCTGACAATTGTCAATATTTTTGAACGTCCAGAATCAAAACACCCTTCCAATTACCAAGCTTCCTCATCTTAGGAGGCAGAAGCTGCCTCTGACTACAGGAGATGAAAATACCTGATACTGGTTTTCAGAACTTCCTTTCCGTTGTGGCATACTCACATGATCTAACAGACTAGGCATACCTAAATTGACCAAAACCAATGTTTCAGGTCCAAACAAGCAGGGATTGTTCTAAATCTATGCTAGATAAGCCAATAGCAGTCCCATCCAGTTTCTGGGGAGACAGAAGCAGCTGTGCCCCAACAGCCCTCATAGCCTATTATCAGTAGTGATCAAGCCACAGAGGACAGCGCTCAACCACTGTGATGGGTTTGTGATTCTGTAACTCGACTCTAACCCATCATTCGTGGATGAATAGCTTGGTTACCTGCCTAACTAAGATTGTACAGCTACTCCATTTATGTTTAAATTATCCATAGTTCTGCTTCTTCCAATGAAGAACATGCGATTTTTAGTTTATCTTTTAATTAATATAGAATTCTCTAATTGTTTTTGTTTTTACACAATAGGGAAAGGAATTGTAACATTTTACTCAGTGTATAGAACCTCTAAATGTATATTTCAAGTCTTCAGGAATAGTGAAGAGAGAAAAGAGATGGAGGCAAATACAAAAAGGAAGATAAAGAATGAAATGCAGAAGGAGAGATGATCATTAAAAATTCATCCAGTTCCAGCCAAGATGGAGGTGTAGGTTGAAACCCTTCATTTCCTTGTACAACCAAAAGGAGGATAAAAACCAATCTAAAATCAATAAACAGCCAGAAGTGCCAGAAACTCATACTGCATGGAACTCTGACAACCAAGGAATCAAAGAAAAAATCAACCAGAACAACCAGACCAGGAAGCTGTGTGGGTGGGGCTACCTTAGAAAAACTGTAGCCAGGCAGTGGGCACACAGGCAGGGCTGGATGAAGACAAGACTGAGACTCAGAGCTAACTGTCAACTATGGCTGGGGTTGCCACAGTGAAAGAAACTCCCAGTGTCACATGAGAGTTGGTTGGAAAGTGGGGCTAGAGCCCAGAAAGCAAATTGCATTGTTCCCTCTCTGACCCCTCCCCCACAGGGAGTGTCACATCACAGCAAGGTGGATTGCCCTGCCCACATGAATACCTAAGGACCCAAACCCTTACAACTTATCAGGTGCGCCGAGACAAAGAAATAGGGCCCAAACGAAAGAACAGAGCAAAACTTCAGAAAGAATACTAACTGATGAGGACATAGCATCAAAATGCTCACAGAACTGATTGAGCTTGGTCGAAAAATGAAAGAACAAGTGAAAGATACCAAAAATGAAATAAGGCAAAATATTCAGGGAACCAATAGTGACAGGAAAAAACCCAGGACTCAAATCAACAATTTGGAACAAAAGGAAGAAATAAACATCCAACTGGAACAGAATGAAGAAACAAGAATTCAAAAAAGTGAATAGAGTCTTACAAACCTCTGGGACAACCTGAAATGTTCCAATATCCAAATTACAGGAGTGCCAGAAGGAGAGGAACAAAGTAAGAAGTTGAAAACTTATTTCAACAAACAATGAAGGAAAACTTCCCCAATCTGGCAAAGGAGGAAGACTTCCAGGAAGTCCAGGAAGCCCAGAGAGTCCCAAAGAAGTTGGACCCAAAGAAGAACACACCAAGGCATGTCATCATTAAGTTATCCAAGATTAAAGATAAGGAGAGAATCTTAAAAGCAGCAAGAGGGAAGGAAAGAGTTACCTATCAGCTGATTTCTCAAAAGAAGCCTCGCAGGCAAGAAGGGCCTGAAAGAGGTATTTGAAATTATGAAAGGCAAGGACCTACATCCAAGATTACTCTATCCAGCAAAGCTATCATTTAGAATGGAAGGGCAGATAAAGTGCTTCCCAGATAAGGTCAAGTTAAAGGAGTTCATCATCACCAAGCCCCCATTATACGAAATGTTAAAGGGACTCATCTAAGAAAAAGAACATCAAAAATATGAACAGTAAAATGACAACAAATTCACAACTATCAACAAATGAACCTAAAAAAATAAAAGAGAGAAAAACAATGAAAACAAAAACTAAGCAAACAACTAGAACAGGAACAGAATCAGAGAAATGGACATCACATGAAGGGATTTTAGTGGGGAGGGGGAGGAAAGGAATAGAGGGGAAAGGGTACAGAGAAGGAAGAAGCATAATTGGTAGGCATAAAATAGACATGGAGAGATAAAAATGGTATAGGAAATAGAGGACTCAAAGAACTTATTTGTATAACCCATGGACATGAACTAAGGAGGGAGGGGAATCCTGGAGGGTTGGGGGGGCAGGATAGAGGGTGGATAAAGGGGGGAAATTGTGAAAACTATAATAGCATAATCAATAAAAATACTTTTAAAAAATAAAATAAAATAATAAAATAAAAATTAATCCAAAGTTTTTTTAATTGTTTTAAGATTAAAATCCTGCCCTGATTTCTGACCACTACTAGGTCCTTATTTTACCTAATTTTAAAAACCTGTGTCAAATTTATCTTTAATTTACCTAAATAAAAAATACAAACATTGGCAAAAGGTACTAACAGATAATTAACAAAAGTGGACAAATAGCCCTTAAACACATGAAAATATCATCAACCTCACTTACAATAAGAAAATGCAATTTAAAACAACAGTGAGATACCATCTTTCACCTGTCAAATTGGCAAACCCTGCATAGTTTGATAATACACTGTGTTGAAATGAGCATGCAGAAACAGGCCCACTGCCTGTGGGAATATAAATTGGGGTGAACATTTTTTGAGGAAGAAGGAAATTTAGAAGTAATCATCAAGATTACTGTCCTTTGACCCAGCACTTCCATTTCTAGAAATAGGTACTGCAGATAGATACATGCACAAAACTACAAAAGCAAAACGATGTTAATTGCAATTCTAATAGAAAACTAAGTCAATTCTTACATATCCCAACAATAAAACATTATGAAGCTGTTAACATAAAATGGGAAGCTTTCCAAATGCTCTTATGGCAATCAGAGACAAGACTTACTCAGAAGTAGAGGGAAAATGTTTTATTGCATAGCGTATTACCATTGGGGGGAAAATAAATACAATTATCTTTGTATTTATTACTATGCTTGTGTTTATATGCTATATGTGGCTTAAATATTTCTAGAAGGCCTCATTTTTAAAACAACTATTAATACAAGTAGTGATTTCTTCTGAATAAGGAAACTAAGTGTCCAGGAAACAGGGTAAACAAGTTAGACACTACGGATGCCTTTTCCACGTTTTGAATTTTATGTTTCTGTACTGGAAAACAGAGGAGTGATTTGGGGAGTGAGGGAGGGAGGAGGGTATAGAGGAATAAATGGTAATGGGAAAAAATAAATTAAAACACAAGCAATGAAAAAAATCATTTAAAATTACTAAAGCAAACACAAATATGTATACAAAGATTTGAAAATCATTTTTATTTAACTATAAAGAACTTTAAGTAGAAAAATTAATCAACACCATTAAAATACACAAGCAAAAAACAAAATAAGTACTTTGTCAACAATTGAATTCATGCAGAAAATATCCATAAATTGTTTGTAAATAAACCAGGTCTGTTGTTTTGCTCATAGTATATGGCAGATAAAGCTCCTGCCATATGTCTTTTCCTATAACCTTAGGGTTCACCTTAGGCCTGGGAGAATTTGACTTCTCCCAGCAGAAATGGACTTGTCCAAAGTTGAAGAACGAAGAGAAAAGAGGCTAACATGTTGAAAGAAACAAAGAGGGATAAGGCTACAGAGGGGAAGGAGATGTCTTCGATCCCACTAACCCTGGTTGCATACATGTGACAGTCCTGGCTGTCTCCAGGACTTTGGGAGAAATGTCTTTCAAACACAAAAGCAAAGCAAAGATAAAGAGGGCTGCTAGAGGAGATGGCAAAGTGGTGCTGCATATGTAATGCCAGAGGAACACTTAAAGCTGAAAGAGACCTGAGATATTATATATGATCCACCACACTCTTTAATTTTTCATATGAGGAAACTGAAGCCTAGGAAGGCTGTGACTAGCCCAAAGTCATAAACTCTGAATGCCGCAGAATTAGGATAACAACCAATGCTTCGTCTCTCCAAATCCAATGCTTTTTCCAGTATACACATTCTTTGCCTTCTTTCTCATAAATGATCATTTTACGCAGTTATTTCTTCCATTTTAGTGCCATAGAGATAAAATATAGCGGAGTGCTCTCCTCCTGTTCTGGCAGCCGTGTGGTGAAGGCCGCTACAACTCTTGACCTTTCCATTTGGAGCAGCTTCTTAGGCTGGCCTCCAGTCCTACAGACTAAGGATAGAGGAAGTGAGCCCTAGTTGAGTTAATGCTGTGCTCTAGCCAAAGCTGTTTTTAGTGCAGATTTCAGAACCCCACTCTAATTAGTTTAAGTAAAAAAAAAAAAAGCCAATCCAAGGGAGCGAGGAGCACTGTTCTTGGATTTTACATAATACAAGGACAGAAGTGGCAGGTTTCATTTGAAATAGGAAGTTGAGAACAAAAAATATTTTCTATACTCTTTTGCTTCTCACAAGACAAAATCTAAAAGGAATATATTAAATTCCTGCAGCTGCAGCTTAATCTTAAAGCCATTACAGGAAAATGGAATGGGTGAAACATGGCTCAACCATCAGCTTTTGTAAAAAAAAAAAAGTCAAGGTTTTACCTAAAGAATGTTAATATAATCTTAGGACAGTTTAATAGAAGTAAAGGGCCTAAAAGACAGACAGTGATTTTTTTTCTGCATTATTTGTACCACATCTGAAATATTATACTCAATTCTAGGCACCATGAAAGAAACACAGAAATTTTAGCAGTATTTGTAGGACACATTATTTTAATTCAAAATGGCCTTCCTGAGTTCCATTAGGGAAAATATATAAAACTATGATTATGTTCTTTAGTAAATAGCAGAATATTGGGAAATTTTGTCACTTCTTTGTAGTTATTAAAATTTTATTAGACATGGTCACAAGATAGCAATTTTTTTAACCCCTTATATTGGTATGTTATAGTGTTTGAATTCACAAAATGCCTTTAGGTGAACTATCTTATTTCGTTCTTGAAACCTCTGCAAGGTAGATATAATCATCCCCAGGAAACAGATTTAGAGAGGCAAAATGACTTGCCAAATATCCTAGCAAATGAGGATAATTGTCCAAGAAAGATTTAGTTCTTCCCATTCAATGCAAATTTTAACACCCACATTATCTTAGCCACCTGTTGTTATTACAAGTGACTTTTTTTTATTGGTGATAAAGGAAAGGAGTCTTTATTCAAAAACTTCACAATTTTGGATTAACAGCTTTCCACATGCATTAGTCACTTAAACCTGTCAATTAAGGCTAAACTCCTTAACACCTGAGTTCTCCTACCATTCCCGCTGTTAGTTTTTATCTTCTTTCTATAGGGTTAGTTTAAAAACTAAAACAACATAAGATACAAAAGCTACACAATTTTGGAAGAATGGCAGGCTTCTACCCAGAGCACATTCCCTATAGAACACCCAAAGAAGAATAACCAGGTCACCCTCTGTCAGGCCAGCCTGGTCCTGAGCTGTGCCCATCCAAAATACCATCCGTTTGAAAATGCAGGCAGCTGCAGCACCATCACTCAGAATTTCCCAAGGAAGAGAGAGCCAGAGAAAGCCAGAAAGCCAGCAAGCCAGGCTGAGAGCCCAAGAGCCCCCCCTTTTTTTTTTAATTTCAAATCTTCTAGCACATAATTCTAGGCACTCTGGAGGCATTCAGCTTCTCAGCCAATCCTGTCCTAGCCTATTTACCATGGCCTCAGGCAACCTCCTCCTATGGTCCCTCCCTACTCCTCAGGAGTGGTCTGATCAGATCTCTTTTGTGTGTGTGTGTGTTTTATTTTTTCTATTTCAAGTTACTTTTTAAAAATTATATTTCATTGATTATGCTTTTACAGTTTTCCAAATGTCCCCACTTTATCCACCCTCCATCCTGTACCCTCAACCCTCCAGCATCCTCCCCCTTAGTTCATGTCCATGGGTTGTACATATAAGTTCTTTGAGTTCTCTGTTTCCTGTACCATTTTTGACCTCTCCTCATCTACTTTATGCCTACCAATTATGCTTCTTCTTCTCTGTACCCTTTCCCCTCTATTCCTCCCCTTCCCCTCCTCACTGAAAACCCTCCATGTGATGTGTGATGTCCATTTCCCTGATTCTGTTCCTGTTCTAGTTGTTTGCTTAGTTTTTGTTTTCATTGTTTTTCTCTC